>NW_006436284.1:3713707-3826112 GCF_000325575.1 Pteropus alecto
AAAAAAACTCAAATCCAGATGATTCAAAACCATTTTAGATTATAGCCCAGTCCCAAGTGCTTTCAAAGCAAATCACATTAAACTCTGGAACAAAGACCGATGTTCAGATTCAGACGTCAGTGTGGCCATTCAGGAATCTCTGCTTCCATTTCCCTCTTTAAATATATATATAGTCTAAGGTAGGAAAATCTTCTAGGCATGAACAGATCTTTCTTGAACTTGAGTATTGCCACTTTCAAATATGTCAGCATTCTGCTGAGTAAGGTTTAGAAGCTTTTGCTTTCCTTGTCCAATTTTTTTTTTTTTTTTTTTTGATGAGTAAGTAGAATTTCTTGCCAATTTTGCCAGGTTGACATGTTCAAGGACCCAACATTTCAATATGGAATGTCAAAGGTAGCCCGTTCATTGTGTTTCTCTTATCCAAACTTCCTAGCACTGCTTTAATTCTGCTCCAGTTTTCTTTGTAACGCTCATGATGTCCCCATGATGCTAAATTAATGGTCAAAAAAATTGTATTTGAGTTTCCTTTTCTGGTCCTCTATCCATTTTCCCTCTTCTTGCCAAAAGTCATGTTTCCTCATTGGTCATGTATAACATGTAGATATGACATGTAAGATAAGTATGTGAATTTACATTATATCTACAATATTAAGAGACTAAAAATTTTATTTGTTTTAATTAGCAAAAAATGTGTGAAAGGCAATCCCACATCGTAGCTGTCCTGATAGTTCTGCATTCTTTTACAGTTCAGCAAAACTATTTGGGATGGTGATCCAGAAAAAAGTTTCTGCGACATTAAGCCATGTTTTCAGCCTTAGCTTGTTCATTATATTCCTTAGTAATACTTTGAAGACTGTTTAGTTGAACCAAAAGAAGAATGTGCTATGATATGAGCAAGGCAAATAGAATGTTTTAATGTGAAGACACTTAATTTCACTTTGCTTTCCAGCTTCACAAAGTTTTGTTCTGTTTTTAGTTAATACATCAATTCCCAATGTCACAGAAGTAAAGGAGAACATGACGTTTGGATCAACGTTAGTTACCAACCCAAACGGAGGGTTTCTGGTAAGAAAGCAAAGAGTTAATAATAGTTAATGAACCAGGAATGCTTTCATTGTAAGTCTTTTAAAATCTTTATATAATTTTAAACCTTACAGTTTTTAATTTTTTCTTTAATTTTCAAAAGGCATGTGGGCCCTTATATGCCTATAGATGTGGACATTTGCATTACACAACTGGAATCTGTTCTGATGTCAGCCCCACATTTCAAGTCGTGAACTCCATTGCCCCTGTACAAGGTACAGATTTTATGCAATGTTTTTGCATGTTTGAAAGTATAAGCAGTGAATGAGACATATATATACACAGGAGCATACCAAAAAACTTGAAATATTTTCTCAGCTACCAGCATTACCAATTTAGGTAAATGCTTGCTTTGCCAATATATAACCAAATCTCATTGCTATTTTTGGAATTGATATTAATGTAAGTAACCTTTACAGAATCATATTTAAACATCATAGCCAAAGTTGTCACATTGCTTTTATTTAAAGGGTAAGTCTCTCTAAGGATAGTAACCTCATTTGAAACATACACAGCATGAGAACTCTTATATAAAATTCATGTTGAAAATTTCTGAAGATAACTCATACAATGTTAAAATTAAATATAGATGGGTTTTACTTGATAAGAACTCCAAAACTGTTACTGAATGCAATGAGTATCACTTGTACTTTTTCTAAAACTATTTCTTTCTGATCGTAAAAGCAATGTGTCCACTTTGTAAACCATCGGTTAATCGATTATGATGAGTTTCTTTCAGCCAAAAGAAAATCATTTCATATACCTCTAAAAAGATAGACCTTAAATTTGAACAGTGGACTCCCTTTGTTGCAGAATGCAGCACTCAACTGGACATAGTCATCGTGCTGGATGGTTCCAACAGCATCTACCCCTGGGAGAGTGTTACAGCTTTTCTAAATAACCTTCTTGAAAGAATGGATATTGGTCCTAAGCAGACACAGGTATGTAACTCTGTGTTTTGATTTCTCTTGTCTGAAAGACAAAATGCATGAATTTTTACTAAAACAAAATATTCTGAAAATGAATTAATTAATAAAGGTAACATTCAGGGTGAATTTTATATTCCATAACCCTGTTCTTATTCCTAATAAAAGGAATATTACAGACAGATCGTATTATATTTAGACAGAAAATATTGTGAAAGCTGCCATTTTCAGTGTTCTTGGAAAATATCCCCTATAGATCTCTATAAAATCATAATTGAATTCTTAATTATAATGTAAGTGTAGCCACCTTGGCACTATCAGAGCAGAGTTTCAGAATTTATAGAAACTAATCTCACATCCCAAAGAACCATCACATCATAATCTCCTTTCTCATATTATACAAACACATTAGGAATTGACCACAGGATATTGCTTAAAGTCTATTTTTCTCTGTACTTAATAATTTTTTTTCCTTAAGTAAAAAGCAAATGCTCCATGCTTTAGCTACAGTAAGGTGAATCCTTTTTTGTCTTTTTTTTTCATCCCATGAGTACCTGTTTCTAAACATTTCCCCTTCATTACCCCTAAATGAAACAGAACTTCTCACGTGACTCTTCCACTTTAGACACTGAGTTTGGGTTTAATTCATCTAAATTTATATGGCCATATGGCTTAAAATATAAAGACACAGGGATAACAGGAAAATTAAATGTCAAAGTGAGGTCCATGGCTTGAGTGCAGGAATTAGCACTAGAATCAGAATTGTTGTTGCCTGGTTTGGGGGCTATGGGAGACCACGGGGACTCTAGGACTGCACGCGTCCCGTGTGCTTTCTTTTTCTTTCTGAGAGCTTCATTTTTGGAAAAATTTCTCGAGGCACTGAAAAAGTGGTCTGACCACATCAATGTTTGTCACACCTACATTAAAATTGGGATATAAATGCGCGCGCGCGCGCGCGCGCGCACACACACACACACACACACACACACACACACACACAGGTATCTGTGTATATATCTATCCATGCATATATATATTTTAAAAAAACATAAATTTTCTTGATAGAATAGTAGTTGAAGATTGAAAATTAAACTCAAACCTCAAAGCGAAATGTCATATGGGTGTATTCCAAAGCTGAATAGGTCTCTTTAGAGAGCCAGGTGAGGCGTAAGCTTGTGTATGTCCTACTAAAGAATAGAAAACTTGAAATCAGTATGAAATCATTCAAAGAAAATGGACTTTTACACATCGAAAAGTGGAAATTTTCCTGGATTCAAGTTTCTCATCTATAATTGGTCTTTCCAAGTGAATTACCAGAAGTATATCTTTCTTTCTACAAAGTGTCAGGCGGTCCACATCCCTTACAAAACCACTCTGGAATTGTGACTTGCTCCTCTTCTTGGTACATGTTCTACATGGATCCCCTTATTTTCCCTTCTGAAGCCCTTTCTTCCTCTTTTCCTATCTTCCCCTATCCTTTCTTCTTTGTCAAAAAGATTTCATAGAGCCATAAAATTAAGCTGGAAGGAATCTTAGAGGTAATTTAGCCAAGAATCTCAATTTATGGAGGGATGTGACAGGCTAAGTGACTTGTTCAAGGTTCCTTAATTGTTGACAGCACATAAACCCACACGGCTCTCCAACAACAGTCCAGTGTTCTTTTTTTTGTTTGTTTTCCTGAGAGCTCTACTTCTGGAGAGAAGTTTCAGAGCTGATTCCATCTGATGTCCTCAAATAACAGGTCTCTAGTACTTTCCATCTCATCATGACTGTCCTCTTTCTTCCTAGGCCAGCCCTTTGGCTGGAACCAGCACAGGCCTCTTGGTGCTCTGCTCCCTGCACTGAATACCTGACATCCACTGCTTGATCATAGCTCTCCCCTGGCTTCTTCCCTTCTGCTTGTATTGTCTACCCCAATTTACCTTCCTATCCAATCCTTTCTTTCCAAAGCTAATAATATTCTTGAAATATTTTTAAATTTTTAATATTTTATAGTCATCTGAATATTTGAATTTATTTTCCAATTTGTTTATCTATTTTACTATAAAAATTAATTTATTTGTAGCTATTTGTAGAAATTAGTGCAGCTGCAACATGTTTAAAGTTGCCAGACAACTTCAGGAAGAAAATCTATAAGACTATTTTAGAAGTATAATCACTGCTTCATTGAGGATCTGAGACAGTGGCTCAGTCTTGTAAAAGAATAAATAACAATCAGTGGCTTATATGCTCAACCCATTCTGCTGCAAATTTGATGTTTCTAACTCTTAGAACGATAATTAATTTTACATTTCTGTGATGAGAATCCTAATAGAGGAGCTATTCTGTCTAACCACCAGAGAAATTCTAGCCCGCGGGGTGGGCTTCATGGAGTTACATCTTTCTTATAGGGAACAATGACTCTATTCAGAGAAATGTTTACAATGAAAGCACCCAATTCTGCCCTAAGATTGGCAGAGTTAGCTTCTAGAATTTTTCCTCCTCCTTACTTACTTACCCTCCTTATGTCTATTTCTAAAAGGGGCAGACATAAAAATGAATTGTGAGAGAGGCTTCCCAGAGGAGTTACAAAGACAGAAAGTTAAGAGCTGGATAGAGGACTCTTAGACTCCTCATTCATATCAAGGAAATTAAGGCATTGAGAATGGGGTTCAGAGAATGTGTGAAGATTTCTCTGTAGAAAGAACCTGGTGAGAAAGTCTTCAGTGGACTGGGTCATACAATGAGCTTGGTACATGTCTAGTAAAGTTGGGACACACAGTTGACTAGTGCCTGACTCCTGCCTGAAATATCTACTGCCTAGCAACTGACAGGCAAGTCAAAGTAGAGACAGCTGCACTGAGATGAGCCTATACTCCCAGTTTGTCAGTACAAGGAATGTATGTGTTTCCCTGGATCATCAGAGAGTCATTTTAGGTCTGTCCATAGAATCTCCTGCAAGTGAGTGGAGGCCTCTGCACAGGACAGCAGAAGATAGCCCTGGTTCCTAGAGACTGCAGTAGTGAAATGCATTCACTCAGCCAAGGATGTAGGTAGTAGGTAAAGGGAGACCACCCAAAGAATTCACAAGAAAGTTGTAAACATTTGTTAACACCTGATCTTTCTTAGGATAACACCAGTGGCGTAGGAATTTCTATACCCTTTATTTATTTTCTCTACCCCATCCCCCGAGAGATCAGAAACTACAGTTGGCAATCTAAGAGAGACAAGTGGGAAACAGCCAGCTGTGCCCATTTCTCAGCCACATTCTTCTCACCTGTAAAGCTTTAATAGGGGGAGAAGAGAAGATTTAATTATAAATCAACGCTCATAGTTTGTCTTGTTGGTTTTGTTTTAAGTTGAACCATATGTATAAAATTTGTTGCTATATAAAATTTGTTGACCTATAAATACAGAAATTTCATGTGGTACAACTGAAATTCAAATATACTAACAGACATTTTAAAACTAAGAGTGAGAAGTCATAACACATCTGTCTTTCCACCCAGGGAGAGTGGAACAACTTCACCCTAATCAGTCTTAAAGGGATGAAGGGGCAAAACAATTTGCATTTTGATTATAGTAGTTCCCCTTATCTGCAGGGTATATGTTCCAAGACTTTCTGTGGATGAGTGAAACTGTGGATAGTATTGAACCCTGTATATACTATGCTCTTTCCTATGCATTTATACCCATGATAAAGTTTAATTTACAAATTAGGTACAATAAGATTAATGACAATAATAATAAAACAATAATTATAACAATATACTGTAATAAGAGTTATGTGAATATGCTCTCTCTCAAAATATTGTACTATACTCACCTTTTCACTTAAAGAAAGCACTTTACAGCTTCTCTTTGGCATATCTGAATTGCCAGCATCACTAGTCTTGTGTTTGTGGGCTATTTTTAAGTAAAATAAGTGTTACTTGAACACAAGCACTATGATACTGAGACAATCGATCAAATAACCGAGATGGATATTAAGTGACTAATGGGTGGTAGATAGTGTCTACAGTGTGGATACACTGGACAAAGGGATGATTCACATCCTGGGCTGGACGGAACACGATGGCCTAAGATGTTGTTACGCCACTCAGAATAACGCACAATTGAAAACTTATGAATTGTTTATTTCTGGAATTTTCCTTTTAATATTTTCAGACCACAGTTGACTACAGATAACTGAAACCACTGAAAGCAAAACTGTGGGTAAGGGAAGATTACTGTGTATTTCATGTGTTCTTGTTTGTCATATGGATTATATTTATATACTTGGTACAACAGGTAAAGATCAACTATGATGGCTCTTCTCTGCAGTCATAGATTTATGATTTAGTAAGTACAAATATTGAAAGGCAATCTCAAAAATATGAAACATTTCTGGAAGTAATTGTCACCTCTCACCAGAAAGAAAAAGATAGAAAGGAAGAGAGAAGGAGGAAGGAAGGGAGGGAGTGAGCCAGGGAGGGAGGGAAGGAGGGAGGGAGGGAGAAAGGAAGGAAGGAAGGAATTTTTGAAAAGTAGCTTCTTCTGGAGAGGAAGGAAGGAAGGATGGAAAGATGGAAGGAAAGAAGGTAGGTAAATTAAAAAGCTTGCATTAAAGTTTCCATGTGACAATTAGTATACGTTGGGGGAATGCAGCACAAGTGACAGAAACGTCCATTCTAAATATAGTAATCTCCCCCTTATCTGCAGTTTCACTCTCCAGGGTTTCAGTTACTATGGTCAACTGTAGTCCAAAAATTAAATGGAAAATTCCAAAAATAAACAATTTATAAATTTTAAGTTGCAAGCCGTTCTGAGTAGTGTGATAAAATCTTGTACCATCTTGCTCCATTCCACTCTGGATGTGACTCATCCCTTTGTCCAGCGTATCCATACTGTACATACAGTACAATAAAATATTTTGAGAGACTACATTCACATAACTTTATTATAGTATACTGTTTTAATTGATCTATGTTATTATTATTTATTGTTATTAATCTCTTAGTATGCCTAATTTATAAATTAAACTTTATCATAGATATGTATGCATAGAAAAAAACGAAGTACATATAGGCTTCGGTATTATCCACAATATTCATGGGTTTAGCATCTACTGGGATCTTGGAACGTATCCCAGTGGATAAGTAGGCCTACTGTAGTTACTCAAAGTTTCTTCCATGTTTCTGTGTGGTCCCATTAAGACATTTGCAAACATAGTCAAGGAATTTTTGTAAACCAGTTTTTTTGCCCAAGACAGAGTAAAGGCAATAAAATTGCTTTTTAAAAAGCTACCTATAAAAGCAAACCTGAGACACTCTGAGCTTGATATAAAAGATATGACGGTATAAACATTATGGAGGTGTTATTGATCCTCAATACCGAAACATAACATTGCTTTTAATAATAAATGAGAATGATATAAATATGCCAAATATGAGTGCATTACCCTAAATAAAACCAATAAATTGTGAGGCTTGATATAAAAGTGAAATATACTAATGGAACAATGTCTAGATTGTTCCCATCAAGAGTAGAGCATAACATTAAACCAGGCAAAACGAAAGAGGGAAATTAATTAAATTTTAGGAATATTATTTATCTTTCTTTTTACTGCACACGTTATGGCCCTTTCCCTAGAAGCCTTAAATATGAGGCCTGATTGATTGTTTTGAGGTCTGAAAAGAAGCCTGACTGAGCCAGGCAGCCATATCCTTGTCAATCAGGCTACAGCTTCTGCAAGAAGTGCTGTGAATGAGGTGAATCTTCTCACTTGGTAGCCTCCAGGTCTCCAATCTCCCCCACCTCTATGCATCACTCACCTAAGTTATCTTTCCAAGGTAAAGTTCAGATCATGGCATATTCTCTGATAAAAATTTCTCCCCCACCTCCATGCATCACTCACCTAAGTTATCTTTCCTAAAGTTCAGATCATGGCATATTCTCTGATAAAAATCTACAGTTGTTGCCTGCTGAATAATATCTGATCTCTCCAGTGAACTATAAGGCATTTGTCATCTGGCACCGGTCATTGCCACTGCTTCCTGCCTCCCTCATGCGCACTTGTCTTCTTGCCGCACAGCCTCTCCTCACCCTGGCCTCCCCTGAATGCATCGTTCTGTGCTCACGTGATTCCCTCTGCCTCCAATGCCCTTCTCTATCCCAGCCCTATGTGCCAGGTGAACTGCTTAGATTCAGTTCAAATGTCACTTTCTCTGTCATTTTTTATGATTATTCCACCCACCCTTCCCAAGAAGATTTCCCTCCCATCCCATATTTCCATAGTATTCACACACCCTTCACTTACTGCACTCATCCCTCACTCGGTAGCATCGCTTTTTGTTTCACGTGTCTGTCTTCTAGTGGACCGTAAATTCCATGGTGACAGCATTGTGCCTTAATCCCTTTATTATGACATATGGTTCAGAGTTTTATGTGTTGCCTAGCACATAGGAGGCAAGTCATTTGCACTGGGAAAATGTAATTCCTGGAGGCTTTCATGTCTCTTTGTGTTAAAAATTATTATAGTAGTGACCACCATCTATCACTCTGCTTCATGAAGTCTTTGCTAGACGGTACTTGCTTGAGGGGGACTGCCCCAAGAAGCCCCTTTACATTGTGTTTTAGTCTTTTCTTTATAGGTGTTCACTCGTCAAGCCCCATTCACCTCTAGTCCTGATTCCTTCCATAGTCTTCTCCCTTCTCCACAAAACTTGACTTTAATGTCTCCTATCCTTGGATTTTGGAACATGGATCAATCTTACAGTAGCATCTTCCATCAAGCAAGAGGCCAACTAAAGACACCCTTTTCCTAGGACCTGTACCTATCATCTATCAACTGTATTTATGTTTTTGAGGGCTCGTCTACCTGTGAAACAGTTTCATTTATGTCCTTCTCCATGGTGACAAAGGTTAAGCCTGGTTTCAGCTAACAGCCTCAAAATGTTTTGTGCTGACAGTTAACCTGGATTGCAGCCTGTACTATCACCACATTCATACCCTGACTTAATTACATTAGATGCATGTAGTAAGGCAGTGCTTTTGTACCATAGTTTGGTAAAAGGAAATATAAATTGGTCAGATACAAAGCCTGAGCTCTTGTCAGGTAAGCAACTGTGCTTACCTGAAACAGAAAACTTCATTGTTTTACTCTGTCTTTACTCCCCTAAGGAAGCCATCGATTTATTAATGTTAATTGTGGAATGAAAGCCCAGAAACCTAGTTCTGCTGGGCATTAAAATATAGGTGCTGGTGTTACAGCCCTGATTTAACAATACAAGGTAATAATATAATTCTAAATGAGTAAATAATTTCATTCTCTCATAACTCTTTGACTCAAAATACTTAATAGCTATTTTAAACATTATCTTTCTTACACTCCCTTGTCATTCTGTTGTGACTTTAAGTTTCACAAGAAAAAAATCAGTAAGGCCTTCCTTTCGGTGATTTCTAACAATGTCCTTTCTTATTCTTCACATTCAGTTTCTTCCTCTTTCATCTCTACCCCCAAAAGAAATGAAGCCATTGGGTAATTAATTCATTTTAATTCAGCAGATATCTATGAAGTATCTTATTAAGTATTATGCTAAGCGTCACGGGGAATGTAGAAAAACACTAAAACTTTGTTCCTAATCCCCCCAAAATGTCCAACTTAGAAATGAGGTAAAATCTTATATTTGAATAACTGCAACTCATGACAGTGTGTCATAAATATAATAAGGGTGAAGAAGAGAACAATTAATTGATCTTTACAAGTAGGTAGCTCCTAACATTGTAGAACATTGTTTTCCAAACTGTGTTGTTTAAGGTGTTGAATATGTTTTTCGCAAAAAATATATATATATTCTCTTAAATAAGAATAAAATAAATCAGGTCTTCCAATTTGTAATTCCCGATGCATGTTTTCATGTTAAAGACTTCGAGAACAATTGCAAAAGAATTTGCTTACAAGTTAGAGTAGGATAAGAATAAGAGAACGCCTTGCTCTTTTGCACTATTCAAAATTTATGGCATTTTTTACTTCATGTAAATCACAGAGGGAAAAATACAGAGACAGACAGATGGCAAAGACAGACACAGAGAAATCGAGGGAAGGGCTCCTGCTGTAAAGATAATGCTTAATTTTGTGTTACCTATTGCTTTCTAATTCCATGGCCATGGAATTCTTTTTTAAAATTGTACCTAGTAACATACAAAAGGATGCTTGTATTCTTTGGAAAAGGGATAAGAAGATATTGGTTTGGGTTTTAGCTGAAAAAGGATTACAAATCTTATGCTTACGTGGAATGTTCTATTGAGCGATATAAACCTATTGTTCATATAACAGAATCCTTAGCCAGTTGTGTTCCTGGTATATGCTATAGACTGAATCAGCTCTTGGGTCTCTTGGCCTTAGATTGTAATTGTATACCTGTCTTTTGTTCTACTTAGCCAAGAAGTTCAAATTGGATATCCCAAGAGGTAAACACATCCTCTCCATTTGTTTCTAAAAAGTAACTTCTACTTACTTTTATATATCACATGTGTATCGTGTGATATATATTGCATATGCATATGCAATATACACATTATGTGATATATTTGCATATATACTTGTGACTTACACCCCTTTATAGAGTCTATTGTTACTATCTTCATCCACTCTTTTACTGATGTCATAAACTACTCTCTTTCCATTCCTCTTAGAAAAAAAAAAAAAACAGCCCCAATCTAACCCAGTTGCTTCTTTTAGCTCCCATCCTTCTTATTTCCATTCAGGAAAAATGTCTAGAATCCTCCCTCCTTCGTCACCCCTCACCTGCTCTCTACTTAACTTCTGCCCTCTGGTTTCCACAGTAATTGGATGCTTCGAGTCAACTAAGAAGATTCTTGGTTGTTTTTATTTCTTTGTCTTAATTTCTAGAATGACTTAAATTTCTTATTATCCTGACGTATTTTCCAGTCTCTAGACTGCTCTTCTTTCTCCCGTTCTGTTTCTACAACCTATTGTCTGTTTTTTAGCTGGGTATCAGGAAGCTGGAAATTCCCTCCTCCATAGGCTTTTCAATGTGAGACAGTGACTATGTTTATGATTCCCTCTCCTCTTGCCTCCTCGTATGTGTATTCACCACTCAGCTCACTGTTTATCTTGTTATTTAAT
The DNA here is from genome assembly GCF_000325575.1 of Pteropus alecto. Taxonomy (NCBI): domain Eukaryota; kingdom Metazoa; phylum Chordata; class Mammalia; order Chiroptera; family Pteropodidae; genus Pteropus; species Pteropus alecto. The sequence continues at coordinate 3,724,826 of NW_006436284.1, forward strand.
TCTCACACTTATTCGATGCTGTTGCATATGCACATATACGCATTATGCTAGTACAAATCTATTTCATGTGCCTTAAATTATACTCTAAGCTCAGACTGAAAGTATTTGTATTGAACTAGGTTTCACCAGTACTCAGCAAGGCATTACATATGTTTGTTTTGTGATATGAACATTTTCCTGTGATAATTAATAAATGAGATGCTTTTCTGGGGGAAGACACAGCAGGCTTTAACTCGGGTTCCTAAGGTGCTGGCATCAGCCAGGGACCTACACTAAATGTCATTTCCCTGAGATTTGCATTTCACTGCCCACTCTCCTCATTTCCCACACTTCTTTGTAGCTCTCTTTCTGCTTATCATTATTCCCCTCCTATCTCAGTTTTCTACTTGCTGATGTGAAATGTTGCAGTCATGTAGCAAGAATGTATGAGGGTCAACTGTGAGCAAAGCAAAACATTGGTAATGGATAAGAGAATACCAAAAGCTATGACATAGTCCATGCTCTTTATCCCTGTTTGCCCCTTTAGAACTTATAATGCAGCTGGGCAGATAAAGCATGCATACAAAACAGTTGAGAAGAATGCAGTACTCACGGGAGCGGGGCAGACAATTTTGCTTCAGATTTCAGAGAAGGGGAAGATCAGTATGGACTATACTGGTGACTAGGTAGGGAACATTTTGCAGAGAAAGTGAAACTTGAATCTTACAGTATGGGTAGAATTTTCTTAGTTGGAGGGTAAGGAAGGGGATTTGATGGGGATGGAGTTCACACTGGGGATTCTTAAAGATGAGGGAAGGGGAATAGAAAAGGCAGAGCCTGTTGGGTCATGGAAGGTCAAGGGAAGAACTGAACTCTAACTGATGGGCCCAGCAGCTCAAGTAGCACCTTAAAATTTTATGTTTTCTATTTTATTTAAAATAAAAATTCTCTTTTAAAGTATACTTCAGAGTCATTGATGCAGGCAATGGAGAGCTACTGGAGATTTTTTAACAAGGAAATTACGTGAAAAGCAGAATTTCAAGACAGTCCATTTGCCATTAATTTGTAGAAGGATTTGAGGAGAGTGGAAATGGAAGGAGGGAGATCAGCAGTAGAGAGACCAACCATCGCCATGGTCTAGGTTCAAGGCAATGATGTCTAGCCTAGGCTAAAGGAAAAACACAGAAATGTAGATAATAGCTGCCTGAGGTATGGTTCCCAGAAGCCAACCCTGAGAGAAGGTGTTAAGTGACAGAGTGTCTCCTGTAGTAAAACACTAAGGGATTTGGATGAACAACACAGAGTAGCAATAAAGGACAAACAAGGGTGTGATTTCAAATTAAGTTAAGGCCCCAGCCTGATCTGGAAAGGGGGCTTTAAGTTGGGTCAAGGGGATGGTCTTCTGTTGTCTACACTCAGCCATTGCCTATGGAGCAAAGTGAGGGGCAAGGAGGGAGAAAACTTCCAGGCACTTCTGGCTCTTTGAACCTTTGGGGCAAAGCAGCTCTTAACAGTCTCAAGACAGTCATCTGAAGACAAGTTCAGGTGGAGTTGTTAGAAACAGAGTATAAAGAAAGGATGAAGAATAGGAAGTTAGAAGTTTTCATATCTTAACATTTACAAAGAATAAGCTTACAGAAGTGAAATATATGTTAAGTAGTTAGAAAGAGAGAAAGAGAGACTAGATAAGATATAAAGCACTGATCTCTGGCTTATTACGGTACTAAAATTTTTCTCTATTCTAGGTGTGAAGATAATTCGTCCAGATAATTCAATAGTTTATAGTTTTGTCCTGTAAGATATGTAAAATGTGTTGTAAATGTAAAATATTATGGCACAAAGCAGGCTTGTTTAGTTGACATGACTAACACCTCTTCTCATGTGAACTCCTCACCATGTATAAGTGAGATACTCTCTTTTTCCTGAGTAGTTAACAGCTGATATCTAGAGTTAGGTTGAACTTAATAAATGGAAGCAAAGCACACTCATTAGTAAAAATTAGTAGGACTGTTGGGCAGTGCTATGTGCAACCACATTTGAGATCTATGACCCTCACTTTAAAGTGAGACTACTCTACAAGTTATGTGATTTTTCTCTAGCAACTTTCAGTATCACGGAAGCACACACAGAGGAGGAGATAATTTGTACTTAGCTGGACTTGGAAGTTCGCCAAGTGAGTTAATGGAGAGAAAAAATGGTTAAAGACATTAAATGTTGCAAGTAAATGATTATGGTAAAGGAACACGGAATCTAGGCTAAGTACAAAAAAAGAAGATAGAATTTATGAATTAATTGGTAGTCTTGATGTGGTCAAGGAATGAATTAGATATACTAGGTAAATAAGTTGAAGTTAATGGTCAGAGAGAAGAATGCTTGAAATTAAGACTGAGGTGCTGCAGTTTTTCCAGATGACAGGTCATGGGTACAACCTTGGAAGTAGATGACTTAAAGAGCTAGAGAAAAAGATTACTGAAGCCGAGGAACTCAAAGAAATGAGAGACTAGGGCATTCAATAGAGACATCCCAGTTGTAAAATGCCCAAGAATAATGGCAGGAGTGACAACTTTCAAAGTTCTTTAGCCTCTTGCTTAGTCAAATAAAAACAAAGGGAAATAAAAAAAAAACAGCTCTGTGAAATGTACTGAATGGATGAACAATTAACTTCCACAGCAGCATTTATTTACCTTAGTACCCAAAATGAGTCATAATGATTATCTAAGTAATGAAATCATTTTCCTTCTATTTATATTGAAAATTTATATACACAGAGACAATGTCAAACCTACATGGCTTTCCTTAATAATAATTCAGTTTCTCCCTGGTTTACTAATTAAAAGCTGTAAGGGCCATTGAGAAAAGAATTTTAATTCTATGTAGAGAATAATAAATAACAATCAATTATAAATCAAGGAAATAACCTGAATTGGAGTCATGGGTGTGTACTCATCCATTTTATTTTTTGTGTAATTGGTTGTATCCTACCTTATTTACAAATGAACTTCTGGTCATCTTTATTCCAATCATAATAGCATATGGTCTTGGGACAGATGATGATGAATATGAGGTTAGAGATATATTTATGGAAGGGCTAAGCTAACCTGCACATGGATTAAGCAGATTGCATATTTATTCAGCTTTTGCAGTACCTTATCTTATACTTGCATATATTCTCTAGTTATTTCTGATTAATCTCATACCTGACTAAGCAACTCTAAGAAGGATTAATAGGTTCTATTTATTTTTTAATATGATCTATTTATTTGTTTGTTTTTGAACTTTATTATATGTGTCTCAGTTAGTTAACTAGCTAACTGAATTCATTGAGCAGCCATGAAATGGCAGCAGCATTTAGCAAAAGCGAGCAAGGTGAGAGGACTAGAGAACGGGGCCACTTTAAGGAAGTGCACTTTTGTTGAGAGCAAGTAGAGTGATGGAAAGAGCCCTGGGATAAAGGATACACACTCTTCTGCCTCTTCACTGTGGGGAATGAGCTTTTTAAACTCAGTTTCCTCGTGTATCAAATGTGATAGTAATTTCTGTTATTATAATTTGAATAAATTAGGAAAGAATGCTTTTTAAAAGCAGTAAAAATATAAGATAGTATTCTTATTTAGACATGGCAGCATCATTCCTCCAAGATGTCTAGTGTGCTCTAGAAGGTAGCTCAAAGACGATAAAGATTTTTTTAAACTGGGTGTTCTCTGATTTGTTTCTGCAATGTCAGAGTATGCTTTTGGTTTCCAAAAAGACCTACCTGTGGCAATGTATCTATAAAGCCGACTTATAATTAAGCCTAAAGATTTCTGACAACAGTGATGTCAGCAGGAGAGGGTAGAAGGTAGATGCTGATCCTTCTTCCACTTGGATATAGGATCAGACTAGGAAATAGGATTGGCTCTAAGGCAGGCACCAGAGGCAACATTACCCAAGGGCCAACTAGGCGATTGCCTTGGAAAGAAAGCAGCCCTGTCTCAGCTTACATCCCCTACCCAAGAAATGAAGTGCTCAGAATTCTTACATGAAAAAGACATCCCCTTTTCCTTTTGGGCAAAAAACTTCCTGAGTCCCTAATTTTGGGGTAGAAGGGTTAAACAAATGTATCTTCAGGCACAATTCTTGATGTCAGTTAGTTTATTGGTACCCATCAACCTTCAAAAGATAAGAAAAATGGGTATCTCTGGGGTGGGAGGAGGAAGATGGATCAAGGGAAATTGAATCTAGGGGCATGTAACCTTCTTCATCGTTTTACTTTATGGTGGCTCTGCCTACATTGTCCAGTCTGTAGAAAAGAGGGAATGAAAAGAGGAAGGCAATAAGAGATGGAAGACAGAGAACAAGAAAAGGAGTGGTGGTGAGAAGGGGTGATCTGGAAGAAACGAAGCTACAGATGAGCTACATAAAGCGTGAAGCACATCTGTGCCCTTGTCAGATACATCCCTTTTCTTCTAGGCTCCTCTAGCTCCACTCTCCCCTCGTAGCCTGGTCCAGGCTCACTGACTTCCTTTTTGTTCTTAGGGCATACCTCCTTCCCCATCTAGCTTCTTAATATATGCATTTCCCCTCATGGACCCCATACCCTCTCTTAGCCTCTATCCAGGATAGGCCTCTGCCCTCCAAGCACCTATTAAGGTCTCAACTTAAATATCACTTCTGAAATTCCTTCTATGAGCCCCCATTTGAAATTAGGGCGTTATACTTGCTAATAACAGCTTTTCTGTTATTAGCCCTTTTCACAGTTTGCAGTTGAATGTGTATTTGAATGATCATGTGTTTTAATCTCTCTCTCCTTTAATGTAGAAGCTCCACGAAAATGAAGGCAGAGACTCTGTGTGTTTCACATTCTACCCCCTAAAACCCACCAGAGTGATTCGGTAAAAACTATGGAAGAAATAAACCAATCACTTGAGAAGTTTAATAATACCACTTTCATTTTTGTTCTTCAGGCTATGAATATCCACAGATGGCAATGATTATTGCTGTCGAAGTACAAGGACTTGTGTACTCACAGATTTTAAACTTGTCTGAAGGACTAAAATATGTTACAGCTGACCTTTATGTATAAACTGAACAAAATTGAAGCAGGGAATATTGCTGGAGCAATAACTCACAGTGGCTTTTGGTGTTTCAGGTTGGAATTGTACAGTACGGAGAAAACGTAACCCATGAGTTCAACCTCAATACCTACTCATCGACAGAAGAGGTACTCATTGCGGCAAATAAAATAGGCCAGAGAGGCGGCCGCCAGACTATGACAGCCCTTGGAATAGACACAGCAAGGTACATGGTTAAAAAATAAACCAAAGTAAAAGACTATACACAAATAACTGTTCACGATCTAGCCCTTTGGAGTGTTGATTGAACATTTACCTTGTCAAAATTTAAAGCCATCTTGTTTAAAAGTAGATTCAGCTGATTAGCTAATTGTTACAGAATCGGGTTTTTCTGTGATACAGTCTCATTACTCTTCTGATCCTTCCTTTTATTCCAAGTGTTTAACTGATGGAAAATTAACCAAAAATCACTATGGTTACTGCATCATGTTCTTGGGTACTAAGACATAAGATGAGTGACTATCTTCTCCCTTTATTCTTTGTTTTCAGCTTCTACAAGCCTCAATCTTAAAAAAGTGGTTAGTCCACTTCTACTCAATAATATTTATATTCTAGTATGTCTATAATTTTATAGCACCTGATTTAGGGTTATTGAAGCTCTCAAATATGAGTTTTTAAGAGGCCGAATTCAGTATTGCCTTATTTGAAATCATTTTCAGTGCAAAGATTGGAAGAAATGGGAAAGATTTCATCATTTGCAATGCTCTCTTTCTTCTTTCGTACTTTCTCCAAATTATCTCCAGTTTACATCCTTTCCTTCCTCCCTTCTGCAATTTCCTTTATGGAATGTATATAATCCACTCTGGTTGAACTTCCTTCTGTAAGAATCTACAAAACGGTCCTTTTCTTACACAATAGAACATCTTTTCTCTATTGTTTCTGATCTCACTCAACTCTTATCTTTTGCTGTTTTTCACCTTAGTCACCATTAAAGCTATTAAGCTTCTGAATAAATACTAAACAATACCAAAATCACAGGAAATCTAATAAATAGTTTAATGTTAAGGATCCTTCAGTTAAATGCTTCCAACTTTTGGACTGTCACCTAATTCTGAAGAGCTAATTACCCATGCTCCTGCTAAGATCAGTGTTTTAAGGAGATTAAAATAGTTAATATGGATACTCCATAGAATGGGTCAGATATCAAAACTTTTAAATTTCATGCAGCTTTTTAGATTCATAAATGTTAGAAAAGCATGTGTTTCTAGTTATATGGGTCCAAGAGAAGACCACTACAAACAGGTGGAGTGATTTTATATTTATCTGCCCATAGAATCACCAATTTGCATGCACAAAGAGTGCACATTTAGGTGTGCTGAATGTGCCCTCTCAAATAATTGACTAAATGTGATGCACATTCAGAGTTAATCAAAGTGCCCTTTGAAAGCTCTGAGCCTGTAGGGAGCTGTGTATTTTCCAAAGGCAATCACCGAGGAATGAATATTCATCTTTGAAAGCTAACTGAAGAAATATTCTGGCTGCTTTCGCTCCCGCATAAATACCACTGTAAATACCATGTCCCTATATGGTTTTGCCTATGTGTCTCACAAAGAGTCTAGCTGTAGGACACAGAGTTTATTGAGTTTTGTAGATAAATAAAATTCCATATGATATGACTAAGTCATCTTCTTGTACATTCGTTTTTCATGTTTAAGCATATTTCTAATTGCTCTAGTTACTCCTGTCAGACCAGGCCAGTTGCAAACAATATTTTTATTTTTTTTTACAGTCCTTCCATTTTCTATGTCTCCTCATTCAAAATATCTTTGTGTCCCCTTATCACTATCCCAAATTTTCTTTCTTTTCATTAGGTCCACAGTGTTTAATCATAAGACCTGGATTCTCTTATCCAAAAGAAAGAGATTCTCTTGGGATATTTTCATGTTTAAAAACACACAGAGAGATCAATGTTTAATTTAAAGAAAGAACACTGGATGGTGGTATTTGGGGGTCAAGGGCAATTTGCTGAAGATATTTGAAACAGAAAGGGTGTACTCAGGAGTTCTGCTAGTGGCTACTCTTACATATATAAAGACAACCCTGGTTTCAGAGTTGCTAGATTTTCTTTAAAGAAGATCTTTTAATCGTCTCCCTCAGCTGCTGTTCATTCTGTTATGGCCTTGATCTTCAAGAGAATTAGGAAGTTTTGGTGATCCTCTAAGGAACTGGGACTATAAAAAGGACCAAATCTCATATCTATGTTCGAACTTCATTTAAATACTAGCCTTTAACATCTGTTTCACCTTTGTTTGTACATACAAGGAAGTTGTAGAATCTATTTGTATGGTGTAGAGAGCAGAGACACACAGTTTTCCATTGATCAGAATTTTTAAAAATATTTTTCTTTTGAAAATTTTAGAAAGAATCAAAAATATAAGAACAGTACAACAAAATGCTATGTATGCATCAAACAGAATCAAGGCAGTTGTTAACATCTTGTCATATTTGCTTTAAGTCCTTTTAAAAGAAAAATCATCGCAGATAAAATTTCTTTGCTCACATAACCAGGATCCTCTCTCCTTACTCACAAAATACCCACTATTGTCCATTTATGTGCATCTACAGTAAAACTAATGTGTACCATGCAAATTGTTCGGAAAGTTGGTTTAAGACACACGTTTCTTTGGCATATCCCAAATTGCAGCTGCTTGTCCTGATGACCAAAGTAAAATATTTAAATGGACCATTCAGTACAATGATTGCTATATTTTATATCAAAATCTGAAAAATATAATATGAAATCCTTTTATTGTTTCAGTCCTGAGTAAAATGTACTCCTCTCTACCAAGACCCCAGAAAGGAAAGTGAGCTGAATAAAAGAAAGTAACAGAGATGGAGAAAGTGTGCCTGTGTGCCTGTGTGTGTGTGTGTGCCTGTGTGTGTGTGTGTGTGTGTGTGTGTGTGTGTGTGTGTGTAGAAGACACAAAACAAAAATTTCCCCTATCTCCTTTTTCCATAAATGCTCATTGAATTAAATAAAAATTCCTTTCTTTGCCATTAGGTTATAGCATTTTTCCTTTCTCTCCATGCCACCTCTTCCCTCCCCACCCCCAGCACCTCCAGCAGCCTAGTTCAAGACCAAATCTTTTATAGCTACTCCAACCCTCCTGCCCCTATAACCCAGCTCTGTCCCTGATTCAGACCCTCAGACCACCACCATCTTCTGTCTTTTATTCCTATTTTAATCTCTACCCTCTCCAAGAGCACTCTTAAACACTCACAGCCATACAAATATTCTGTTTTCTCCAATCGCCTCTCCTCAGCTCAGACGATTCCCGAGCTGTTCTGTGAATGTCAGCGTAGGTGTAGGGGAAGTGTAGACTAAATCAAAAGCTGCTGCCAAAAGCAGAAGAAAAGAGGCCTGTCAAGCAAGAGTAGAAGAGTTTATATAGAGAAAGTGGTGGCTGGGAGAGTGTTTGAGATCTGACCTTCTCTGAATCTGGTGTGCGTTCCAGTCACACCCTCCTTTTGAAGTTCCTCAAAATGAAACACTGCTGCCTTTTGAATATGGATTGTGGTGATTGGCAAAATAGTGACCTATCTGTCATCTGGGATAAATATAAAGCTATTGCAAATAATGATCATAATGCCTCCACACTCGAACAATGGGCATCAATGTTGATCTCGGAGGGAAAGCACTGGGCTACCTAGATTTCTCAGTGTTTCCATTTTGTTTATTGCTTTGCCTAACCTTGGGGTGGTGTTTTGTTTCCTTCTCTATTGTGTGATTATTTCAGGAAAGAGGCTTTCACTGAAGCTCGGGGCGCCCGAAGGGGGATTAAAAAAGTCATGGTCATTGTGACTGATGGAGAGTCACATGACAATCATCGACTGAATAAGGTCATCCAAGACTGTGAGGATGAAAACATTCAGCGGTTTTCCATAGCCGTAAGTACATGGCTTCAGGTGGCTTTGAAACTCTGGTGTAAAGAGAAAAAGCTGTGTGCATATCATGGATCTTTTATCAAAGTTATGTAAACAACGTTGCAAAGGAGAAACTTCTTCATTTGGATGTAAAATCTGTCCAGGCATGATTTAGTCTTGCCCCTTTTGTGTCCTCAGTGCCCAGCACAGTGCCAGGCCAAACAGAGACTCAATGAACAATCACTGAAAAAAAAGAAAGGAAGAAAACAAGGAAAGATGAAAAGAGGAAGAAGGGAAAAAACATAGGAAGAAATAAGGGATAGTAAGAGAAAGAAAGGGACAAAAATAAGGATGGGAGGGAGGGAGGGAGGGAGGGAGAAGGAAGGAGGGAGGGAGGAAGGGAGGAAGGAAGGAGGGGAGGGAGGGACAAAATTGTTTTAAAAACCAATGTCCGGTAAGTTGTATTTTTTTATTCATCTTTAAAAGGAAGGAAGGAAGGAAGGAAGGAAGGAAGGAAGGAAGGAAGGAAGGAAGGAAAGAAGGAAGGAAGGAAGGAAGGAAGGAAGAAAAGGAACTGAAGACATGCTAGGTAATTAATAAACATTGTCTGCTAATCAATAATTCTTCCTGTAATTTGGGAGGGTGGAAAATCAGGACATGACTCTCATAATAGTATTCAATCCATAACTAGTTCAATCTCTTCTATGGTTGAGAACAATTCCATATGGCCCAGCTTTCACTCACAGATACTGTTCACAATTAGAGTCTATGGCTAGTCTCTTCAGTATGCAAAGCTATTGCATGCCCACTTTGTCCCAGACAACTTGTACCAAAGATACTAACATTTGTTCAACTCCCCTCTGCCCACCCCAGGAGGGTGTAATCTAGCATCCCAGGCCATGGACTGAATTAACCAACCATTAACATTAGGAAAATTTCACTGGAAAGAAAGTATCCATCAATAGATGACTTCTTAGTTTTAAGTGAATCTTCTATCACTTTTACATTGTATCTGGCTACACATGTTGAGTATTTCTTGCCTTTAAATCATTGTTTCCCTTTGTTGGGTCTCTAGTTTATAATTTATACTTTGCCTCCCATTTGATCATAAAGAGATCTCATAATTGCATTAATCTTCCTGGAGAACCATAAAAATCATGAGTTCCTTTCCCATGTTAATCAAGAAATTATGTATTATCAAATCACTCTTCGAAGTGGTATAAATAAAAACGTATGAGAAAATTTTACTTTAGCAATAATTGTTATTTTCTCAATTCATATTTTTCCCCCAGTGAATCTTATAATTTTTAGTTTATGCCAAACTAGGAAACAAAACAGTTTTTTTTTTTATTTCCTCTCTTTGTGCATTCACACAGAAAAGTTTTAGGCACTTCTTAAGATCCATTTATGCTATTATTATCAAATCTACCTGGGGGTCTGGCCAGTTACTGCTTATACTCTTCCTCTTACTCCATCTTTTTTTACCCACCATTTGATCCTGAAAACCATAGAGATGTGTTATACTGAAATATAAGCACTCTGTGATACAACTGCAAACATTTCCTGTTAAACTCTCAGATTTGGTGAGGGTCCTGAGCTGGTTTGAACACTCTAGTCCGTGGTCTCTATTCTATCACTTGAGGATATTAGACATTTCTAGCAAGAATCTGTTTTATATTCAGATTCTAATCTTAAATGATAATGGCTGGGACTATAATGGCTGTGCAACAAGTATCACCTACAGCATTCAAATAAAAATAAGAGAAGTTAGAAAGTATCTTAGAATTTCATTCATCTATACACAAAAGGCACTTTGCTACATGTAAATGAATTGTACACTTTACATTTGGCACATCTGCCTCAAGGGAGCTTCAGTTCTGCATATCTATATCAGGTAAATATTAGCAGAATACCAAATGCCTGGGTTTAACATATTTGCATTAAGTGAAAAGGGAGCAATTTATGTGTTATTATGTATCTTTTCTCATTCATAGGAAGTAATATTTTTACAAGCTACCAGACTCTTGGGTGAAGGATCAAAATACAATTCTCTCTATTTTCATTTTTATTCTATCATGCAAAATAGTTCAAACTGGATAAAAGTCACAGTAATTCCTGGAAATTCTTTTATATTTTCTTCTAAATATATATTTCCATATTGTGCTTATATATTTTATTTTTATTTTTTAAGTACGTCATTTGAGCATTTTCCCCATTGAACTTTATCCATTTGTCTTTGTCCTGTCAGAGCACTAAATGTCTGATAGCATTTATATCACAAGTAAGAACCTCGATCACGCATGGTCCAAAAGTCTTTACAATTTTTATTTGTATTTTCCACTTTATCACTTTACAAGTGAAATGGAAGTTAATGTGTCAGTGCGATAGTGAATCTAGACTATGTTAAATATGAACCAAGAAAGAAAGATGGTGATTTATCAGCCCAGGATTTCATCTAATTTATAGGATAAATTAGGTAAATCTAAGAGAGGAGGCATCTGAAAAATGCAAAGAAAAGGGCTTACAGAAATGACCGACTCAGTCGGTTATAGATTAACCACATCCTATAGATCTCTGAATGGCCTTCTAGAAATTCTGGTCACACCTACAAGACAAACAATCTGTAAATAGATAAGACTGGTGGTCTGGGAATTCCTTTCCCCTTGTAGCCCCCACGCGAAACTTCCCCTCCTCATCCTGAGTCATGAGGTACACATGAAACCTCAGACAAAGGAATCACATGCCCTTTGCATGGACACTGCAAGAGTATATAAGCTGTAAGAAATCTAACCAAGGGGAGCTCGTGCTTTGGTGCTGTTAAGCCCTACGTTCTCCACCAGCTAATAAATTCTCCTTCCTCTAACAAAGTTGCCTGAGCATCCAAATTCTTCTGCCAGGTGTCACTTCCTGCAACAAATCAGTGGGAACTTCAGAGGGATTCACAAGATGCAGAATTTGTATGAATCTAAAAGAAATCCATGTGTAGCAAAACTGCTGACAAAAGGAGCCCAACAGTGTGTCCAGAGAACACCAGGTGTAGGGTGAGGTGCTGAGCAAGGCCACAGTTATCCTGAAAGCCACACCACAGTCGTAATGGAGACCCTGGAGCTCGGAGACTCTCGCCTGCTTACTCTGAAGCAGGTGCATCCAAATGTAATGAGACATCCAATTGTAAAAAAGAGCATTAATTGTTTTAAAGTGAGGATTTATTCAATGTAATAAGAACAAGTGGCTCTTGGGTTTTCCCTCTGTATCTGGACTATTGTTTCCTTTAATTCTCTTCCCTCATCAAGTAGCTACAGGGGGAAAAGCACCAGTGGTCCTTTTGGCTGTTTGGCATTTGCTCTTCTGCCAGGTAGACAGGAAATGAGTTTTGTGTTCTGGTATAAGTTGTAAGTTCTCGGTATAGACTTTCCTACCAAAACTCTTGACAGTAGTTGAGAGTAAGTCCAAAAGTCAAAAAGCTACTCAAATGATGGGCCGATTACCTTAGAGCCAACTCCAGTTTTCCTAAATGTGCACTTCTTCAAAGCAGCTCAAAGTTCTCTCCAGACATTAGGGCAGTAGGCCTCACAAACACGTTACACGCGGAGGAGCTAAGAAACCAAAACCCCAATCAAGACATAGAACATGTCTATCACCCCTAGAAAGTTTCCCTTGTACTTCCTTTCATTTTTAATATGCACCTTCTATAGCAATCACTGATATAACTTATGCTGATGCAGGACAGGGCAAATTTCCCCGAGTGGAAGGGAGACCAAGCCCTCCACCGAGAGGAGAAGAAGGTCCTTTGATGGAGAATGAAGAAAGAATTCAACACACACATCAAAGTTAGAGTCAAAAGGAAAGTTTATTAGAAAAGGGATAACACTCCATAGAGTGTGGTCTCCTCTCAGAGGCAGAGAGAAGATGGACAATGAGAGCGAGAGACGAAGTAAAGGCACTGAGAGGGGACCCCTGAGTGTCCCAGGAATTCAGTTTATATGTCATTCTTTAGTTCCCGTTTCCTTTGAAATGGACATAAAGTGAGAAAGGGGAAGAATATGTATCGTGAAAAGGTAAGACTATGTAGGGTGAAAAGCCTGTTGGCAGTTCCCAGCCTTTAATCCATAGATTCCCGTTAGCCATAGGGAATGAGGTTCCTGTTTTCCCCTTCTCCAGTCTGTAGAATGAGTCCTTAGTAATCCAGTAGAAATCTTCCTTTCTTCTGAAGGTGCCCTCCTTGCCTGGCTGCAGGGCTGATCAGCACATTGCAGTCTCTGATTGTGGCCCGATTAACACTTTAATTCTCTTGCCTCCTCCCTACATTAATACCACAATAGATTAAGCTGCCAGTTCTATTTTATGTAAATGAAATCATAGGATATGTGTTCTTTTGTGTTAAGCTTTTCATTCAACATAATGTTATATTATCTAAAATATTACCCATAATATTTTGTGTATTAGTGATTCATCCTTTTTATTATTATCCATTGTATAAACATACCACAATTTGTTCTATATTCTACTATTTATGGACTTTTAAGTTATTTCCAGTTTGGTTATTATGCTCCATAAATACTGACAAAAAATGTAAAAAGTAAAATCAAAGTAATAATCTTCAAGTAACACTTGCACCGAGGTAAAAATGAGACTATTGTATCTTATTACAAAAAGAAATCAATGTAAACAAAAAAAAACTTAAAAAACATATTTAAGCAAAAATAAGGGAGACACACTGAATCTAATAGAGAGAAATAAAAAATAATGGTACACATTTTTCCAATATTTTTCTTAAAAAATCTTCTCATTCTTTATGTCCATAATTGCCATTTTCTTAATGCCACTTTTATACAATAAAATAATTGGGTTCTATTTACATGTTGTTTTTTTTAACATTTTAGATTTTAAATTTACGTAGTTTTTAAAAGATATTTTCATTTATTTCAACTTGAACATTTATTTTTATACTAAAAACTAAATTTTAAAAATGTTTACTTAAAAACTAAATTTTTAGGCAGAAAAAGTACAAACCATAAAATTTATTAGTTGGAATTCATCAAAATAAACATTTCTGCTGTTCAAATAATACTGTTAAGAAAAAGGAAAGACAGCCCACAGACTGGGAGAAAATATCTGTGAAACACATAGAGGACTTGTATCCAAAATATATACAAAACCTCAGAACTCAATAACAAAAAAATAAACCATCCATTTATTTAATTGGCAAAAGATTTGAATAGACACCACGCGGAAGAAGAAATGCGATGGCAAATAAGCACCTTAAAAGGTCTCAATATCGTTAATCATGAGGGAAATATAAATTAAATGAGATACCACTACGCACCAATGGAATTGCTGAAACTGAAGCAAGCAAACAAAAAATCTGATACCAAGTGTTGGCAAAGATGCAAAGCAACTGGATCTCTCATACGTTGCTTGTGAGAATGGCAATGAGGCAAAGCTGAACAGCCACTCTTGGAAAACAGTTTGGCAGTTTCTTATGAAGTTAGACATACACTTACTGTGGAGTCCAGCACTCTCATTCCTAGATCTTTACTCAAAAGAAAAGAAAACATCCACACAAAGACCTATGCCTAAATATTTATAGCAGCTTTACTCATAATCACTTGAAACTGAAAACAACGCGAATGTCCTCAACGAATAAATTGTTGCACATCTATACAGTGGAGTCCTACTCTGCAATAAAAAGGATGAAATTTCTGATACTCGAGGCAACACGGATGACTATCAAAAGCAGCCAGACACAAAAGGCTATATATAGACTATATGATTCCTTAAATATGACATTCTGGAAAAAGCAAAGCTATAAGGACAAGAAATACGTCAGTGTGAGGGGTTGATGGAAAAGGGGTTAGCTACAAAGTAGCAAGAGGGAACTTTTGTGGGTGATGGAAATATTCCACATCTCAAATGGATTTGTCAAAACTCATAGAATTATATATCTAAAAAGGATGAATTTTACTGTATATAAATTCAACAAATCTTAGATCCTGAGAAGCCTTACTTTAAAAAATAAACTAAATGTTCAAGAAAACCTTCTAGAATTCTAAATAATGTTGTTAACTAATAACAGATAATTCCTGCCTCTCTTCTCTATAGAAAAGAATGTCTCCGTCCTGAGCATTTGATTTCAAACAAGAAGGCTCAATTGTTTATTTTCTAGATTGCCAAATTAGATTACTAGTTAGTCCAATATCTGTTTAAAATGTACATGTGTTGGACTGTCCCTTGGTAAGATTTTCAGGAAAAACTGCCTATTCAAGATCAAGCAAGCCACTTGCTAATTGCTTTTGCCAGCAAGTGATGATGTCACTAGCTGGAATAATATCAGAGACATTCAGAAACTACAACATTACTTTTGAACTGTCAGATTTCAGAGGCACGGCTATGAAACAGAGATGCAGGAACGAAGAAAAGAAACTTTCACAAACGTACAAGATTGCCCTTTAAATTTTCTTACACCTATTATAGTATGTAATAGTTAATATTAGAGAATCTACATATTCTGAAAATTACTCTTCCAAGAATGTGACAGTACATAAAAACTGCATTATGCTAAGATACTATATCCAATCTCTTGTTTACCGACAAAAAGCTTGAGATCCTTGTTTAACACATAGAATTTAAAATATATTCTTCCCATTTTTGTTGTATCTTAGATTCTTGGCAGCTATAATCGAGGAAATTTAAGCACTGAAAAATTTGTGGAGGAAATAAAATCAATTGCAAGTGAGCCCACTGAAAAGCATTTCTTCAACGTTTCAGATGAATTGGCTCTAGTCACTATTGTCGAAGCTCTGGGAGAAAGAATATTTGCCCTGGAAGGTATGACTTTTTCTCATAATTCTGCATGTTCACTTTACAATTCAAACTCAATGCAATGGGTTTGGGTATTTCTTCCTACCACATAGCTAATGCATTTTTACTATGTACAGTAGCCAGCATGGAACAATGTCCTTTTATATAAATCTATCGTTGAGATAGGTGGCTATTTCACACAGCACTGTGTCTGCTGGACGCTGTCTTTGTAAGGACATGGCAGTGCTGATGTGAGAGCTGATGAAGACAATGGTCAATGTAGGCGTTCAGAAACAAAAATGTGCCCATGTGTTTTATTTCTTTTCCTTGACACAGGTTTAGAAAATGGAGACATTAATTAGCTCAAGTTTTGTGTTTTTTCTTTTTTTCATTTATTTCATTTTGAGCTTCTATGGGGCTGTTCTAATGCAATAACTTCTTTGTTTATTTTCTCCTATATTACTCCTTGCCCATTTTAAAGGTCTTCATGAAACTCTGCCTCAAGTCCCATGGCAGCGAAAACTTCAGTTCGCTGTATTTATCTAAATCGTACCACTTCTTTTAGATTTTTTTCTTTAATTTTTCAATGGCAACTGGCTTTTGGGGATAACGAGTAGTGCACTCCCTCTGCCTTAGGTAGATGTCAATAACAAATTACTTAGGAACTAGATCTTTCCTTACAAAAGAGAAGTCTTCGGAATTGTTATGCCAGGCAAATTGAAAAAGGCCCTTCACGTCTTCTGATAATCTGGAGACTCAGAGAACAAGCCTTTTTTCTCAACCTAGGATGATACACCACCAGAATTCTACTATTATGCTCCATCCAAATTCAAATGACTCTGTCTTCGTGAGGACACACTGAAGGACTGTGGTTTCTGCATCTTAAACATAGAAATTTAAAGGTACTTGCTTAGTCTCCTTGAAATGACCTAATCATGGGAAACAGAACAACAAAATGGGAAGGTGACATAACCAAAAAAAGGTAAACCATTTTGATTAAGCATCAAGGGACAAGGAAAAGGAAGAAAAGTGACTAATAGAGAATATTAAAATGCATAGAAAGAAAAAACATGATTTAGAGCAATGGATTTCAAACTTTTTTAACAGCGACCCATGATGATAACTACGCTTTGCTTTGTGTTCCAGTGTACACACATCTATGCATATAAAATAAAACAGAAGTTCACAAAAGAATCCTTGTTATATGCCATGCACTATGATATTGTCTCATCTCTTCCATTCTACTCTCTTCTTTTTCAATTAAAAAAAATTGCTGGTTATGACTCGCCCTGTTGATTTCATGACTGGATCACAACCAGAAAGAAGAAAGTTTGATTAAGAGATGATGGAAACCTACAGACCCTTGAGACTGAATTTCTCTAGTTCTCTCTTGCCCTGGCTCCTTTCCCCTTGTGCCTTTAGAAACAGAACACTAGAATTATTTATCAGTCCAAAGTCACAGCTGCTTCTGAAGAACTTGGCCGTCTTACTGTTAAGTGGCTTTCGTCTCACAACAGCTAT
Organism: Pteropus alecto; assembly: GCF_000325575.1. Lineage (NCBI taxonomy): Eukaryota > Metazoa > Chordata > Mammalia > Chiroptera > Pteropodidae > Pteropus > Pteropus alecto. The sequence goes on from NW_006436284.1 coordinate 3,742,102, forward strand.
CCCAGTGTCATTTACTAGTAGGCCAGATAGTGAGCTTAGCTCTCCTTAAGGAAACATATTAGGTTTTCCAAGTCATCGTGCTCTCTTAATTTTTTAATAAACATGGGCCAAGATATGATAGGAACAATCTGTAAAGATCATTTTAAAGAAAAAGTACTGAGCTACATTAGGTAGTTAAATACAATACAGGCTCATTTCTAAATCTCATCTTAAGTAAGCAAGTAAATATAACCTAAGACTTGTAGAAATGAAGCCTAGTTCAGCTGCTGGATGGGGGAGGGTTCGACTTGCCTTAAATGAGGTTTTCGGATTGTTTCTAACCTAAACACACCATGAGTTAAACTTTGCACATTGGAGTGCCCAATGATGCCAAGAAGTTTCAATATTTAAAAATAAAATTATTTTGAAAAGAACTCCCCAAATTAAAAAATGTCTCTCACATCTTTGCTACTGTGCTTTCAGGGATAACCAAAAGCGAGTGTTTTGACTCGCCTATTCCTGATTTTTTCTTTCATAATGAGATCATAAAGGGTTCCATTTCCTTATTACTTGGGAAATCTCCATTTCCTATCACCATTTACCATGAGACAGTAAATAGCAGAATTATGAAATTCCTGCTTGCCAAGGACAGTGCTTCCTAGTGAGGTAAACGTGCTAGCAACTTACCCAATAAAATCGGGAAATGTTCTAGCATCTCCCTTTCCTACCAAACATTGGGAAAAATGTGGAAATTCCTAACCAGAGGCTGTACAGTGGTTAGAGTAGTTATCTCAACACCTACGAACAGTCCAGGGAGGAGAGCTGATAGCAAGAAGTTCAAGAATGAACAATGTACCACGATGCCCATTCAGCAGACAAGTGTCAGAGCTTCCTTCTTCCTGTTCTCAGCTATGAACGGAACAGCAGCACAGGAAGGTGCTGGAAATATGAAGGTATTTGCTGCTGCATGCTTATAACTGATCTTGCAAAGATAAATGAGAAAGCACCTTACAGTATTGTGGACTTAAAAATAAAGGTTTAAATTAAGTTAAAGTGCATCTCAGTCATTTAAATCAGAGAGCGATTTGTGAAATTAAATTGATATGTTTGAATCATTGATTGGTTTTCCCATTTAATTGGTTCTATAAAAAGTAATTAATTGCTGATGTATTTGTTAACAACTTTATGCTAGTAAATGACTAGCAAATAAGCTTGATTCCACAAATTTGAGTATTCTCATGCCTCAATGAAAAGGCAGATTGACATTCTTAAAATTACACTCTATTTTTAACTTCTCTGCAAGGCCAAATAAATCAGTAATTCCCTGCTGAAAGCAAATAAATCAACATTCCCCCAATCCCCTCAGGAGACTGTGGCTTTGGGTTGGTGAATATTTTGAGAGTAGCACATTTCTGTAGAGTGCTCTGGATTATCTCTGCATTTTAATAAAGAGCTTCAAAATGGGCACAGAATCTTTAAAAAAAAAAAATGTGATTGAATGGTATGTGGCCCAGAGCCTTGTCAAAAAGTCCCCTCTTGATCTGTGATACCCACCGCCAGAAATGAGAGCAAATACAGACCCAGAATCCCTACATCCTTTATCAAACAATGGAATTCTGAGAGGATCTTTAGACAGAAATACAGGCGGGGCTGGTAGAATAGAGAAACCTCTTTAAAATGTTAATGAACTTTTCTCAGCCAGGTAAAGTGTCAGGTCTCAAAATTCCCAGGGTGGGAGGATGAGACAGAGGTTTCCTACTGCAGGACTTTTCGGCTTTAACAACATGCATGGAGAACACCATTGGATCTGTAAGCACGCTAGAGTATAAGAAACCACAGCATGGATGGAGATTTTTCAACAACTCCAGCAAAGGTGTGAAAGCCAATGGGCAAGAATGCGAGACACAGCCCTTCTAACTCTCTGTGCTCTACCCAGATTGACAAAATTTTGGATTGACAAAAATGTGACTGAAAATGCCTTAAAGATATTGAAGTTCTGGTTGGTAAAGACCACAGGCTGTGCTAGGTCTCTGTCTTCTGCAAATCAGCAGTGTGCTAAAAGGCATTTATTTTCCTATGTTACAGCTACAGCTGACCAGTCAGCAGCTTCATTTGAAATGGAAATGTCTCAGACCGGTTTCAGTGCTCATTATTCACGGGTATGTTGACCACCTGTGAATGAAATACACTTTTTTTTTCATTTCAAGAAAATAAAAGATATTTCAAGGCTATGAAATATCTTTTTTCTGAGGTTTTTCTCTCTTAAAACCAATACTTTGGCATCAGCATTACAAGTGCAACTTGCAGTTCATGGCTTGAACAGTTATTCAGATTGTGATGACATTTCTAATCCAAATAGGAAAATGGCATTTCACAAGCTTCGTACTAGAAAAACATATTCTCTCACACAGCTCACTGCATTGTACTAATAATTGCAAATCAGTTTGAGGTCTGTCTTATTTGGTTATACATCTGGATAAATGAAATACTTAATTTAAAATACTTGCTAATGATATGGAAGGTATCATGTTCTCAGTGTCAAGGTATTCGAAGCTTTTACTAGAATTCCAAGTTGAAGACCCAGGATTCTTGGCATCCAGAATAAAGCAGAAAGGCAAGATTAGAAAATATATAATTTGTAGTTGATAGAAGAAAAGGCATCATGACCCATGCAATGGAATATTGACATTTCAATGTGCAACTGTACTGTATAACCTAGGGCAAGTTACTTATTCTGCCTCAGTTTCCTCTTCCATAAAATAGAGATGGTAATAATGGCATCTAGCTCATTATATGAGCATTATATGAGTTAATATATGTAAAGCACCTATCACATTGCTAATACTATGTATGTGTTTGCTCTTGCTATTTTTATTAAATATCATTGTTTTCTCTATTTGAATATAAGGACTGGGTCATGCTTGGAGCAGTAGGAGCCTATGATTGGAATGGAACAGTCGTCATGCAGAAGGCTAATCAAATCATAATCCCCCAAAACACGACCTTTAACGTTAAGTCTACCAAAAAGAATGAACCACTTGCTTCTTATTTAGGTAAAGTTTGATTTGAATGTAACTAATAGGAATTTATTGGTTTTTATTTTTTTTTATTTTTAGCATGTTTTGCTTATATTTATACAGGCTAACTTCCAACTAGGTAGAGAGATCACTTCCAAAAGTCAGCTATTTTACAGGATTCATGAAAGTTTCCAGGCCTCTGAGCATCCTTAGTCAAAATAACAGAATATGGAAGTCATTCTTTCACAGAAGGAACATCTAGTGCAAGAAATAATTTAGGCTGATATGTGTACTTTTGCGGGTCTCCCTGTGTCTGGTATTCTCTTTAACTTCAAGACGAGCTTTGGACCTGGTGAACAGGAATGAGAGTAGAAAAAGAAACCTTGACAGCCTATATCCCAAAAATCAGACTTCCATATTCTCTTATTTTCTTTTATTCTATTTTATTGTGAGAACTCTTACATAAGATTTACCCTCTTAACTAATTTTTAAGTATGTATTATTGTTGACTATCCATATTCTCTTAAACATCATCTATCATTATTTTTTATGGGTCCTAATTTTAGGGGGAAATTAATTTGTTTTGTCATGTAACTTGTCTAATAGCTCCATTCACAATAAGACAAATATTGAACTTCAACGCAGTGTTGTAACATCATCTTATTTTTCCAAAGACTTGCCTGGGATAAGGAGGGGTGTGTCTGATGTCATTTTATTCTAGGTCTGTACAAGGCAGGAAGCTGCCTAGGGGATCCAGGGGACTCTTCTATCACTAAATGATCGTGGTAAACAGTTGGAAGGTCCTAGGATGGAAAGGACCCTCAAGGTCTGGTTTCTCAGCTCTTTATTCACTCATCAAATATTTTGGAAGGACCACTTTTGCTCCAAGCATTGTTCTTGGTGCTGGGGATATAGTGGTAAGGAAAACAAATATCTCGCAGTGTTCGCATTTTAGCATGTTGGCATTCCTCTCTGGAATCTTTCTGTCCTGGAGGCAAATCTATTTCTCTCTCTATCCTAGTTTTTTTTTTCTATTTTAGGAGGAAGGTTTGGGGTATTTACTGGTAGGTCTATACACCTTTATATTTGAGGACACATATTAAAGCTGTAGAGGCGACAGAACTTAAGAATAAAAAGCCTAACGGTTTTAAAGAAATAAAAAAGTAATGGTAAGCAGCAGATAGAATGTGAGTGCTAAAACCCATTCAACACATGTTGGATTGCATTAATGAAAGTCTAGTCTATTTCTCATTAAAGTCCTATTAGATTCTGCCCTGATCAGAGAACAGCTAGAATATTCATCCCATTGGTCTAAGCATCACGCATTACAAAAGAAAATGCCAAACTAAGATATGCCAGTAAAAGATTATCTAAAGGATACAAATCTGGAAACAATACCCTTCTACTTGTCCTTGTCCTCAAAAAACCTGAAGAAATTGATGGTTAGAAAACGAAGTGTACACTGAAGGTCTTTTAAGTATTTAGAGAATTGTGATGTAAAATAAAGGGGTTGGGCTTAAAATTCATAGCAGATTTTAGCATTAAAAGAGATCTTAGCGTATAGCAAACATCTAATTTTCAAAATTAAAAAATCGAAGAATAGAAAAATTATGTCACAGCTACCTATGACAATCTGAAGCTACAATCTAGGTCTCTCGATTCTTATTCAAATGTTCATTTCACCATACCCAAATGCCTGACTCTGGGTTGATCAAGAAAGCATTTATAAATAATGAGTACCTACAGTGTGCCAAACATTGACTTATAAATTGAGGATAACCAGATAAATAAGGTGTATCTATCCATTAATTGATGAAGCTTATTTTTTTTTGAATGAGAGATGACAGATGATGAAACAAGCAGTCATTGTCAGTATAATATACACTGTAACATAGAATACCTAAAAAAAGACAACAAAAAGTTATATTCGATAGCTTATACAGGTTCTTCATATTCTAAGATTCTGTGAGACTGTTTTATAGGAAATACTTTGGAATCAAGAACCAGGTTAACCAAAGGCTCCTTTCAAGAAGAATCGTTGAACATTTATCCTCATATATAATAGTGGCATATAAATTACTATAACTCTGTAGGAAGGTCATTTGACAATGTATACACAGAGCCATAAAAATTTTCACACCACATTGACCCCGAAATTTCACTCTGAGAATCTAACCTAAGAAAAAAATTCAGTTATTTAAGAATACCAACTGAGAAATGATTTTCATTATTTATGTATTGTTATTTATGATGTTGGGGGAAATAGCATATCCTAATGTCCAAAAATATTGAATAGTTAAGTAAATGGTAAATTCACTTAATGGAGCCTTATACACCCATATAAATAAAAATTATAAAGCTACTGATCCTATGTGATACTAAAGACTTGAAGTGATGATGTCACTGGGTGTACATTCAGAGATATTCTGAGATCATGGGGACTTGAGTTTGTTTTCTGACTCTGCCCCTGGCTATGACTTTAGGCCTGTTACTTTATTCCTCAAAGTTTCAGTTTGTTTATTTTTAAAATGGAAATAATTACTATATATGTTATATGTAATATATATAATTTGGGTTGTTATAAATATTAAATAATACCTATAAGTTGCTTAGTATTACACCTAACAGATAGTCAACACTCAGTAGGTGTTGTCTATTTTTTATTATTATGTAATATTAAATAATAAACATTCCTCTTCCTAGTATTGTGGTAGGCAGAATAATGACCCCGAAGATGTCCATGTCCTTATCCCCAGTCTCGGACCTTATATGGCAAAAGGAACTTTGCAGATGTGATTAATACGATGTTTTCTTGTTTGTTTTGAAAATCATTTTGTCAGCTTAGTCACAGGTTAGTGCATAAGACATAAAGTTTAATATATGTAAGATTTCTTTCAAAATAGGAAAGCACCCAGAAAGGGGCAGGGGAGAAAACTATTTTCTCTCAAATATTATTCTAAATTGAAATGAGGCTTTCAAAAATGTTCCTGTGTTACAAATTAAGAAGGGTTTGAACATATGAACAAACTCTGTGTGGACTGAAAGTTGTTAGACTATGGAAAATCTTATGGAGGAGGCAAAGTAAGAGGTAAATACTCTATTAAAAATCCCATACTAACCAATAATGATCAGAAAGAAGTAGGAACTGAACTGTTGAAGCTCCCTCAGGATGTAGTCACGCGCCCATCTTTCTGTAACCCAGTAACTAAGTGCCTTATGCCAATATGAGCTTAGCAAGTGGTTTTGATGGTGGGAATGCAGTCCAGATGCTGTTCCCTGCCTCCTCCACCCACAGTTTGCTGATTTCTAATCATGCCAGACACACTCAAAAGGAAAAATGTGAGGCAAATGCTTGAAATCAAGACAGATCACACCTGTTTCCCATTACCTCACTAAATCCTTGCACTTTTCCCAAGAAGTGAATTATTAGAGTTGACAGGATTTATTCTATATAAATGCATGCACAGGGCTATGCCATCAATTCCTTTCTCTTCAGTTTTGTGCTTTTCTTTTTCAGGAAACAATATTATTAAGTTTAAATGTTTATAATTATTTTCCTTTCATTAAAATTAGGCATTGCTAGGCCTCTTTCTCCTCCGTGTTGTCTTACATGCTCCAGCTTTAGCCAGTAACTACCTAATTGGGGGTTACAGCCAAGTTACTGTGAAGATTTCAGCTAATAGTTTAAGTTATCAAGTGCAAATTATTAAAGTCGATTAGCTAAATAATTACACAACTCCAAGCCTCAAACATAATTTTCAACTTATTTTTAAAGGTTCTTTTATCAGTTTGCATTCATTGTTCTGAAAATGAGAACAGAAGAGTCAGTGTGTACTAACACTCATCCTACTTCCTTGTTAATATTTCTTAGTAGAATAGCATGAAATAAAACATCCTTTGTTTTGCATAGTCTTTTCCTGTTTGTTTGTATATTAACATGACTCTAAAGCTTTATTTTTTAAACAATATACTAGCTAATAACATAAACATATAACATATTACATGTTTGAAAAAGCAGCAGATAGAATGTGAGTGCTAAAACCCATTCAACACATGTTGGATTGCATTAATGAAAGTCTAGTCTATCATGGATAATAATTTTTAAAAGCTCAGAGAAAGATGAAGAAATGAGAATGTGAGAAAAATATTCATGAGGAAAAATATGCCTGAGAGATTGTGTTTCTTTAGCACTTGTAAGACTAAAATATATTTTAGTACAAAAGCCTCTGTGTTTTTTAAAAAAATTTTGGAAGAAGGTGAAAGTATTACCTTATAGTAAAATACTTGGTAAGTAAATTATTAATATAATCTTTTTCTCTGTAAGAAATGTTATTCGGTAGCATTTTCAGAAAGAACCTGCTTTCTGCTCCTGTGATGGACAGCTCTGGTTATTAGAACATTTCTTCTTTCTGCAGAGTTAAAATCTGCATGTGGTAATTTTTATTTATTAACTTAGTTCTACTCTCTAGACACACAATAAATCTAATTCTTCACTTAGAAATTAATAATAATCTGCCTTAAAGATGCAATTTAAAAACTTAAGGAACATGAAAGCTGAATTAAACAGAGGAATCATTAAGCATGAAAAACTGTTCATGCTCACTTTTAATCAAACAAATGCAAATTAAAATCACAACAAGCTACTATTATTAGGGGATGTTTAACATTAGAACATACACAATTTAAATAAGAATAGTGATACACAGTGTTTGGAAGAGATTGATAAAACTAGTCTCTTCTTTGGTTGCTCATGGAATTAATTAGTACAAATGTTCTGGAAAGAATTTGCTAGACACAATAAGAACCATTAAAAATTTGATCCAGTAATCTATTCCATGAAATTTATCATCAAAACAATCCAAAAGAAAAAAAAATTAAATGTTGAAAGATGTCTTTCCAGGCTTAAGTATAATACCAAAAAATTAAAAACCACCTAAATTCCACCATTCCATCAGGGAATAATCTTGTGGTATAAATGCAAGCCTTTATGACTTAGAGAAATCAGCTTCAAGCGTTTAAAAATGTAATTTAAAAGCCTAGGACACAATACAGCAAAGGCTTGCATTTGTTATAATTCCAACTATATAAAATTATTGATTTCAATAGCATGTGTCCAAATGAAATAAAACTGATTTATTACAAAGTAGTAAACTCAGATTGCAAGAGTTCTTTTTTTTTCCTTTTTCTGTCAATGTTATTATAATTTGTGCCTCTAAACAGTGAAAAACTGAGATTGAGAGTAAAAACAACGGTTTTCTGGAGAAAACCGTTGTGGTATAGAATTACAGAGCACACTAAAAGCTTCTGCCAAAACAAACTTACCTGCATTTAAAAAATATATTTATTTTCAAAAAAAGAGAAGTCCATGTTAAAATATAAAAATGATTCTCCCAACTATTTAAAGTGGATCTGCATTTATTCCATGCAGACTTTAAGGGGTCAGAGAGCATATCTGGCATCTCTCCTTTGTTAGGTTACACAGTAAACTCTGCCACCATTCCTGGAGACGTGCTTTACATTGCGGGCCAGCCCCGGTACAACCACACAGGCCAGGTTGTCATCTACAGGATGGAAGATGGAGACATCAGAATTCTCCAGACACTCTGCGGAGAACAGGTGAGCTTAAAAATTATTGTTTTAAATTAATCCATTTATACTCTACGTAAATTTAACTTAACTGTCTATTGTCTTAAAGTTTTAAAACGCCAGTACCTCCATGTTCAACATCAACTGAGAACAGGGCCCTGCGTTAGGTTCCTGGAGGCATGTAAAGTGTCTGTATCGTAGCCTCAGGAATATTTCAGTTTGATGGGGTGGGGCAAGATGTATAGATAATAGATGTAAATATATTTACAAACATAAATAGAGATAAGAAAAAAGATCTAAAACATTAAGAAGCATGAAAGTGACAGTGGCACAGACAGTAACTTTAGAAGATGGAAAGATTGTTTTAAGCTAGGATTAGTATGGAAAATCTTGAGAGAAAATTTGAACTAGTCTAGAAGGAAAGTCAGAATGTAGATAGGTAGAAAGAGGAGTGAAAGAGCCAGGTACAAAGATGGTGCGAGGGTTTGAATGACAGGCTAACGAATCAAGATTTTCTCCTGACGCTAACTGGAAATTATTTGTAACATGTAAAATTGAAAAATCTCATTAGATAAGATTGACTATTAAAAGTCGTTTAAGAAATTATACATGTAACATATAAATATAAGTGTAGATAAATAGTTTTAAAACTGAAAGAAACATCTATGGTTTTGTTGATTATTATTGAATTGTAATAATTTGGTTAATTTATTTTTTTTTTTTAGTTTTCTGTATTTATTTTCCAAGTGTTCTATTATAAGAATTTGTTAATTTTCTTCTGCCATCCTCATGAGATGAGGGGATTCTCAAACTTCACTAAATATTCCAACTCGCTAGCCCACACGCACACAAACTACTCCTAAGGACGGGGCAGCAGCAGCCTTCGGCCCCTGCAGGAGACCTTGCAGCAAGCAGCCCAGCACGACAGTGCAGCTTAGGTGCAAGGGGACAGACAGGTCAGGCAGGGCAGGAGCTGCCCTGGCTTTAAAGCCCCACAGGAGCCAATATCTTTTATAATACCGCAGACATAGCTTCCAGGGACATTTGAGGAGAGGATCACGAATGATTTAAACTATGAATGCTTCGAGGTTCAAGCCTGGAATCTGGGAGAAAGACAGCACCATGATTAAAATGTCAGCGACCCATGTAGTTTAGATCTTTTTTTTAATTATAATTTGGTTTTAGTCATGTTTCCTATAACAGTGAGCACAAATTTAAATGGTTGCAGGTGCCAGATAGGTAAAGTAAACGAATAAGCTGCTGGACAGAAGATAATAGGAAGTGTGGGGCCTTGGCAGCTCACGTGCCATGTAAAGGTTGCAGCACCCATGTGGGAATGCAGGACCAAAGTTGACAGATCTTATATTTTATTTCTATTTGTAACTAATTAAACTTAAAAAAAAAAAAACAAACTTTTAAATCCTTCACAAGCTTGTGAGAAAAGGACATTCAAATGTCAATGCCTAATAGTTGTCTAAATGTCTAGCAATGTCTAGAAATGTAGAACTGGATCCTTGAGAAAGAGGATGGAATGAAATGTTCAATTTGTGGTAATGGAAATGTTTGGGAAGGATTGCTCATCTAGGGTAAGGAGAATGGGGAGAAAAATGCAAGTCTGAGCTCAGGAGAAGCCAAAATCTAGGGAGTGGGAGGAGAGAAGGGAGCCAGCAAAGATGAAATGGAAGGCTGGTCTATGAAGGAGTGGCAGAATCAGGAAAGCAAAAATAAAATCATGGAAGCTAAGACAGGAAGTGTCAATAAGAGAATTATCAAGAACATCAATTTTAAGCACAGTCAATATTTGGGAAAGTTATTGCATTTTGATAATGAAGTATAGTGTATGTCCCTACACTTTCCTAAAATACGTTCTTATCTTTAAAAGAGATAACATATCGCTGCAAGGAGATGATCCTCTGCAATCTTTTTACATTTTTCTATCTCCTGTAGCTGCTGGGACAAAACTAAACCATTTTGTTGAGTAGACAATCTTCTAAGACTACAAGGAGAAATATACTGCCCCTGTATTTCAGTATGATTCAGCTCCTCGTGATGTATTTTATTTCCTTTTTAAAAAAATCATTGTGATATTACTGATCTCTTCTGATTTATAGAGAGGAAAGAGATTAGGGTAAAATCTAAAGGAAATCATTTCTCTTACTCTCAAGCTACAGAATCTATAACCACTACTCATCCTCCAGGATGGGCGTGACTAATAGCCATTGAACCTCTTGCAAGAGCCAATCAGAGTTCTCAGGTAGCATCAGTTTCTATAGTTCGTTTCCTTTGCCATCTGAATCTCACTTGGTAGAAGTAAAAGAAATGCAGGTTTTTAGCTTCCTTGAGAAATTGTGATGTTCATCAGACTGTTTTGTTCTGTTTCGTGTTCTAGATCGGTTCCTACTTTGGTGGTGTTTTAACAACAGTTGACATTGATAAAGATTCTCATACTGACATTCTTCTGGTTGGGGCTCCCATGTACATGGGGACAGAGAAGGAGGAGCAAGGAAGAGTGTATGTGTACGCTCTGAATCAGGTAATGGGAACTGTGAGTTTGGTGGAAATCCAAGAGGACCTCTCCTTTCCTTTCAGTTTTGAACATATACTGTAGTTTTAATTTTTCACTCACTTTGGAAAAAGAAACAAAGGATCTTTCAGGCCCCATTTACCCCCACTGACCTCTCAGTCTCTAAATGAACATTTAAAATTCTAATAAAGTAGTTCAAACCATTAGATATTTTTTTGCTCAGAAGTGTGAAGTGTTTTTTAACGGAATATATAGGATAAAGATAAATCTCACTAAACTGCTAAAGAAACTCACAGGGCAGTCGTTCATGAACTCCGGCTTCGAGGATAGGTAGTATTAGCAGGGTGGGTGGTAAGCTGGGGGGCAGGGGGGGGAGGTGAAGAGATTGGAAAAGCAGGGAATTCTAAGGCAATGACACCAGACATTTTCAGTAAACTACTATGGCCTTTGGAATATTTTACTAGGCTGGAATGAGATTTTGTTTTTCACTCCTGACTTTAGACATCATTTGTTAAGTGAAATAATTCTTGATTTCTTCATTAGAAGACTTTTTTGCTGTTTACACCAAAGTCAGTATTCATCTATTCAGTTTTTAAAATTTTTAGAGTCTCTCTATATTAATTATTTTATTTCTCTCTCCTTTTGTTGGGTGGGGGGTCCTTCTGTCAACATTTTTTGGTCCCATTCTGTTTTTCCCAAAAAAGTGTGTTCCTGTCCATTGTTGCTAATACTTTCTGGCCTTTGCTGAGTTTTTGGCTTTTTTTGGCTTTTTTTACTCTTGATAGTTTTGGGAAGAGTTTACATTTGAACAGAGTAAATTTTCTCTATAAGAGAAAAGATATAGAGGCTTTTCAAAGAAGCACAATATTGAGTGATGATAGGATAGTGACACAAACTGAGGATTCAAAAATTCAGTTCTTCAGCTTTAAAAAGATGCTGAGAGTTAAACACTCACTCGATTGCATTAAAAAAGAGAATCCATCAAAATCCTCAATATGTCTTTTTTCCCACACTTTTACTTTCTGTTCTTTAAAATTTCTAACTTTGCTCTCAGATAAGCACAGTTTAAGAAATTTTACAGACTTTACCGTTGATGTACAAATGGTTTTTAATAGAGCCGATTCAGTAGGCACTTAAAAATCCTGCTCTGCCATAGTAATGATAGAAATCCATAAGTATCCTGTTTATCTTTCTTCCAGACAAGGTTTGAATATCAAATGAGCCTGGAACCCATTAAGCAGACTTGCTGTTCATCTCTGAAGCACAATTCATGCACAAAAGAAAACAAAAATGAGCCGTGCGGAGCTCGTTTTGGAACAGCTATTGCTGCCGTAAAAGACCTCAATCTTGACGGATTTAATGACATCGTGATAGGGGCTCCCCTGGAAGATGATCACGGGGGAGCCGTGTACATTTATCATGGAAGTGGCAAGACTATAAGAAAAGAGTATGCACAAGTAAGAAGTTAAACCTACAGATTCTCACCCTTGAGCGATAAGTGGGTTTGCTGCGTCACCTGTCTTGCTTCCTGAATTATTTAATTTTCTTCTAACTCTATTGGGAAATTAGATTTCTAATTCTCTTCTTCTAAATTATCTTTATAGAAGAATTGTTTCATATTTTACCCTTTTATCTAGTTTTGTTTTCCTGTTATTTGCAATGTCTCCATAATTTGATCTTCTGAAATAGTAAAAAAAAAAGCACTTTTTTTAAAATTATTTATTTTTTATGGTGACATTGGTTAATGAAGTCCAATAAGTTTCAGCTTTTTATCAATGCTATTTATCATCTGCGATTTGTCTGATCTTAAACAGAGTACCACTTTCTGAATAAGAGAACAATAATACATGATTTTGCCAATAGAGGAGGTGAGATTATTGTTTTTATATTCAGTATCCATGTTGTTATAATAAAACTGCATTACATTTATATTTATGAATTAAATTGATATATTTTCATCAAATAAATCTGAGTTTCCAAAGGCTTATCATTTCTCACAAGTAATCGCTTTTGAAAATAACCTGAATAATTAAGCTTAACTTGCAAAAGATTTCTGTTGTTCCTGTTTTAAGTTCATTGTCAGTTAATGGCTCTAATCCACAAAAGTAATTTTTTTCCTACATGAGAAAAATACAAATTTATAGAAGTGTTTAATGTATTATAAAAATTAGATAACTTAAAGGATTTCTTCTAATTTAATTGTTTTTAAGTAACCATACTTAGGCATTAGACAACTACTTACAAGTAAAATAAAATTTACTGCTTTCTAACTTACATAACAAGAAAAGAAAATCAAAACATTAATCATTTTACATTTGATTGTTCTCTTTGGTACTGTAGTCAATAGAATTCTTGAAATTTATGTATTGGGAAGTTCTGCTTAACTTTTCACAGAGTTATAATGACATTAACAGCGAAACAACAAAATAAAGGGTCTATTTCAGTAACAACACTCCTATCCAATTAATAAGTGATTTGTTTAGTGTTAAACATCTTCATAATATTATTTACTTTACTGGAAACAAGCAATATTAATCATTAGGTTGTGACAGAATTAGGAACTACTAGACAGAATTCTTTTCTTGGGTTCTACCTATTATTCCTTCAGTATTATCCTGCAAACTTAATGGAGTGTCATTTGCAGTAAAAAAAGAAGGATTTTTAAATCCTTAATAAACAAAGTAAAGTTGTCATAAAAATTTATTTTGTAAAATGGTGGTAAATCAAGACACAACTTTAAACAAAAACAAGGGAGATTATTAGAGTTGAGTTTTTTTAATTATCCGCAAAATGCTTTCCCAGGGATTGGTGAGGATGTGCTCACTCATTTCCATGGTAACCAGAGGTGCTACTTGTATATGGGACGATACAGAATAATATTGAATCAACTCCTTTAGAACCAATGAGGAGACATCTCTTAATTTGTTTTCGGAAAAAATAAGGGAATACTTCCCAGTGAGCCACAAGCATTTAAGCACAAAAAAAAGTTTCCTTTTTTTTTGCCTTATTCGGCTTCTTAATTTACAACTTTTAAGCAGGAAATAGAAGGATAAGAAGACCCCAAGTGCAGGAGGTGTCTGTCTGTCCTGCCTCCTTGCCATCAAGTTCTATTAAATTATTATCAGCTTGAACCAAAGCTAAGTCAGGAAGTGCAGATGTCAAACATGTATGTGGATGTGCATAGATCAGTCTTCGACAACTCCATATGCATTTGTGCCCTCTCAAAATAGATGTGAGTGGAAATGAGTCTATCGTGACCTTGACTTGCAGGACAATTTTTGGCAGACAATAAAAAAGGTCAAATATTGAAAAATGTATTTGAAGGAATATGTTATTTATACCCAGCCCCAGGTTCAGTGAACCAAACTGACCCCACTCCCCCACTTTCTTGTGTGATGTGTTTTCAAGGTTTCTAGTGCCTTCAAGTATCTCTACATAATGGGATTGAACAGGAACTAGAAATCAGAGCCAATTACTCACAATGTTTTCCTTGAGGATTAGACAAGATGACGTTATGTAATTTTTTTTTCCTTCTCTGGTGTCAGTAACCCTGAAATGATTCTGTCTGCACTATAAAAAGATGTCTTTTGAGAACATCTGAGTAATTTCTCTTGTCTCCACATGAGGGGACTCTTGGGCAGCTTTCCAAAAGTTCTTTAATTTTAATTTTTTGTTAACCAATCCAAGTTCTCAGCTTTATTTGAAACTGTTTTAGAAGAGACTCTTCTGATCTAAAAACTGTCGGTTGGAATTTTCACAGCGTATTCCATCAGGTGGAGATGGTGAGACACTGAAATTTTTTGGCCAGTCTATTCACGGAGAAATGGATTTAAACGGTGACGGTCTGACTGATGTGACTATCGGGGGCCTTGGTGGTGCTGCCCTCTTCTGGTATGTATTTTAATGACATGAATGTCATTAATCTGATATTTCACAAATAGTTGGAGAGCTCAGTGTGATCGAGGCTCATATCATACCAAATATTTATTTTCTTTTGCGCTTCATTATTCAGATAAAAATGATACAGCTTGATTAGCTGAAGAAGTCTATAAGTATTAAAAAATAAATTATACTAAAGGAACAAGTAGAGTCAACCTTTAATTTGCTCAGCCTTTAAAATGCCTACATCCCCAAATTAGTTTCAATTAATTGCAAAATCCTAGTCAATGGTCAGATACGTACATTAATTCAATTTTGTTTATTAATTTATTTAATAAATAATGTATTAATTAATAACATTAATAACTGGCTTTAACTAGTTAACAAACAATTTCAAAAATATGGTAAGAACTATGTCAAGAATGGCATTAATGAGAATTTTTTGCGATAATTTTGAAAAATGTTACAAACATTATTAAGAAATAAAAAGGAAGGATTTAATAAATATAAAATATATTTATGATATATGTGGATGGAAAGTCTGCATATTGATTCCATGAAATTAATCATTGATTTAATATAATTTAGGTGGAAAGAAATCTCAGTGGTCATTTTCCCAAAAATCTATCTGGAAGAGTAGTAGTAAAGAAAATTGTGAAGGACTGCAATGAAAATAGAGACCTGAAAATAGATGACTCTGTCATAATGTAGGGTAATGCTTCAGAACTAATGATCAAATAAAAATTATACACTGAATCATACACGGATAGTACTCATTGTTTTAAAAATGTTTTGACTATATATATCACTATATATACAGTATACTATACAGTAGAGAGAAAAGGAAACTGAAAGGCAATGCCTAGGAAAGGAGAAAGCTGGCCAGCCAGTGGCTGTGACTTTGGGGAGGGCTCACGGGAACAAGGACTCCAAACCAGAAGTCACCGACATCAGGAACAAAGAGTACATACATTTAGTTTTTGTTTGAACTGTTAATCCTGAATTAATTAACATATATGCCTCGTGGATAGATGGGAGATACCCAGGGAGAAATGAGTATCTCCCCGAGGTGGCTTAGAATTCAGGCTTAAATACCATCTTATTAGGGAAAAGGGAGGAGGCATATAGGCCTCTTAGGGAGAGTAAAGATTTTTAGGAAAGATGAATGGCTCTTAGAAGAATAGATGGGAGGCACGATAGTTTGTGACAAGGATTGTCTGGATGTGTTGTGAACTTCTAGTCCCCTCTCCTGTCAATTTTCCATGGTCGATGAAACTCTCAGAGAGGAGATTTATGACAATTGAGGGTTTTTTTGGAGGATCTGTCTTTAGGCAGATAAAGGTGTTCAGAGAAAGCTTGTTTTTGCACTTGCTGTTTTTCAAGTGCCTACAGCTCAAGATAATCAGTATACCAAAGTAGCATATTTTGGGGTGGCATGTCCTGAACTCCTACAGTCATATTTTGGGGTGTCATATTCTGCTGTGCTTTAGAAACAAAAACCTAAAATGGTTTCAAAGCAACCTGAGTGTCCTTCCAACATCAGATACAATCTCTTCTTTATAAAAGATTCACTAGAGAAATGGAGTCCCGAGAGCCCATAATATACACAAAGAATCATCCCCTTCAATGGGCTCACTTTGAACCCCCAAAACAGTGGCATTCATTAAATGCAAAAATGTGTGAATAATTACTGCTATTTATGTGTTTGTAGGTCCCGAGATGTGGCTGTAGTTAAAGTGACCATGAATTTTGAACCTAATAAAGTAAATATTCAAAAGAAAAACTGTCGCATGGAGGGAAAGGAAACAGTTTGTATCAATGCTACAGTGTGTTTTGATGTGAAATTAAAGTCTAAAGAAGACACGTTTTACGAAGCTGGTAAGGGTAATACATAGAACAAGTGCTTTTGGGCAGAAGGACAATATAGTTGCTCCAGCACGATCAAATTCAGGGAGATGTTGCATTTCCCCCAATGATAGGGATCTGCAAATCACATTTGTCCCATGAACATATTGAACCTTGAAAAATATTCTGCTGCCGAAGGAATAGGTTGTGGAACCCAGAAAATTCTGGAACAGAAACTATATGTGATGGCTTCAACATTCCAGACTCTCCACTTAACTGTAAACAATCAGGTGCTTAAAAAATAAATGAGAAAGAGGAAGAGAGAGGGATTGAGACCAATTCAGAGATAGTGTTTTGAAATCGGGCTTCTAATGAGCCTAGTTGTCCTTCCTATGGAAAACCACAAAGAACCCTCCCTTCCTTCTATGCCCTCTCTTTGGTAGGACTGGAATTGCAAAGGATGTGAATGTTGGGTCACTCTCACTTTCCCAAGATCCCTTTGCTTCACTCAGAAGGTGACCCTCATTTTTGAGAGTCAGACATCACAGGCATGTCACAGCAGCCCGGGTATCCCCCCTCCTCCCCACACTCTACATTTTCTAAGTCTTGTTTCATGATGTCCAAATATGTTGGAGTCAAAATTGTGAAGGCCATTGGATGCAGAAGAGTAATTTACTCTGCAAACCAAATATAAGTAGAATGAGAAAAAACATTAATCTTTAGAATTGATTTTTCTTAAAAATAAACAAATAAAAATAAATTGACATGAGAAAAAAATTGATTTTTCTTAGTTTTCTCTGTGTGCGTATTTATGCTCTGCAATATTCTTCTGACTAGAAACAAGGCATAGCAATGTGAAAAATGATTTATATTTTCATAGTAACATTATGTCAGTCTTATTTAGTTTCTATATACTAACTAAATGGTCGAATGAGGATATTGTTGCCGTCATAGAAAATTATAAAGTTTGACTAGTTTTTCTCATTGTGGTATGCTTATTTTATTAGACTTTTTTTTATTAAGCTTATTTTATTATGTTTTAAACAGTCTAAAATGGCATTTTTTATAAAACAGGTAAAATTTCATTAATGTATATTTTGGTCTTTATTGAAGTATAGCATAATCAATATTCTAAGCAAGGCTCCAACACTTTTAGACTAAAAAATGTTTTAAGTAAAAATCCAGTAAACACAGCCATAGTGAGGAAATTAGGTGATTTGTAGGTATGTGTGTGTGTGTGCACGCATACATACATATATATTACAAAATAAGTATAATTAAACATTAAAAGCATAATGAACTCAGAAAGCAGTTCTGTAGAGTTCCTCAAGGTTATTTTTAGGACTACAAATACCACTGTAGTACAATAGTGTGGATGTGCTGAATACTAGAAACTTTTTTTAATTGACTGATTACCCAAGAGATTCTTCTATAGTGCTAATTTAAAGAGCTGGATCATATGAAAATCACCCCCAAAAAACATTTCTTCAATTTTTCTTTTTTTATTTTTTATAGATATGCAGTACCGTGTCACACTAGATTCACTAAGACAAATATCACGAAGTTTTTTCTCTGGAACTCAAGAGAGAAAGATTCAAAGAAACATCACAGTTCGAGAATCAGAATGCACTAAGCATTTCTTCTACATGTTGGCAAGTAAATCATATATCATAGCTACCTTATTCCAAATCGAGAATAAAGGATAGATGTCTCATTTCAATTCAATCAAATCTAATTGTTTTATTTCAAAGTGCACACTATGAAGTAAACTTTGTTCGCTTTTATCAGAAAAATCACAGGTCTGATCTTTTAATTTTCAAATGCATTTTATAAAACTCATCTTCTCTGTGCATGTTATCAGACATCCATTTATTATAGAATAATAAAAGGCACAGTGCACTAGTCAATAAAAGACCTGTCTCTTTATTCATTTATTCTTTCAACTTAAAAACATTTAACTTCTCTCTGCCTTGTATGTCAAATGTGGATGATAAGTGATTAAATGCACTGAGAGAGAACTGTTGGGCCATAGGCTTTCTGAAGTCTCTTCTTGTCCTGAGCTATGTATTTCATTCTTTGACTTCGAACTGAAGAGGGAAATATCTGGTATTTTCTGTCTTTTGTAGGTTTTATGCTACCTAACTTTCTATTTTAGTGGATGAGGGAGCCTTGGAAAGCAAATTGTTTATCTCTAGAAATGTCTAGTAAGCCAGTTTGAACCATTTTAAGTGTATTTTATTGAGTCACTGTGCATGCAGGGGACATTCCCAATTTAGGGTAAGTTTCTTAAACTCTTTAAAAAAAAAAAAGAATGAATATTATGAGAAAACACTGGTTTTAGTCATCGAGATTGAAATTTTAGAGACTCGAACTTAATCTTGGAGTTTTAAAGGAACAGGCTAATCCCCGCCCCGTCCCCGCACATCCCCGAAATGTGTTAGTACAATGAGCCCTGTCATCACTTAAGGAAAAATAGTTATCTTTTGATGTATTCATCTTCTTTTTTTTTTTTTTTTTGTAGTTAGGGGCAGGAAAGGGACAGAAAATGTATGATAGTATGCTATATTTATTTTCCCTCAGTGATTTTCAAGTCAACATTCCCCATGACTTATATTAAAATTAACTTATTCTGTCAACACTAAGATCAATCTATGATGGGAAAAAAAAACAAACCTGGAGTTGTCACTCCTATTTAGTTCATCCGACTGAACATTTAGGAGTTAGAACTTAAATAAAATTTGAAGGACATGAAACCAGATGTGGCACTGGCTCTAACCTTCCAAAAATCACTGTAGTGTATATTTGTCAAATATTTGGTATCTAGCTTAGTCCAGGCACTGGTATTAAAAAGAATGAACTAGTTTCCAAATTTCCAGAATTCTTTTGATTTTAATGGATACTTCAACATTTGTTGTGGAGTCGGCCAGGATGGAATTTGTATCCCAGCTTCCCCACATTCCGAGTGATTTTGGCAAAGTTGTTCAGTCTCTTAGAGGCTCAGTTTTTCATCTGTAAAGACCATAATAGTTATTCATCTCGGAGGATTGTTGAAATAATTCTCAACAATGTGTATAAAAGCTCATAATTCTAGACATGCCATAAATGATGGCTGTTACTCATGATAGCATAATCAATATTAATTGTATTAACATTATTTAAATGTCATCTAACATTATAAAATTTTTACAATTCAAGACACATATTATATGAATGAAATGCAACTCAATTTAAAAGAAGTTTGCTCTTCTAAGTTTGAGAGACTTTTCTAGAAGTATTACACAGTGAGTTTAACTTGAGGTCTCAAGAAAAACGATATTGTTAGGCCAGCAGCTTAGAGCAGTATATGCTGACATGGCAAGGTGCTACATAGTCTGTCATTCCAGCAGGCCCCTTTGAGAAGCTGAAGGTGATTCATACTCTGAAACCTCTGCATTCCAGCTATGTCCCTTGTCGAGGCAAAAGGGCAGTCTTCTCCAGCAAAGCAAAATCCTGATGAGGTCATATATCATCATATCAGGTGCACAAGAATGTTCCAGTAAAGCTGACCCACAAGGGGAAGAAGAAGGAAGCCATAATAAGATCAGAACATCCAATAAATAGGATACCAATGATATATGTTATGTTTTGACTTCTAGGACAAGCATGACTTCCGGGACTCTGTAAGAATAACTTTGGATTTTAATCTTACCGATCCAGAAAACGGGCCTATTCTTGATGATTCTCTACCGAATTCAGTACATGAACATGTAAGTCATATATATTTAATTCAGAATACCTATTTGACTATATTAGGAAAAAATTGAAATATATAAATAGACGCAAACACACATGACCTTAAATATATTTTATAGTTATATTTAAAAATTAATTAAATTAATTATACTTATTAAATTATATTTTTAAAAAATAAGTAGATGCTTCTAGACTTCTCCTAACTCTTCTAACTTCCTATTGTTGAAGTTTAAGGGAACTTATAAATGACATTTATTTTTATCTCTCTTGAATTCAGGACCAGTTTAAAGATAGACATGGATCAGCTAGTTAGGACTCCCTTTTATCACTAATGAACACTAGGTCGCAGGGCATGGTTTAGATATAATGGGTGTATTCATGCTGAACCAGATTTGGGACACAAATAACCAAATAGATCATCAGCAGTGCTCGGCAATCTCAGACTTTCTTCGTGGGGGCCCACCTCATAAAACTTACAGAACGGAGGGGTAGAGCAGCATGTATGCTTCCCATGGGCACACCACTGCCCCAAGTGCGGAATGGATAGGAAGAGACTGACCTGTGTTCACCCAGTTCCTGCTTACAAATTCAGAGTCCTGAGAAAGAGTGAGGGAGTGTGTAAAGGAGGGGGTCAGGAATGTGGAAGAAACACTGGGGATGAGGAATCAGTTTTCCCCATTCATCTACAGTCCATTCTCCCTTCCTTCCTTTCCAATATATTTATTGAGTGTTTTATACATACCAGGCATCAGAGCTTACAATCTAACCCAGAGAACAAGCATTATATAGTAATAAGAGTGTGTACTCTGGAAGAGAACCTCAGAGCTCAAACTCCTGCTAAGTCTGAAGTGTCAAGGGCCACCCCTCGGAAGTTGTGACATTTATGTTGAAACCTGTCAATAGGATGATTTTCATCCTTTTTAAAGGGTTGGAGGGAGCAGGGTTCCAAGCAGAGGGATGTGTGTTTCTAAGCATAAAAGGAACTAAACTAGCCTCGCTAAAGAGCTAGGGGAGAAGGTGACATGGGATGAAGCGGGAGGCATTGGCAGGAGCCAGGTCATCCAGGACTTTGTGCCACCGCACTGATTTTAAACTCTTTTTTGAAGAGAAATAGAATGCTATTGATGGCATTAACTGGTCCAGTGACAATTCTGGATTTGTATTTTTCTAAGGATTACTTCGGCTGCAATGTGAAGGATGATTGGAGGGAAATAAGAGTGATTGCAGGAGATCAGTTAGGAAGCTGTTGCTTTAATTTGAGGAGGAATTAAAGTAATTCAGGCGAGACCAGAGGTGGTGGTGGAAATGCAGAGGCGAGTAAGAACTTGGGAGACATTTAGAAGACGGGTAGAATGGACAGCTCTTAATGATGGACTGTTTAAGGAGGAGGGGCTGGATGAAGAAGAGTCGAGAAAAACTCCCAGTTATGTGGCTTGACCATTTTCCACCCTCCTGGCTGAACTCTATTATATTTCTAAGTATTTGATTCCTTTTAATAAAAAAATCTCATAATTGGAGTTGAGTTAAAGTGTTCTCATGGACTTAGATCTTAAAGAACTTAACTTTTTGAAACTGTTCTACTCAACCGCATTAAAGTCATTGAAAAACATCTGTGAAAACTACATTCTTCAAAGGACTGGAAGAATTTATAACTTAAAGTAAAAGTTGATTCTTTCCCCCTATAAATTATAGGAACAAATATAAAATGTCTTATGAAATCTATTCTTTGTGAGTTGCCTAACTTATTTCTCAATATGTCATTTCTTTTACACAAATTAATACGTAATTTTCAATAATGATTAACTAAATTTTGAAAAATGCTTTTCTGTGACCATTTCAGATTCCCTTTGCCAAAGATTGTGGAAACAAGGAAAAATGTATCTCAGACCTCACCCTGGATGTATCCACCACAGAAAAAGGCCTGCTTATTGTCAGGTCCCACAACGATAAGTTCAACGTTAGCATCACAGTCAAAAATAAAAAGGACAGTGCCTATAACACCAGAACCATAGTGCATTATTCTCCAAATCTGATTTTTTCAGGAATTGAGGTAAACTTTTAGTTATTTATTTATTTATTCTTGTAATAATCATTTATTGAAGCTACTTTTCATATTACTGAGCTATTTTTTTCTACGTTGATTTTAAAAGAACAGAAAGCATTTTGTACAAAATTAGTAATCTCTAATAGTGAAAGTACCAAGATTTTCTTTAAAGTTTTTGTTTTGATATAATTCTTTAGAGATTGTATCTCTTTTTGGATTCAGTATGAGAAAATAGTCTCTGATATATCAAAATCATGTTTCACAGAGTCTTTAAACTGCTGAAATTGAGACTGAGTCAAAGAAAACAATAAATATAACAAAGTCAAAACAGTTTAAGAGAAGCACAGGGAGGGAGTAATGCAGGTACTGAACTAAAAAAATTTACATGCAGAAAAATCAAGATACCATTTCCCACTTTCTATGTAAAATCCTTACATTGGCCAGAGAGTTGTGTTAAATGACAATGTGTGGATTATTTTGTCCAGCCACCTAATGGCTCTGTGAGGTAGATGCTATTAGTTCATCCATTTCACAGAAGATCTAGACAGGATAGTGTGATGTGTTTTGTCTTTTAGACATCCTTAACTTAAGTAATTTTTTTAAGATTTCTTTGGTCTGTGTGACAGGTGATCCCGGAATGCTGTGACTCTCCCAACTAAAGTGAGAGAAAAAGCAACGCAGAGTCCAAGGCACAGCTGGGAAAATTCTAGAAAACCAAACTCAAGGATTTCACCTGTGTGTCTGCCCTAATTCTGTTTATTTTCTCTTCCTAGGCTATCCAAAAAGACAGTTGTGAATCCAATCATAATATCACTTGTAAAGTTGGATATCCTTTCCTGAAAAGAGGAGAAATGGTAAGCAGATTATACAAAATACATGTGGCAATTGGATATGAAAAATAATATGCTCAAAGCCAAATATATAAATCTTCATGGTAGTTTAGGGTGATGTAAACGAAGAAGGTTAAGTTTAAATTTTGAGCTCTTGGAATCAAAAGGCAATTATTGCATGAGTCAGACTCAGACACCAAGACAAAATTACAAATTTATGCTAAGTAACTTCTCTGATAAAACGGAGCTGGGAAATTCTCATAATGGAGTCTCCTATATGTTAGGCTTTTCTGACCTGTAGGAAAAAAAACTTTCAAACAGATTGGTTTAGAATTTTGTATAGAAACTCTTCCGTCATTTCTCTTGCTCTTTTTAATAAAAGCTTCATTGAGAAGCAACTCATATACCATACAATTCATTCATTTAAACTGTACAATTTAATGGCTTTTATTATTTTCATCAAATTGTGAATTATGCAACCATCAGCAGTCAACCTTAGAACGTTTTCACAACCCAAAAAGAAAGCCTGTACACATTACCAGTTACTGCTCTCTTATCTGCAACAGCCCTTCCCAAACCCCAGGCAACCACTAACCTACTTTCTGTGGATTTGCCTATTCTGACATTTTACATATGAAATTATACAATATGTGGTCTTTGTGACTGGCTTATTTCACTTAGCATGTTTTCAAGGTTCATTCATGTATCCGTAGTTCATTCCTTTTTATTTCTAAGAAATAGTCAATTATGTGGATATATCACCTTTCATTTACTCATTTATCAGTTGATGGGCATTGAGGTTGTTTCTACTTTTCAGCTACTGTGAATAATACTGCTATGAATAGTTGTGTACAGGTTTTGGTGTGGACACATGTTTTCAATTCTCTTGGATATTAGCCTAGGGATGAAATTGCTGGGTTATATGGTAACTTTGTGTAACATTTGGGGGAACTGCAACTTTTCCAAAGTGGACCCCACACCATTTTACATCCATACCAGCAATGTATGAGGATTCCAGTTTCCCCACATTGTTACTATCTTTTTGATGACAGCCATCCTGGTAAGTGTGAATTAGTATTGCATTCCGATTTAGATTTTCATTTCCCTAATGGCTAACAATGGT
The DNA here is from genome assembly GCF_000325575.1 of Pteropus alecto. Classification (NCBI taxonomy): domain Eukaryota; kingdom Metazoa; phylum Chordata; class Mammalia; order Chiroptera; family Pteropodidae; genus Pteropus; species Pteropus alecto. The sequence goes on from NW_006436284.1 coordinate 3,766,661, forward strand.
TGAAGTTTTTTTCATGTTGGCCATGTGTATATTTTCTTTGGAGAAATGTCTATTCAGACTTATTTTTTAATTGGGATGTCTTCTTTTATTATTAAATTGTAAGTGCTCTTCACATATTCTGCATTCAAGTCCCTTATCACTTTCTCCCATTCTGTAAACTGCCTTTTCATTTTCTTGATGGTGTCCTTTGAAGTATAAAAGTTTTTGCTTTGATGAAGTCCAGTTTATGTTTTTATTTATACTTTTGGTATCATATCTAGGAAAGCTTTACCTAACTGAAATTTATAAAGATTTACTCCTATATTTTCTTCAAAGAGTTTTATGGTTTTGCTATTACATTTAGGTCTGATCCTTTTTGATGAACTTTTGTGTATAATGTAAGGAAAGAATATCCACATTCTTTGCATGTGGATATTTGGTTGTCCCACACCATTTGTTGAACAGATTATTCGTTCCTCCATTGAATTGTCTTGGCACTCTTACTGAAAAGTTGACCATAAATACATAGGATTATTTCTTGACTCTTAATTGTATCCCATTGATCTATATGTCTGTCTTTATGCCATTATCAACTATTTGGATTACTGTAGCTTTGTTATAAGTTTTGAAATCAGGAAATGTTTAAGTCTTCCAACTATGTTTTCTTTTCCAACATTGTTTGGCTATTCCAAGTCCCTTGCATTTCTACTTGTATTTTACGATAAGCTTATTATTTTCTGTTAAAAAAAAAATACCAGCTTGGAGTTCGATAAGGACTACACTGAAACTGTACATCAATTTGGGGAATATTACCATCTTAAAAATATTAAGCCTTGAGATCTATGACAATTGAATGTCTTTCCATTTATTTAGATCTTCAAATAACTTTCAAAAGTGTTTTATACTTTTCAGAATACAAGTTTTGCATTTCCTTTGTTAAATTTATTTCTAAGCATCTTATTCTTTTTGATGCTTCGATTCCTTAGGATATTCTAGATATAAGATTATGTCATTTGCAAATAGAAGCATCCTTTCCAATCCAATGCCTTTTATTTCTTTTTCTTATCTAATTGCCTGAGCTAGAACCTCCTAGTAGTAGTTGAATAGAAGTGATGAGAACACTTTCATCTCTTTTTAAAAACAGTATTTATTTCCCTAAAAGCAGAGAATAATTATCTCACACAATGATGAACAAGATATTAGCATATATTTCATTGAAGGTTGCTTTACGGTATAAATATTTGCTCCTCTATTTACGATTGAGTTGAAGGAAATATTTAAGTAATCAAAATGATTCAGAAAAGAAAATACATTACTTACTTGATTTAGACTTAAACAAAAAAAAGAGAACTACTACTTCCACTAGTTATTCTTTCTCATGTTATAATGATTTATAATATAAGACTTCAAAATAGATCTCTGCCATCTTTAATATACATCCTAAAATGATGATAACTGGGTTGGATATCTGGAAATGGCCAAGTCAGAAATCTATAATGAAATCTTTTAGCTCTTCTTTTTGCAAATGAGAATTCAAAAAGACCTTTCCCCTAATGCACATGGCATGGTTACTAGTTTTCCCAGAAACTATGAATAACAATAATTATCATCAAATTCAATAAATTTCTTCTATGTGCATTTTAATTTATGGAACTAGCTAGATAGACCAATTTACTTTTGAAACCTCATCATAAAGTCTATTTCTTGACTATCTCAAATAAAATATACTGTGAAATTGCATTTCTTCTCTACAAATTTATAAAACATACATCACATTTGAGAAAGTACACTCATAAGTCCTCTAATTTGACATGGAAATAAGGAGTGTCAATTCCTGTCTTCTTCTTCCTTTGACCACTTTAACCATGGAATTATCTTCATTTCTCAACAAATAATGACATACTTTATATTATATTTCAGCCATTAGAGACATTAATTACAATCTTAATCATTTATTAACCATATCTTCCTTTCTTTGGCAATTCCTTCCTGCTTAGGGTAACAGCCTAAATCAAAGTGTCTCATGTCATCAATAGAGAGATAAGAAGATAATCTGAATAATTTTCAAGTAATTTTTACATAGGCTTTTCACTTGAAATATACTTTGGCTTCAAGATCTAGATTTATGATTTAAGCATTTCACGATTAGGTCAACATGCAATAGACAGCTTCTTCATCCCTACTACTCTGCTCATATCTTCCCTAGGTCTGAAGATTCATTAAGAATGCTAAGACATATATATGTCCAGGCCAGTCATGGGGCTGAGGAAAGTAGGAAAAACAGAGTGCATTGAGAGACTGGCAATTTGACCCTTTGTATCTTGTAGTTCAAGCCCACCCATTAAAGCTTCAACTAGAATTGTGATTGCCATTTCAAAGCAAGAAGAAAACTACAGAGCTGTAGATTTTTAGAAGAAATTTTTTTAATGTAACTCAAGATATATGTGGGAGAAAATGCCACCCCCAAAAAACTGCACATAATATAGCATAACCATGCAAATCTCATGACCCATGAATTCTAGTTATCCTTTTTGTGAACGAAGCCTAAATTGATTAAAAGAGCTTTAAGTATCAAATATCAAACTCTAGTACTTAATTACAAAGATAAAATTTTAGTTAGTTTTTATTAATTGTGCATTTTGGACTGTGTATTTTGCAAATTCCAAATTTAGCACAAACCAAGATTAGTTTTCAGAATGTGAAATACAGTTTTATAAATATTATTATAAGGATTCTTAAACTAGAACTCTGCTATTGACAAATTTCTTCAAAAAAACAATCGAGTTTTTGGTCTGCCTGTTGGTATTTATGAGGAAGTGTCACGCATTGTATAATTCATACATACGCTCAGGCATAATTTCACAAAAGTAAGTCAGTATAACAAAAACATTTGCCAGTTTTTCTTAGGTATTATTTTAACTGTGCAGACTTTTGTAGGCAAATTCCTTACCTTTTTGTTATTATAATTCGCTTTGTTCTAAATAGCAAAGTCTTTTGTTTTATTTTTTGTTGTTATTCCTTAAAGGTCCAAAACTTTTATACTATCAAATTAATGGAACCAAGTGTGTTTTCCTCTAATGAATATTTATAGATAGTTGCTGATATTTGAAGATTTATATTAAAGAGGCTTTATTTTTGATCATTTTATAATTATATTATTTATGATTGTGATTTTGCTGAGTATGGTAATATAATAAAATAAATAGATGTATCCTCATGGTAATGATTTATGGTTAGTATAAATTATTTTATTAATATAATTTGAATAAAATATTTAAATTTAATATTAATATTCAAAGAATATTACATTTCACTTTGAAAAATATGTATACATCATATCTTATTCTATTTTTGAGATGTTTTTATTTTACAATTCTTAAATAATGTCATAATTTGAGTTTAGATAATATCATTTATGTAACTGAATACATTAATCAAAGTAAATGTTTTCTTTATCTGGCACTAAACTAAAGATGTATATTTTTATTTCATAGGTAACTTTCAAAATATTATTTCAGTTTAACACATCCTATCTCATGGAGAATGTGACTATTCATTTAAGTGCAACAAGGTTTGTTTATACGTATGCATGAGTGCATGTGTATGAATATATATCATTTCTTTCATATATTTTGAATATTTTTCTTTGTAGATTCACTGAAAGCTTCTTACAGGTTTTTGTTTTTGTTTTTTTTTCGTATCAGTAGAAGATAATGAACCACTTTGCTTCACAGAAACACCCTTATGAATAATTAAAGAATTTTTCATTTAATAGATATAATACATCTAACTGGATTAAATCATTGGTTCTATGAGCTGTAGAACATGTTTTAATCACTCCTCACTTATATCTGACAAACTGCATTTAAATTCATTTAAAATTTTAAAAGCTAATTTAAAAATTTTTACTAGCAGCCCATCAAGGTCAACTGAATCATCAGGCAGACTTAGTTTTATGATATCTTTTTTGTAATTTAATCAATTGTATCCAAATAAATCAAAGCTTCTGAAAGATAACATCCAATACATACACTAAAAATAGCATAAAGCTAATAAATTAAAATAGTGGCTTTACTTTCTTCTAAGTATAATTATTCTATGGAACATAAGCTCTCTGAGATATAGCTTTTTCATTGCTTTATTCTCAAGTAACTGCCATGTGCCTAGCATCTAATAATCACCCAAATAAATGTAGAGTAAATGAATAAATAAGATAAAGAATTAATAAATAGATTCATTTCATATGCTCAATTCAATTCAACAAACAAATATTTATTTGAAATCTACTATGGACAAGATAGTAAATTAGTCACTATAGGCAATATGTAAATGAATAAAGATATGAACCTCTTTGTGGGGGGAATACTACAGTAGAGGGCTGAGACAAATATATAAATTCTTGTAATTCAGGGTAGAATAAGGAAAATTCATTAGAGAAATACAAGTCTTGTGTCAGAGACTTAATGGAAGGTGAAATTATACCTACTTGGCAGTGAGAACCCAAGATAGCTTTATAAAGGGAGATTATAATTGAGAAGGTCTATAAAGGATGGATAGCAGTTCACAGAGGAGTTAGTAGATAAAGTTAGGTGGAATGTTTTAGGCAAAAATACAGTGTGAGCGAAATTCAAATGTAGACCACTAGATCTATTGGGAGGAATATTGAGTAATCTGTTTTAGCTCAGATATAGAGAATACGTAATAAAGTAGTTATGGAAGGTAAACAGGAAGTATACATTTTACCATGTTATGGCAAGTACTGAATGTCAGAAATGAAACAATTTTTTCTCGGTTGAACAGGCCATGAAGAGCCAGAAAAGTTTTTGAGATATGAAGTCATAGGTAGAGTGCTGCTTTTTAGGAAGATTAATTTGGCTACAGTTTAAAATGGGTGAGAAAGAAGGGAACCATTCATAACAAAAACCGATTCACACAAATAATCTGTAACCCAAGGCAGGGGGCTACTTTCACTGCCTCAAGGCTCAGACACAGCCTCTTAATACACTTGGGAACAAAGCAGAGACATTAAAATGTACACATTGGCCATTCTGTGAGATAAAATACTAGATAAGTGCTTCAGTCATTTGTGTGTAACAACAATAATGAAAGCTAACATCTATTAAATATTTCCTATGTCCTAGGCACTATGTTAAGCACTTTACGTCTACCACTCATCATTTATTATTTAAATAAAGTCCCCATTTTATAGGTGAGGAAACCAAGGTACAGAGAGTAAATAACTTGCCCAAAGTGTGTCAATGTGCAAAAACAATCTCATGAACTCTGTTCTATCATTCTTAGATGCTTTTTGATACAGGAGATTTTGAGATATGTGTATGTGTATATGTGTGTATACACATATATGCATGTGCTTACATAATATATAATTGAAATGATAACTAAAATTGGAGGAATAAATAAATGCTTAATAAATAATACCAGCATCAAGTACTTAGAACGGAAAGACCATTATTAAACTGAAGACAGATTTTAGATTTGCTCAGTTGTGTCACCCTACTTCCATCTTTTTATAAGGTACTCACCTGTGATAAATAAATAAGAATCACCTGTTAAAAATACAAAAGTCCTGGGCTCAATTTATATTCCTAGGAGAAAAGCCCAATAATCTGTGTATTTAAGAATTGACCCAAGGATTCTTATCCTTATCCTCATGGAATTTTGAGAGACTTGGGACTAAATCAAGTTAGCTGTGCTTCAGAATCAACTTGGGAACTTTTAACAATACCAAGCTCTGACCTCCCTCTCCACCCCAATTAAAAAATCAAGAGTTCTACTCTTTTGTGTTTTTACTTATTTGCCAACTTAAGCTTCTCTTTCAAATGCTCAAAAATATCTCTAGTCAATGGTTTAATGATTTGTCCGTATGTGCCATGTATTTTCTAGTGACAGTGATGAACCTCTCGAAACTCTTTCTGATAATGAAGTAAACATCTCTATCCCAGTAAAATATGAAGTTGGACTACAGTTTTACAGGTAGGAGGGAACTGCATTTTTATGTTGATGCCTTTCTACTAACCAAAGGGTTCTCAAAGTGTGGTCTTTGATCCCCAGCCAAGGGCATCAGGATTCACCTATGAACTAGAGAGACCAATACTTAGGCCTTACCTCATATCTACTAATCAGAAACTCTCAGGGTGGGGCCCAGAAATCTATGTTAAATAAGCCTTCTAAAATTTGAAAACCAGCACACTAAATTATCTAAAATGTGAGGTGCTAATAATACAGAATTGCATTAGCGGTCCAGTCAAATCCTAAGTGAAAACTGAAGACCCAGAAGGCCTTCACAAAAGGCAATGTTCTTAGAGGTCACCAACATATCTCTTGGCTTTTCTTTTCATTGTGTGGGATCTGATTAGCCTGTCCATTCCAGACATACAAAATTAAATCATTTGTCATTGATAAGAGCTGTTTATTTCTTCCAGTTTTCATAAATCATTCTTTCTCCTAAAAACTTCCAATCTATCTAAACGCCAACTATGTTGGCAAACTTTCCCACTATAAATTCCTTTGTTTAAGCAGGACTCCAAGCTTTGGCTTAATTAATATATGCAATGTATATAAAAAGTATAAGAATCAGTGTCAAGTTTAGTCTAAATTTGTTTTATCATTTTATTAATTCATTTTATATAGCATTTTCCTTTTACTTATAACAGATTACAAAAATGAGAAGATTATAGGATATACACATAGATTTTGCTTATATTTCTTAGCCTTTAAATTCTTCTGGCTATTTTCTGTTTTGCTGTATCCACTTCTCTTAGTATTCTGACTTTTCCCATGATTTTTCATTTATTTAAAATCAAATTTGGAAAATACTTACAAATATTTTTTTATTGCCTTTTCTTAACTGAAGTGCTGCTTAAAAGTGTGTTTATATTATATTTCATTCTACCAAGTTCGTCTAAAGAACAAGAAGTTGTATGGAAAAGATTGAATGTTTAAGTTTAGCCTTAAATATAGAACTTGAAACAGTGAAAAGGTAACTATTTTTAAAAATTTATCTAATTTAGCACTACTAAAAATCCAAGTTTTAGCTGACTATTCACTAAATGTAAGTGATATTAGTGAATTCATGGAAACTTTTCACTTGATAGCGATGAAATTTTTTTAAAAAACCTAAACATATTTCAGCATTTTAAGGCCATATAAATGTCGATGACTATTGAACAAAATGTGTAATCCTCATCTTCCTCAAAGTTAATTTTAGGTATCAGAGTACAAGAATTTGCCTCTGATTTGAAATATCTATAACTACTTTTTATGGGGTAACCTGGTATGAAGAAAGAAAAAGAATGAGGCCAAATAAAAGTTAAATTTTATTGTGTTTTGTTTTCTTTTTCCAATTCTTTTAAGCTCTGCAAGTGAACACCATATTTCAATTGCAGCCAATGAGACAGTTCCTGAAGTTATTAATTCTACTGAGGACATTGGAAATGAAATTAATATCTTCTACTTGGTAAGAAATTACCTATAAATAACTACTATAAGGAGTTATTTATAAATTTATAAATTAAAGTATTAACAGACATGTAGAAACATCTTGGTTCAATAGTTAGCTCTATATTCCAGCATATTTTTCTTTATAATTTCATTATTTTGAAATAATTTTATTTAAATTGATAATTATATTTGAAGCAATTTTAAAGACCTAGCTCTCTAATTTCCTCACAATAAGACACAATTAATTTGAATGATTTCCTAGAAAAAAATTATCTATGGAACCAAATAGATATTACCTATAAACCTATAGACTTTATATACATTATTTTTCAGTACAACTGAGAAAAGCAGTTTTTTAAAAAAATAATTATGACTATTTCAGAAATCAATTATTTAAAATTGTCTTGGTAATATTTTCCTTTACTCAACAAGTCAATTTGTATCTCTTGATCATCACTACCTTTTATATGTATTACACTATAACTTATGTTCCCACTACCACCTCCTTAAGTAATGTTTTTCATCACAACATTATTCTTTTGGATTCATACATAATGAACTTTTCCTACCCACTGTAACAAACAACTATGGAATTGAGCCAGACTTTCATTTTAGGTAATGCCTACTGACAGACGCAAGTTAATATTACTCAAGTAAAAGAGGGTCCAGTTCAACTGATGGATTTAAATATATATTCAAAAGTATGAAATAATGCAAAATTATCATAGGTGAAATGGTCTCAACTCCTTCGGGAATTGCCAAAAGTGAAACGGAAGTTCTCTTACAAAGTAAAATAAATATATACTCTAAAGATGTATTTCATTGTTTTTATTTGTGCCTTTTGCTGAAATTCCTGTGACAACCTGTACCCTGGAAATTAGCATAAATGCCACTCACTCTACTACTGAGATAGATTTTTGGAATTCAGACTACCAGGTTTTTCTAGCCCCATTCACTTGTCTGGATTAGAAAATTCAGCAAACACAAGAAAGTAAAGAAAGAAGGGAGAGAGGGAAGAAGAGGAAAGGAGGGGAGGAAGGAAAGGAGGTATAAAGGAAAGGACTTTGAATGTTGTAGATCTTCATGTATTGTCACTTATCAGAGTCCAGACTTGAAACAGGTACTCCCAAAATATTATAAATAATATTGAAATAAATAACGTTGTTAATAATACCCCTGAACATAAATATTTTATATATCTGATTATTTCGGTGGGGTAAAATCTAAAATTAGAGTAATGGAACTTTTTAAAATATAAACTTCTTTTTGGTGAGACCCAGTAACTTTACTGCTAGAAATTTACCACAGAAAATTATTGGTGATACAAAGATATATGTTCAGAGATGTTCTTAACAATGTTATTTATAGTAGTTTAAAAATTAAAACCTGGGCAAAATCTAAATGCTTAACAATGAAATAGCTTAAATAAATTGTGATATAGTTATTCAATAGAAAGACAGCTATTGTAATAGTTCAGAGGGCCCATTATGAAAAAAAAATCCTAATTCTACTATTTACCAACTCTGTGATCTTGGAAGTTCTTTATTCTCATTCTAACCTTGTTTCCTCATAGATATAACAGGAATAATAAGAGAATCTACCTCCTAGGGCTGTTAGCAGGGTAAAGCAATAATGTAAGCAAAAAAATTAACAATGTCTGGAACATAACCAGTAATAAATATTGATGTTGTGGTTGTTATTAAATGGTTAATCAAAGTCATAGTCCCAAATCTCTAAATTTACAGGAAAATGCCATGACATAATAAATTTTGCAAATGAGACACCAAGTTTTGTATTTTATAATATTAACTTTATGAGATATGCATATATTCAAATGATAAAGATAGGTAACTTGTGCATTAAAATTTTACCAATGTAGCAGAATTCTAGGAAACTTATTTTTGGTTTATTTTTAATATTTTCCACTGTTTCTATGAGGAACATTGTCTGTATAAGAAAAAAGTAAATGTTAATTACAGAACACATGATTTCTGACTAAGATCAGGAAAGACTCACCATTGGTGGCATAAAGTGATACTGAGAGAGAATTTTAGGTGAGTGGATAAAAACAGATGGGGATTGAGATGGAAGTTAACCTGACTCTTATCAGACTGAATTATCAACAGCCAGTGACATAATAACCTTAGCTGGGGATAGGATTGTAAAGAGAAGCAGATGGATATCTGGTTTCCCTGTACAATGTTGGCATATGCTATCAGGCTGGGGCGAGAAGTCATTTGTGGGCTTAGGGAGTTAAAGCAAACTGGGTTGAGGCAAACGAAAATATGCTCACTTGTTCTGAGTGCATCAGGTAAATGTTCTCCCTCCTTTGCACCTCCTGAAAGACTGAGGTATTGTAAAGGATGATGATGAGCATGGTAAATTGACAAAGAAAAAAATTTTTTTAATTCTGACTTTCCTTGAATCTCAGTCCTATATTGGGAGTGGGCGGAGGATAAAGGAACAATATATGATTGTGGCTGATGCACATGATCATTGAACATCCTTATTTTGGGATTCAAAATATTACACAACTGAGCAGTTAGGAACCGTATGTCCTACAAGATGGAAAGGATGCTATTGAAAGAGGAAGACATGATTACATTTCAATTGTTTTTCTGTAGATTAGAAAAAGTGGACATTTTCCAATGCCAGAACTTAAGCTGTCAATTTCATTTCCCAACTTGACATCAGATGGTTATCCTGTGCTGTACCCAAGTGGTTGGTCATCTTCTGATGTAAGTCATGGTACCCTGGAATTATGTCATCACTGTTATCTTTTTCAGTGTGTATTTAAAGCCTTCTGTTCTGCATGCCACTTGTGATAAGGAGCTTTACCAAAGTAACATAGAGAGGCATTTAGAAAAATTTTAAAGTAATAATAACTTCCACTCGTTATTCAGTAGAAGTATCAGTTCCCTACAGCTGCTATGGTAACAAATTAGCCCAAACTGGGTGGCTAAAAACAATAGAAATTTATTTTCTCACAGTTCTGGGGGCCGAAAATCTAAAATCAAGGTGTCGACAATGTCGGTTCCCTCTGGAGGCTTGAAGGGAGGATCCCTAACATGCCTCCCTCCTAGCTTCTTGTGGCTGCTGTCAACCCTTGGTGTTCCTTAGCTTGTGGCAGCAGAACTCCAGTTTCTGCTGATGTCTTCACAGGACCCTCTTTCTTGTGTTTCTGTGGCTTCTTTTCTGTCTTATAAGTATGCTCATCAGTGGATTTAAAGTACACCCTATATCCAGAATGATTTCATCTGGAGATCCTTAATTTAATTAAATCAACAAAGATCTTATTTCCAAAGAGGTCCTGGTCATAGGTTCCAGGTGTTAGGACATAGGCATATCTTTTGGGGGTCACTATTCAATCTATTAGAGTAGATTTTCAATAACTAACTTTTGACTGATGCTTGAAATGTTTGTTACACCTTTCATTTGTTTGAGATGATCGAACGACTCTAGGAAGGGACTTTTTAATTGCTCCTAAGCAAACGAAGTTGCACATAAACCAAGACGACACTATTTACTCACTTATAGCAATAGCATAAATATAAAACGACAGCAGTATTGCACCCCCATAGTACCTATAGCATTAGATGAGTCTGTATGGTAGTAATTGTTATGATTCAGTCTCTCAAACATGGAAAACCACAATATCTTCCGTTCAGGGTTTTTCTTTAATTTAAAGTATTATCAGAAATCAAGAAATAGCAACAGTGGTAGTTGGCTTATAATATCTAAATGTTTTTCTAAAGGCAAGGAAAAAATAAACCTCAAGCGTTTCTCACTAATCCAAAAAAGGAGGTTTGTGAAAATCTAGAAAGAATAAAATTGTACTTTTCCTACTACTTATGAACCTTCATTCTTATTATCTTTTATCAAGGATGTAAAGAGTCCTGGGGAAGCAAAAGGTTTACTAGATTAAGCCTAGAGAAACAATCCAAGAACCAACTAGCTTATAAATGTGGCATTTTAACACCTATAGGGCTACATACTTACATCTTCCTCCCACATAGACTAAGTGTCTTTCCCTTGGTGTACAGAGACTCCGAAATTATTACTGGGTAAACATATAAATACAAATGAAAGCCACTCTCCTTTTTCTTCTCATAAATCATCATATGAGCTATCATATTAAATAACAAACATTTACCCTTTTTTTCCACAGTAGAATTTTTAATTTTTTGCTCTCTGTATTACGGCAGTTTTCAAACTTGTTTGATGAAAATGATAAATTAGTGAGTTTATTATTTACGTAATAGTAAGTAAGTTCTACCAGTAAACTTCCTTTTCCATAACAACCTCATTGCTATCCACTACAATTCAAAAGTAGCTCGGTAATAGTAATTACTACCTGGAGGTAGGTGTCTAAGGTTGGAATAGCTTCCTCCACATTGCACACTTGTAAAGATGGATCTTATATGTCAATGACTGTTGTTCACAGAGGCTTCATGTTATCACACCAAATCATTCTTTCCTCTGACATCTCACATTGTCTGATTAAAGAAATATCTTCATTTCTTAGAATGCAAACTGCAGACCCAGTAGCCTTCAGGATCCTCTTGGTATCAACTCTAAGAAGAAAACGATTATATTCAAATCTGAAGATCTCAAACGAGGCACAATTCTGGTAAATTCAGATAACCAAGACTAATTTTACCTCATACTTTCCAAGGGAATAAATTTAATATTAATATAAAAATAACTACTTTGTAGATTATTTTAATATATTATCTCTTATCAAATGTCAAAAATCCTAATATATACCTCTGGATATTTAAACAGGACTGCAGCTCATGTAAATTTGCTACTATCACATGTAATCTGATTCCTTCTGACATGAGCCAAGTGAATGTTTCACTTATCTTATGGAAACCAACTTTTATAAAAGTAAGTGATTGCATTGTTCTCTGAAATTATTGATTACGTTAACAAATGCTTGTTCATTTCTTAGTATATGCAAAGCAGAGTGCTTCTGCAGGAAGAATACAAGGTTGGAAGTCTTAAAAAATGTGGTGCAAGCCCAGCTCTACTTAATCAGCTATTTGGGTCTCATTTTCCTTGTCTGTTACTAAATTGCCTTCAAGGTCCCCTTCCAGATATGTACTTATTTCCAGTCTTTCTTATTCTTTTTCTTTGCACCTCAAGAGGTAAACATCCATTAAATACCAAAGTTTGCACTTATCTTAATACTTTAGAACTCAGTTAAGGGACAAAGAATTATAGAAAGACAATTCTTGACACTATTGACAGAGAATAGAACTAACCTATATTATGGACTCGCTATATTAGATCAGACTATCTATCTATCATCTATCTATCTATCTATCTATCTATCTATCTATCTATCTATCTATCTGCTATATCTATATAAATAGATATATACATTTATGTATCATATATATTTTTGGAGGACATTCTCTAACTCTTAATAAAATTAAATCCATCTGAAAACAAACTACTTTAGAACTTAATCCATTGTATTTTGTATTATTTGTTTCTCTCTTAGAAATATTTGGTTAATTATATGAAATTTCCATTTTTAGATTTGATTGTATTAAGTTGCTATTTTTTGTAAGTCACAAATTGTTGAATATTAGCAATTTCATGTTTAAGCCTAAACAAACGCCTATATAAACCTCATTATCAAAGTGTAGCTATTTCACACCTAACTACACAAAAGGTGGACAAAATTCGAGAGTTGTTTTTGCTAAATCTGAATAGAAATTATTTAGAAAATTTTCTGTAACAAGGATCTAAATGAGAATTGAGTACAGAGAAGTAAAGTAGGTACATGGCCATTGTTTGCTAATACCACTTCCATTTGGATGTTAACCAAACCCATGTTTTTAATCTCTCCCAAAAATCTTACTTTTAAAAATTGCACTACTCAAAGGTGACTAGCTTGCATTGTGATTAGCATATGAAAATAAATCCTGTTTGCTTTTCAGGCACATTTTTCCAGCTTTAATCTTACTGTGAAGGCAGAACTTCAGAGTGAAAATGCATCTCTGGTTTTAAGTACAGGCAATCAAAAAAGGCAGGCAAGTACAACTCTAAGTTTTGAAAACACTATATGTTTCACTCTGCATTTTGTGACATAATGTTTTATAATTGCTGATAGTCCTTAAAGCAGTGACTAGTACTGCTCACAGTTAGTGACAGACACTTTTTGCTTCAGATTACACTTTATTAGCCTCAAGTGTGATTTCAGTCTCATTCTTCTTTATGAGAGACTAAGGGGGAAAAAACAATGATATTTACAGTTAACATGCCATATTTGACTTTATTGCTTCTAACTATCACAGTAAATTGATGTTTTTACTTTCACTTTGATAACAAATAATGCATTTGTAATTTTCCTCCTTAAAAACTGGCATTTTAAAATTCAGTCGACATCTGCAGAGCAGATTTAAAAAATAATTTCTTTATAGAAAGTGTCTTTATATTACCCAGGAATACATGTAAATTTTTTAAAGTTTTCTTCATTTAGTCGTTGAGAAATGTGAAATAAAAATGAAATATTATTTCCGAATACAAATTTATGCTTGAGTTCTTGGTAAAAATAAGGTTTGAGTTTTTTCTTCTTCTTACATTACAAAATAAGGCCAAAATACTTGTTATAGATAACTCTTCTTATGGAAGAGTTTAAATATCCCTCGTGGATATTGAGTCATAAAATTCTATTTAAAATCTACCTAATGTTTAGTTGTTGTTTCAAAATTTCTCATTTCAAATTATTACTTATTTCAATAATTATAATGTCAATGACCTCAGATAAGTATTCACCTTTAAATACAATGCATAGACTATATGCATACTTTTACTGACTTTAAGACATTATTTGTAGGTTCTGACTAAGAGTAAGTCAATCAGAAGAGACAGTGTGATATAATGAAAATCACATGGGGATGAATATATTTGCAAAAATTTATTTATCTACGTACTTGAGATTAATTTATTCTTTATAAATTTATGAAGAATAAAATTATAATTTGGGGGTAATAATAAATTCAACATGGTTAGAGATTTAGAATAGACAAAGGGCATTTTGTAAATATAAACTCAATGTTGTTTCTATATGTAAGAATGAGGTTAAAACCACTGTATGACAGAAAATTATAACCTGTAAGAACTCGATGTGCCAGAAGTTCTAATAGGTATTTATTAATGTTATCATCCTGTTTAATAATTTTCAGCTTGCTATTCAAATATCCAAAGATGGGCTACCAGGCAGAGTACCATTATGGGTTATCTTGTTAAGTGCTTTTGCTGGATTATTGCTTTTAATGCTGCTCATATTAGCACTGTGGAAGGTAAGCACCAAAGTTCTTTTGACTTTCTATTTGTTTTCAACAGCAAAAGGTAAAATAATTATGATTTATCCATGCTGTGGAATACAGTATTATACAGCAATGGAAAACATTGAAATGAAGACCAAGACAAAGTAATGATGTATATTCTATATGTTGAACACAACTTGATCCCATATTTTATAAAAGAAAAAAATATATATATACTTAAAAATCATGGAGGATCTCTCTAGACGTTGAGATTATAAGAGACCTTTATATCATGTTTATAACATTGGAAATTTTAAGTTAAGTATACATTTCTTTTATAAGCAGAGAAGGATGTAAACTCTTTTTCGTAGAAAAAATAAAAAATAAATTCCTGTCAATTTATAAATATAAAGACAATAGAACCATGGTTAAGATAAGCCTTATCCTAATCACATATTTCTATGTATCTTAAAAATCAAATACTTCTTTAATATATAAACAAATATACCACATTTTATGCAATGATTTTGTGCCCGAGTGAGAGATGAGAGTTTTATTAATTAGTTGGTAAAAGGAAAATCTTATAATTTCACTGACTCCCATTTCAAATCCTCTTGTAAAACTAAGTAACCATCTATTTTCTGTCTGGTAAATCCATATATTTACAGGTGTTTTACTTAAATTGAGGAATGCAAAACTTTTAAAACTCAACAGTATCATTTTTAAATTAAACAGAAATGAGATGATAGCTTTTAGGATAAACAATAGAAAATAAAATCACATACAAAAGTTGAATTTAATGTTTTTCCAATTAAACATCAAATCGACATTTATTCTAGCATAATATCACTCTATCTTTAACCTATCATTTTGTTAAATAGCTAAACTATATTAAAAATACAGATCGTGGATACATATTCATTTTTCTAATACCTGAGCAACAGAATTAGCTTTTGATCAAGTAGTTTAAATAACAAATTTCTCTCCCACCAAATTACCAACTGTTCCTATCCTTTTTGACTCTCTTAAAACGACTTACTCTTCTGAGGGATTACTCTTGGAGAAAATGATCAAATCCATGTTACAGACGTAGATGAGTAGCATCTAGGTCAGTAAATAAGAGTCCATAGCTTTTGTCCAGCAAAGTCTCCAAGAGAGAATCGTCCACCATCTCAAACCTCCAGCTCTTCCTCCTCCTTTACATATCTGTGTTCTGTCTGTAATACCTGGCTTTACCACACTGTGGTACCCGAGGCCTGGCTTAGTGGTGTCAATGTTATGACTGAAATACAGAATTTGGTTTCTTCATTTATCTGTACCTCTAATAGGGAGAGCATTTTACTCTTGATTTCCTTCCTTGTGGTTTTCTGAGCACTGCGCTTGCCCCTATAGTTTTAGGACACTGCTGATAAGAGAAGAGAAAAGCCAAAGCTGACATTTAGATAGCTTCTTTCTGGCAGCATACCTCTGTTTAAAACAGATGTTTCATCCACCTGTTTTTCCATCATTGGTCTGGAAAAGGATAAATATAAAAATAAACACATTCTTCCATCCAGTAATTGTTTTGATGATACATTCTAATGGCTTCTTAGATCTTTTTTGGTACAAAGGAAGGTCATTTAACAAACTTTGGACTCTTCTGACCAGTAGGTATAGTTAAGGCAGCCACTTCGACGAGAGATACAGCCATCAGAATTGTGATTCCATGGTAGAAAGGAAGGAAACTAAGACTTACTGAGTGCTTATTATCTGCCATGAACTGTTTTAAGCTTTTCCATAATAGAGTCGAATGAGACTCAGCCCACAGAGGAACCCTGAGAAAGCAAAAATTCCTCTCTTAACTTGATCTTGTGCTGATGCCTAAAGCTCCACCATCAATAATTTATTTACTAATGCTACAGATTTGTTCCTTATCTAATATGCATATCCTTGGGGGTGTGGATGAGAAATTTTTCATATTTTAATATGTTAGTATAAATTTATTCATTTAACAGTTATTTTGTATTATAGTCATTAAGCCTGTACTTTCTTTTAGGGACTATTTGATCAGACTCTTCACCAAAGGATTTTGAACTAGGGGAGTATAATAAGATCATTAAGTATATACAGAAAGAAAAAATGGAAAGTGAAAGCTACAAGGAAAGTCCAGGAGCTTAAAACAAACTTGTTTTAAATTTTGGCTAGTATTGGCCCTATCCAGTTTGAAGCTTTAAATTATATTTTCCTAATACGCACTCTAATCACTCAACTTCCACTAAAAACCCAATGTCGATAGAATTGGTTGGGTGGAAAAGTTTAGATAACAGAAGTTGAATTTTTTTAAAGTGCATTTAATATATAAAAGCAGAGAAAGGTTGAAAAGAAGTAAAAAGATTTGGGAGAGAAAGGATAAAAGATCAAGTGCTGGTAGGGCAGGGAAGAGAAAGGTTTTATAATTCATCATTTGCTTTCGTGAAAGCCTTTTCTGATTTATTTTCAACTCAGGACACTCAGGTACAAGTTAAGGAGAAGGCCTGAGAGATCGAGCAGAACTGGCATTTTAAGAAAGACAAATTTATTGCTTTTTCTTGTTCATTTGTTCTGTTGTCACCTCTCTCTCATCTACCACCATCAAAATGCTGGCGTGCTGGAAGACATAAAGCCCCGATTTATGTCTCTTTATTTATTTATTTATTTTTTTTTAAATATATGTATTTGCTATGGTAAAGTTAGATTAATTTATTTTTTAGGCAAGACATGGTTGACCTCACAGATTGCAAGGACCTTGTCAGCTTACAATCCCTTATTTTTTATTTTTTATGCCTACAGCACCTGGTCTTCCTAAGCAGTCTCCCATCTAAGTACTAACCAGGCCCAACCCTGCTTAGCTTCCGAGATCAGACTGGATCAGGCTTGTTCAGGGTGCAGACTTTATGTCTCTAATTTAAAACTACATATTTTTGACCATTTTTCTCCTCTAAGCCCTCAATTGTTCAATAATTATTTTTAAAAATATATAATTCCCTTGCATAATTTACCATAACTATATGATTAAAATGATATGGAGGTACCTCACTTTCAAAGAATTAACTCTTTGTCTTTGTTTGAACTATTATAAGCTACTCAAATTTTTATTTAAAAAGTATGTATATAGAGAGAGATTTAAAACAACACTTCTCTTTTTTTAAATATTCATTTTAGGTTAGATTATTACAAAGGCCCCTTTCAGCCCCATATGTATTTTTATTATTCTGTATAACAGGAAATAAATAAATAATACACTTGTAATTTTTATGATGCTCCAAATCACAAAGCATAATGAAAAATATCCACATTCACCCCTATGTGAAAATTTTCATATTTTCAACGACTTCACTTTTATATCCAAATGTCCAAATGATACAGGGTGTTTTCAAGAGGCTCTTCATGTCAAGCCTCTATAGACAAATTTTTGACACATTTAAGGTTAATCCAGGCAACTCAGAAATCTCCCCAACCCTTTAGCCACAGTGTACCTACCACATTCCCTGTCAACTCTAATGACTTCAATATATGACCATCAGTTATTTGATGGAAATTTCTCTACCACATCCCTGAAAAAAAAAAAAAGATGATAGCAAAAAAGAGACAGTGCCAGCTAACTGCAGTTGTGTGTCTCCTAAAATATTTTCCTCAAATCCTTTAAGTTAATTTACTACATGTACTAGTTTTTACTAGGAGATATGATATCTTTAACCAATCAAAGAGTTAAAATGAAATAGCAATTTGATAAATGTCATTTCTTGATATTACTTAATAGGTTAATGGAAAAAAAAAAAAACCCTCTCAATTATGTTAATTATTTGTATGCCTGGAATTGCTAACATGTTATTAAATTAAATACTATTCAAGGATATTAGTATTTATTACTTACAAATAATTAATTGTGTCATGTTTGGTATTCTCTCAACAGATTGGATTCTTCAAAAGACCACTAAAGAAGAAAATGGAGAAATGAAATATTTTACAAGAGAAAAAAAAGAATTATTCAATGATCTATCCTCAGGTTTACCTTGAATATGTGACAAGAAATTTATAAATATAATTAAAGACATAGTCACATAAATTTATATAATCCATCAGGGTTAATTGCTTGGAAATGACAGATCAAGCAAGATCCAAAAACAATATCATATATATTTTATAAAATTATAGAAAAATATTTTTAACTACTTACTCATTTTTGTTGAGTATTTAAGCAAAATTACAGTGTGTTAAAGATGAAGAATAACCTGTACAAATATGTTTATATGTTAAATCACCACTCAAAGTATTTAAGGAATGCATAAAAATATTTTTATGATCATTACAACATTTACTTTCAAAACAATATAAATGAAGCTTTTCCCATTGATTCCTGATGAATATCCACATTCAGCATGCTAGTCAACATTTGTAGATTCTAAGAAAGGAATTACCTGAAGAAGATCACTTCCCTTAATTCAAATGAGAAAATTTTCCCAAATAGAGTCTATATACAATATGGACTGAGAATAAATTGCAGGGAAAACATTCAGCATCTTTGAGTTGGATTCAGTACTTGAGAAGTTTTCTTTCCAAAGTGTTTGGAAAGTAGTGCAATCGAGTTGAAATTCTACCTACGATGGAAAATCAAGATAGACTTATTTAAAAGCAAGTGCGCTGAATGAATTAATTTAAGCTTTTACAGAATATGCTTAATTTTGATATTGAGCTCTAAAACTCAAAACCCTTTTATGCTGAAAAAAAACCACGTAGAGCAGTTTTGTGTGTCATACAATGATTTGTTATGAAAAGCCACATTGTGTGTGGGATATGCTAAAATGGTTTCCAAATAGAATATGGCAACGTAGATAAATGCCACTGAAATGCTGAAGTCATCTTTGCTAGGCACCTTTTGAATGTTAGAGGTCCCAAGATGTAACTGAAAGTAGGAGTTTTCTCAACTCCTTGGTACATGGTTCATTCAAACCCTCAAGCTGTGAGAGTATGTTTATTTTTAATTTTTTTAAAGGTATTTAATTTTCTTAGCACATTTCTTATTTCTATGAAAAGGCAGTATTCCATTTTAGTATTGCATTTTATCAAGAATCCACTGCTTTTTGAATGTGGCATATCAATATTTAAACAGAACTCTAGAAATGTATTTTAAAGAATCTCAAGTTTAAAACCTCACACCAACAGAAAGACATCTTATCTTTGTATGCGCTTCTTTGTTCCTGAAGTAATTATGGTGCATTGGACTCTACTGTAGCATAAGCTATTAGGTTGCTCCATTTCTTGGGAAAATAACAATGAATGAATGTATAGTACCTGCATATGTGAACTACTGCTACAAAATATTCTGATACTTCTTCAAAAATTCCATATCTTCACCTGATTGACCATCACAAGACTGTGATGCAACTTTCCAGAAAGTCCTGGGCTCTGTTTTTCTCAAAAAGCAGCAAATCAGTGAAGAAATTAAATGCCCTGGATTTAATTTCTTAAAACAAATTTCCAAGTAATTCTCTGGGAACTGAGAGTCAGCCTACCACGTGGCTCTCCACATCTACATCTAGGATCCTGATGGTCAAAGCCATGTGCCTGTTGAATGCCAAGGTCATCAGTAGCTAGAAGAAAAGCAAAATATTTCCAGAAGTTTGATATCTTCCTGCTGGCTTGTCATTGTTCAGAAATGTCCACTTTTGAAATTTCCTCATTCCCGCTGTCTATCTCCAGGTTCAGAAATCATTCTTTCCACCTGTTTTTTCTTTGTCCAAAGAAACTCAGGCCTCTCTTATTTGGAACCACCATGTTGCACAACTCCAGTGCACAGCCTGCTCAGCAGCTCTGCTCCAATCTTAGCACATCCTTAGATATACATCAACACATAAAATTAAATTCACACTCAGGCTCTGTGACTGCTAGGCAAAGCATTCACTGAACCAGGAGTAGTAGGTTGTTAACACAAAGGGGAAAAATTAAAAAGATGGCATTTTGAGCTTTTTAGAAAAGAGAGGAATTTTTAACACGTCATTCCTGGTTTTTAAGTAGAATATTTAATTAACCAGATATCCCATAATATTATAATTTGTTCTGGTTTATGTGGGAATATATGTGTGTATTGTTTGTGTGTGTAAATATACATTCACAGACCCATATTCACCGACACAAATTTAATACAAAATACCTCAATAACACCAAATGATAGTTTATGAAAAATAAACACAGAAAAGCTACAGCAAGACGAAAAATTAGACTCATCCGTTCAACTTACAGTTTTTATTTTCATTAACATTTGACTTTAGCATACAGTTCTGCAACTATCTAAAAAACAGAAATGGAGAGACTTTTATAAAAAATATAAGGCAACAGATGTCCCAAATTATCTCTGTACAAATATTCTAAAATGATTAATTATTAAGAAATATATTGAACTTTATCATTTTTAAAAAAATATTTAATAAGAAAAGTAGGTGAAATTCAAGACTATGAACTTATTGGATAAATTAAATCACCAAATACTTTCTTTTTTTTTTAACTTTGGTATTTTTAAACATTGATTATTGCTTCTCCTACGAACTGAACTATATATATGAAGTCCCTTTCCTGACCAAACCTACAATGGTGTATTGGTAAATTATTTAACAACTATCTCTCCCAGATTTGTATTATTTTCCAATTTTCATGTTCTAAATAGTCTTGCCATGGCCATTTTCAAGCTACTAACATAACCCTAACCAGCTTGCAGAATTCCTAAAAATTTATCTGTTAGCTCTTATGAACCAGTATGAGCTGCCTCAGCACATTATTGAGATTATATGAAAATGATAGATGATTGATAGATATAGAGATATAACATGTGTATACATATACATATGCAAACACACACTAATTATATTTCAAATGATGCTTAAAATGCTGACCTCAAGCCCAGTAGACATAATGCTACGTAGTTCTGTATTCTTCAATTTTTAATTTTTAAAATTATAACTTTTCTTTAATATTAATAAAATGATATGAACTTGAAGGAATAGGAAGGAGTTGGAAGCAGGAATATATAAAGATTAACACACAGTGCCAGCTCTATACAACCACAAAGAAGCTGTTTCACTTTCTCTAGGAATCCAGAGCCTTGGGAGCAATATCGTGAAAGGTCATTTTTTGTAAACATTTTTAACTTTTATG
This sequence comes from Pteropus alecto, assembly GCF_000325575.1. Taxonomy (NCBI): domain Eukaryota; kingdom Metazoa; phylum Chordata; class Mammalia; order Chiroptera; family Pteropodidae; genus Pteropus; species Pteropus alecto. The sequence continues at coordinate 3,788,551 of NW_006436284.1, forward strand.
ATTCAATTTGAAGTTCAGTGATCCAACTGATCCAATTTGTTCAATTATTTTCTCTAAGCACTAGATTCATGAACAATTTAATCTTTGAATGTTTTCTGTGTCTAAGTGTTCTTGAAATTAGGCTTGTGGAAGGAGATATTTTTACAAAATTTGATGCTTACTCAACCATAATAATTTTACCTTTAAATGCATATAGATATAGATAGACCCTCTTTTTCTTTTATTAAACCAATGTATGTCTAGGCTCCATTGGAAAACAAGTATTCGCATCAAAAGCAAAAGGTAGCTGCATAGTGCCTGAGTCAAACTGGGTTGTAGTAGAGGCCATGAGAAGCCCTGGCCGTATTCTTTCTAGGCAGCCGCCCAAGAACCATCACCTACCTACACAGTGTGAATGGCTGCCCCACCAGCTTTCATGTGGTGAGCTTTCATACAGGATCATCTTAGTCAAAGATGTTACCATCTGCCCCCTATGAATTAACTGTCTTGCTTTACACAACATTGAGAAAACTAGGGGAGATCCAGGCTCAGAGCATAGATGATATTCCAGGAGCAGTTGTATTATTGTTCTAATAAAGAGGCTTCTGGCAAATCAATTTAAAAAAATAGTAATATCCTATGCATCCTTTGTTTACTGTCAACAGTTTTCAAGTCCCCCTCCATTAGTTTTTTTTCCCCCAAGAAATATTTTCGAGTTGACTACTGGAGAAAAATGTGCCTAAAACATATGCTTTCTTTTTTGCCGTGAATACCAGCTTTAGCTAATTTATACAGAATTTCAGTCCTTGGTTCTTCTGTAATGCTTTAAAGGGATGACATGGTGTAATGTAGTAGGAACAGAATGCAATGTATTTCAGAGATGGACCATCTTTAAGAGATTTTCTTAACATCTTTAAGAGACAAACCATTGTGGGATGCTATCAGCAACTGTACCAATGGAGGGAGACTGGAAAGACGTAACCCTTCAGTGGGTCTCCATCAGCATCCCACAATCTTTATTCTCACCCATGGAAATAATAATCCAAAAATATGGGGGGGGGGGAAGTGATTTAAAGTCCTCAAGGTGATTCTATATTTTAACAAAACAAACAATTTAACTGTAAACAGCAGACTACATATTATGTAGAACACATGTTGTTAGTTGCACATCTTATGTAGAACAAGAAAAATAGAGTTAACATCTAACATTGTAATTTGATGAACAAATCACTATCTTTGATCCTCATATTGAAATTCAACCGTGAACTTAGAAATGCCAACAAGGTGATTCTATATTTTAACGAAATAAACAATTTAACTGTAAACAGCAGACTACATATTATGTAGAACACATGTTGTTAGTTGCACATCTTATGTAGAACAAGAAAAATAGAGTTAACATCTAACATTGTAATTTGATGAACAAATCACTATCTTTGATCCTCATATTGAAATTCAACCGTGAACTTAGAAATGCCAAGTAACAGCCTTGTCAACCTTGAAGAAACATAAAGGAGCATTTGTAGGTTCTTACACCTCAGCCCCATTGTCCCCTGCAACTGGCACCCAGGAAGTCCAGATGAGAATGGATCCTTCTGCTCCTACAAAGGTCCTGAGCGTAATTCCTGAATTCCCTACGTACCAGGATTATTCCCCCACATCAGACACATACACAAGCACATCTTGCTGAATTTTTACCATACCAAAAAACATGCAAGGATGAACTGTCGCTCCAAATGTTGAACTCCCTGCTATGAGATCAGCATTTTTTGTTCTTTTTAAAAATACATCAAAACTTTACACTCATAGCTAATGAGTTCAAAACTGTACACAGGATTTTCTTGCATTTTCTTCCCGCCACAGGCTAGAGAATTTCAGTGCGATGAGGACTGGGCAGCAGGAGCCAGAGCGCATTGGCAGGATCTCTGCCTCTGTCTTCCGCTGGTTTCTTCTCTCAACTGCACAGAGAGAATACTTTGTTTTGATCCGGGGCTTTCTTGGCAAGGCCATTCTAAGCTTTGTGCCCTGCTGCAAGACCTTGACTGGTGGCATGTTCTTTGCTGAAACTCAAAAATTCTTTTATTACTGACACATCATGGGACCAGTGACACTTATAACTATGATTATGTTTGATTTTACCATATTTCACGTTAAATCTTTATTAAAAAAAAAAAAAAGACTAAGGCTGGAATTTTAGAAACATTTCAGCAACAGATTGAGACTCAGTATTTACTCATTTCAGTTCTGTGTATATATATATATTGGAGACTAAAATTTGTTTGTTTGTTTGTTTGTTTGTTTTAAATCTTCCAAATGACACAGAACGAAAGCCAGAAGTCCTCTTAAACAATCCCTGAAAACATTACCTGACCCCATTCCCTTCTTCTAAGAGGTGGAAAGAGATTGGCTGGGAAAAACTAAATGATGTAATTTTTTCTTTCCTACTCAGAGTAGCCAAGCAGAAGAAAGCCACCACACAGAGAGATCATATCATTAGGTGGCAATTCTACTGTCATGCCCATGAGGCATCTTGCATCTTGAAAGAAAGAAAAGGGGTAGGGTTAGGAAATGTAGCTATTTATACAGCCTTACTTCTAAAAATACTGTAAGCTCCCTGAGACCATATCATACCTGCCCACAATACTAACACATGTACTTTTCACAAGTAAATTGTTGATTAAATAAGAGGAAATATGTATTCTTACCTGTCTGTTAACCAGGGCTAGTTTTCTGGAGTTTAACACACTTTGGGCTCAAGTAAAAACAATAATTTGAAGCAGCAACAGTTCAGACCTTTTTCATACTAATATCATTTCCACAGGATATCTCAATACTTAGTGTTTAATTTCTGAGATACCCACTGTCCTTATTCAGGATGTGATAGTGTGCTCTGCATTCCTTATTAGAAAACATTGGTCTGTAAGGAGAATGATATACTGTGTATTACTACTGTTAGGCTGTAAAATTGTTAATGGACAGTGTAAAGAATTGTATCCACTTTATTAAAAAGAAAAGTATTGTATATAATAACTACTGCCCTAAAACATGTATCATACTCACGCTAATAAACTTTTCTGCATGCTCTAACATAAAGTATATTATGTCGCTTTTTTTTTTTTTGTCTCAGAATAAACTCATGAATAGCTTAAGGGTATGTGCATTTCTACAAGACTTTTATTGGGTGAACTCAGAAGAAAATGTTTTGATCGGATTTGAGAACAAAGAAGCGCAAACTTTGTTGACTAGTAATATATTAGGTACCTAATTTAAGCCCATTTTTTAGAAGAAATCAGTTATCAGATAACAGTCATTTGAGCTGATATAATTAGAAAAAGCTGAGACAACAAAAGAGTGTTTTGAATGTCCTATGTATGGTGCATCCTGTACACTGATTTGAGGTCAGAGGTTTGGTATTTTTGTATTTCTGTCTCATCTTGCGCACCAGCCGTGTATTTTACGTCAAGGTAAATGAGCATCCTGTCTTATATGTTAAATTAAAAACTGACTCTTAAAGAAGAATATGATTGCTGTGATTTTTAAGTACACGGATTTTATCCAAGATTAATACTTTTTCTAAAGCTCCAACTTTTTTTTTTTTTTGGCTCTTTAGTAGGTTTTCACTTTGATGCTCTAAAAGGAGAAAACAAAAAGCAAATAAAATCTGTCTGTGGTGTTTCCTGTACACAATACAGCAGTGCGATTAGTCTTTTGCAAACTTGAGACAAAAGCCACAGAATCCATATTATTATGTATCTTCTCCTAATGAGATATATTAATAATAAATTATCCACTGTATAATAATAGATAGGACCACATAGTGTGAAACAAAAAAAGTACTAAGACATAAAAAGTTATTTTCTTTATTCAATCTATAGTTTAAAGAAATAAAATTATTTAATATATAAAGCTGGAAGAAAATACAGGAATAAATTATAGTAGTAGTTACACGTGATCGTCTGGTAGAAGATTTCATCCTCAAACTATGATCTTGGGTGACTGAGGAAGGTATTTTTACAGAAGAAACAGACTGAGTTATAAAGAGGTTATTTATAGAAGAAACAGACTGAGTTATGAAGAGGTTATTTATAAGTCCTATAGCCAATTTGTGGCAAGACATATCCCAATGCCCCATCTTTTCTCTCTTACTGTGAGATAAGTGGTAGATTACTAGAAAGAATCTGGATATATTTATTAGAAAATAAATGGTATACATCAAGATTTGTTATTTTTTAAGTCTAGAGCATAGATGCAATATTTACTTTCTGATCCTTTGTAATGCCTTTATTTACTCTAATTATAAAGATTAATTTGATCATCATGGGCAGATGTCAGGAAGAATATTCACCAAACAGAAGTGATTATTAATTAAGAAGATTAGAGGTGATTTCTATTTTATTCTGTAGAAAGTTATAGTATTTGAATTGTTTTAAAATAGGTATCAATTTTTTAATAAGACAAAAATTCATTTAAGATAAAAGGGGGTATACCACATTGCAGAAAATCTGAAAAACACAAATAAATAATTTAAAAACAATCATTATACCGGCACTAGAAATGGATAATATTAAATTGTCTTTTCTCTGGGCATACATGTTTATTTTTAACATATTTCTACTTTGATGTACTTGAAATCACAAAGAATGTGATAGCCCACCCTTTAAAAAATTTAACAATATATGTCTTAATTTATCTTTACTATTAAAAGGGTAATAGCCAACAAATTCTTTTCCTTACTCTGGAGTTGATAATAGGGAGGAAAATTACCCCTTCTCACATTCTAAGTTAATAACCACTATACACACATGCACATACCATACTAAAATTCTTTGTAATCCAGATGTCAAATAATTATTTATCTACTTCTTCAAGCAGGAGTGGAGCGAGACAGACAGTGAGGAGTAGGGAGGGAAAGATGGGAAAGGTAATCTCACTAAGAATAAAAGCAAATGTGGCCTGTTTATCATGCTATACCAACTGGGTTATTTTATTAACAATCTCAGAAAAAGAAAAAATTCTTACCAGAAACTGGACCTGGCATTGTTAAACCACAAGCATTTACAGAAAGAACTCACTGAAGAGGGAACAGGGGAACAAACAAGAGAGAGATAAAAAACAACAATATGGCAAATGTAACTCTATCAATAATTACATTAAATGTGAATGATCTAAACACTCAAATCGAAAGGCAGAGATTGATAAAAGAATAAGGTTCATCTATCTGCCCTTTAAAAGAGACACGCTTTAGATTCAAAGGCATAGATAAGTTGAAAGGAAAATGATGGAAAAAAGATTCCCATGTAAACATAGCCATAAGAGAGCTGAAGGCAGCTTCATTAAGCAAACAAAATGAACATTAAGATGTGTGCAGTTCCAGACTTGGGCAGATTCTAGCCTTACAAGGGAACAGGAGATCCCCAAAATTCCTCTAAGTATATGGAAATCCTAGATTTATCCTTGAGTTTACTTTGATGTCCTGCAGGTTTTCAAGGACTCATTGGTTCCTAAAATGAAACTTCAGTGTGGATTACAGCAGAATCATGGAGGCATCCTACTCTGAGATTTGAATCTTAAATCAGTGTGTACAGTCCCCGACCTGCACAGATTCCAGTTACAATGATCCGATTCCTCTCTAATGGCAGGAATAATAGGCAAAGCACCATTGCCCATAGGCACCCAGGCTGCCAACCACTTCACAGATGAATGCAGTTTGGTCATGTGCCAGAGCTCTAGCTAGTACTTGATTGGCAAGTACTGGTTGGAATTAATAAAAGCAGCATTGAAACATCTTCAGGTTTGGTCTTTAGTTTCCGCTTTGTTCAGCTATTTTGTTTTTGTAGTATCTTTCAACAAAGAATGTGTGGCATAAATTCATTTAAATACCACAATGCCGAATGGTATTCCAAAGGCAAGAGTGGAAATGCCTCAAGCTGGTAAACAAAACACAGCATCCAGAATTGGCGCTCAGACTATCACCAATAAATTCTGGAAGTTAGCCATACCGGGGACTCTACCTGTCTTTGCTGCAATGCCCAGCATTCTAGTTTCACATGCTGAGCCTCTCATCTTCTATTTTCTTTTCTTCCTTTGCTCTCAGACTTCTCTATCCCATTTGCACCCAAGTACCATCGATTATTCCTTTTCACACACTTTTCAAACCTTCATTTTATTCTTGTGATTTTTGCATACCTTGTTATCATAAGATGGGTAATTCTGCAAAGATTTTACTTAGCCTATCGTTTGACAGCACCTTGGTTTTCCACCTTCCAAGATGGACCGTGTCTTCTTGAATGAAGATTGTATGTTTAAATGGAGAGTCATTTGTATTCTGCAAGAGGTTTACAAATGGGATATGGGAAGCAAGTAGTTTTGAATGAAACTAATGGGGCTGAGTGAAGTCCCCGTTTTTCTATGAGGAGAGGGAAAAAAGAGAAGAGACTAACATTTATTGCCTACATCTCATGTGTCAGGCATTGGGCTAGGCCATTTTCCAACATTGCGCTTTTTAATCTATCAATAACACTAAGTGATGGTGTTTATTCTTTCTGTTTCCAAGATAATGTAACTGAGACTCAAAGGAGTTGAGGAACTAGTTCAAGATTAAAAAGCTAGTAAATGGTGATGCTGAAACTAAAACCAAGATCTATCTAGTTTTAAAGCCATTTCCCCTGAGAATAAGTCACAGGAAGAGAAATGAAAACACAGAGATGCAGGAAAACATACATATATTTTTGTAGTATCTGGCACATAGTAGACACTAAGGAAATATTTGTTTATTATTGAACAAATACAAGAATTGATGAACTTAGTAAAGTTTTTATTTTTCCAGCTATTATATTTCTTTGGGAGGAAAACTGTCAATATGCAGCGGGGTCACTAATTATAGACTTGTAGATTTTAAGGTAATTTAAAAGTCACCCAGTCCTGGAAACTTCTTTACAATGTCACTGACAGTGTGACCCAGACTATCTAGGCCACTTTCAAGACTGAGGTTCTCACTTCAGCTGCAGGTCTTGCTCTGCTTCTGAGAAGCACTATTGTTTGGAAGTATGATCTTACATTTCAAATTCTAATATTGACTCTGTATCAACAAAAGTGTCTGTGCATCTATCTATATGTGCTTTACCCTATTAATTATATCTTAGAGTGATGAGTTCCATAAACTTACTACCTCTTGTGCAAAGTAATATTTCATTTAATTTTTCCATCTCCGTATTATTTTAATATCTAAAATTGCCTCTCCAGTTAACGTCTCTCAATGTGTTTCTCTTCTACCAACTTTCAGGACTCTCAGATGAGCGTTTTAACTTACTCGAAAAATTTTTAAAAGCCCAATTGATAAAAAAATATATATATACATAGCAATATTGGGATCATTACTATATTCTAAACTATTGAGAAAATCAAGACAAAATATGACAGTGCCGAAATAAAGTGCAGCACAGCTATGATGCACTTTGCTCCTAACAAGCTTTTCTCATAGTGACAATATAAGTAGGTTCTTGACAGAATTATGAGCATAAGATGAAAGAATGCATTTCACAAAAAATGTATTAGCTCACGCATGATGTTAATGTATGATTAGCTCATGTAGGGTCAAGAAATTAGCACCACTTATTTAAGATCCTAGATCTTTATATTAATATACTTACAGGTAAAAAGTTTTAAAAGGAAACTATTTCAACATTAACAGGCTTATTTATGGTAAAAACTAAGACACAAACTAAAAAATGGTAAAAATAATTTCGAAACAGTATTTAGAGGATGGGAAATTGAAGCTTTGAAGAATTCCATCTCTGAAAGTGCCTTTAAAGTTTTCTCAAAGTTTTAAATAATGTCAAAGTCATAATACCCAAATATTACAAATCAAGACACTAAAACAAATCATTTTTCATTCGTATAAGAAAGTATAAATATTTTCATATACACGTTCCAGAATAAAATAAATATTTTTTTGATCGGTAATATTTTATTTAAGGATGTAGTTGGTATCTTGTAACAGAGCATTTCATTTAGAGTGGCTTAAATCTGTTGATGATGAAACGCATTGTGGTATAGCCATATACCTACCATTCAGCAATAAAAAAGGAAGGAACTACTAAGACTCAGGAACATAGTTTAATCCCAAAAGTACGATGCTAAAGACCACATAAAAGACCACATACTGAATGTTTCCATTTATATGAAATTCTAGAAAAGGCAAAACTATAGTGACTGAGGGCAGATGAGTTTGCTGTGGCTGAACTGAGGGGAGAAGATTGACTGCAAAGGGCCATGAGAGAATTTTGAAGTAATAGAAAAGTTCCATGCTGTGACTGCAGTGATAGCTACATGCTGCAACTGCACCTTTGTCAAAGGAAAAATAGTTAGACTACTGTCATATGTAACATGGGAAACTAGAAAACAGAGACGAGGGAAAACGAAAATGACATTAGTCTCAGCTTAGACCCCACTCATGTACAAATATGAAACACAAAAATACCAGATACCCTAAGGCTCCAAAACATGCCACCCATGGACATGTTTTGGGGAAAAAATTTAAATTACCCTAGTCAAATAAAAAATATTAAATGACAATAATAATACACATAAAATAGAAGAGGTCATTTTTCCTGTGACACTTAACAGTCAACAAATAAATATTAAAACATATTTGTTTTTAGAAGATATTCTTGAAATAGGAAAGGGACCTTGAAATAACTTTTTTAAAAAAGTGTATTTTTAAAATTAAATGCCTTAATTATTATTAACAAAAAATTTAAAAGGGATAAGCTTGTTTTCCTGACATGATCGTAAGTCCAGTGGTGGGTAGTTTGGACCGCTGCTGTAGCTTAAAGACATCATGGTCAACTCTTGGAAACTCTGATTCTCCTGACCTTTTTGCCGGCCTTGGTCACAAGCCAGTTTGTTGAACCTTCTGGAAGGACATCTATGCTCCAGGATAGAAGAAGATCAAGAAAAGCCAGTGTTCTCTTAAAAAATATCAGATTTGTAAAAGATTTCCCAGAATACTTTCTTCCCAGAAGGCTTCCACTTATCCCTTGTTGTCCATAAAGGTGTTGCATGACCACTCCTAACTGCGAGGGAAATAGAATGTTTAACTTCCAGCCTTTATAATATAAGTAAAAGATAAGTTGGGTGAGATTGAGTATTATGTTATTCAGCTTGTAATGTCCACTCAAATAATATTTCAATTATAATCAACATGACGACTATTTCTTTTAAAGTTTATTCATATATTTATAAACGAAACTTCAGGTCAGGAAGGATCTCTCAGAGCCTTTCCAATTCCAAAATTCTATGAAAGTACAAAGGAAAAATTAAAAATATCTTTCAAGATGATTCGACACATGTTCATCATAATATGAATTTATATAGTGCCTTTCTAAGACTTGTCTAACATCTAAAACTCTAAAAACATTTAAAACTATAAAACCATGCATTATTTAAAATATTTCAGACACTATTCATTTATTAAAATATTAATTTAACAGACATGTATTAAGTATCTACTGTACGCAGGTAATTTTACACCTAAAAACTTCCCTCGAAGAGGTATCGAAAGATGCTTTCTGATGAAAATTCTTTTCTAACAATTTTTTGGAAAGTGTTTTCTGCAAAGTTGTGAGTTAAATACGTTGACCCTGTAGCTCCAGTCTCTCTTTCTCAGGGAAGTCCTACTACATGGCACACGTTGCTTTCTCCCTTCTCTGAATTCCGACTAATTACCGTCGACCCTAGTCCGCTTGGCACTAAATGGCATTTTAATTTCATACATATGCATGCACTCATTCCAGGCCCACTTGAAGGTACAACTGGCTCAAATTAACAGTTACAAATATCCTTGGATGTATTGAACTCTTTGTTCTGTAACCTGCAATCTACTTACTACTGGTCTTTCAAACAAATCCTCCTTCAATTCTTTCTAAAAATTCCCAAAGGGCTGTCTCGTGCTCATGACTACAACTTCTTGGTTATCATGTGGTCTCTGCCATTTTCTTCCTCTAGTTCTTGCTCCTGGCCTCACCTAATGCTGGCATCCTCGATACAAAGGTGCTTTGCTGTCTTCTCTTCTGAAATCAAAAAAAAAAAAAAATTAAAGATTTCTCTTTTAAATCATCAACAGGAGCCAGGACAGACACTTTTCTATAATCCAAGCTGTCCTCTTTTCACATGCCAGGTCCATGCTTCATCTCCTCCATTTATGTAACCTCGCTTATAAAGCCCTTCAATCCTGAATGCAAACTGACTCCCAGTTAATTCCACTAGTCCTCCTGCCCTACACTGCTGAAGTCTGAGCAAGGGCCCTTATTACATGAGTACTTCTCACCCCATAAGTTGACTGTCAGTCAGCTTTCTGAGGGCAGGATGCATTGTCCTCCCTCTGCTTTCTGTGTGGTAGCTGCCTACAACAGGCACTCAATAAACATGTGTTGGATTGAATGTGACAGGACTTAGCATGAAGAGAGGAAATTTCCTCACTGCACAGAATTTAAAAGTTGGCTAAAGGCAAAACTGAGAATGAACACAAGGTTTTCACAGAAATGTCGGTTGAATTGCTTTTGATGGCATTGTGAGGAAAGTATCTTTGAACTGATAGGAATAGTAGAGGAAGCAGGATGGCTCAGACACCCTAGGGGATACCTAGCTCTCCAATGAGACTTTTACTTTATGTTTAAAGATTATTTCCACTGACCGTAAAATGAAACATCCGTTCTCTTTAATCAATTTCTAGTCAAGGCAGCCAAATCTGTTTAGATTGTCTTTTGAAGATGTGATTAAATATGAATAATTAGCCTCTCTCCTTTCCTGAACACTGTGACAATAATATTGACATTTTGTTTCCCTTAAATTGCATTCTAAGGTCCACTTCCACCACAGCTCCTTCCCCAGATGACATTTCTGTAGCCCAGACCTTGCACCACCTCTCTCTACACTTATATTTTCTTTTTAATTTATATTTTTTAAAATTTAAGTCACAATTATTGAGGTATAATTTACATACAGCAAATTTTGTCCTTTTCAAATCCACAATTTTATGGGTTTTGAAAAATGTACATAGTCATATAACCACCGCCACAATCAAGATATAAAGTATTTCGATCACCTTAAAATTTTCTCATGCCCTTTCAGTCAATTTCCTCCCTTCATCCAAGCCTCTGCAATTAATCTGATTTCTGTCCCTGTAGTTTTGCTTTTTCCAGAAAGTCATGTCAATGGATTCATAAAGTATGTAGTCTTTTGTCCTCTGCTTTTTCTTTTGTGATATAGCGTGTTTGCAATTCATGCATATCGCTGCTTATATGTTGCTCATTCCTTATTATTGCTGAACAGTATTCCATTGCACGGATGTATTTTGTGATCATGATGTACTTATTTTGTTTTTCCTGTCTTTGAAACTTGTGCTTGTTGTGGGCTGGAAAGAATTGTATTTATAATACAATATGAGAGAGAAATCATGCCAAGTATTGAACATATTTACCTATGTTTTATATTGACCAGGCTGAAATGTACTCAGATCCTATGTATTGCATAAACCACTTAATAAATTTATGTGATTCTTTTTCCTTTAAAACAGTTTTGAAAAGTGTGGTCTGAGATTTTGTATCTCAGACTATAATTTGGCCCCATAATATAGTGGAGACAAAAAGGATTTTGAAGTTTGGGAAACTTGGGTCCATGTGATAGTCAGATAGTTGTCACTGGCCCCTTCTCAGCTCCCTATGCCAATTAGTCTCTTTGGTATATACAGATTTTTAATTTCTGTAATAATTTATGGTAAGAAGAAAGTTGTTTTCCCTTCAGATTCCAAATAATTTATTTAAACCATTTTAAATGTAATTCTCATTATAACAGGCATCGATATTTTTAACTATGTAGAAATAGCAACAGGTTGTTTGCATTTGGGTTCAAATTAAACTGAATATCAACATATAGAAAGTGACTCATATAGAATGGAAGTGTTTGATCTAATCTTTTCTCATCAGCACTGATGCTTGTCACCTATCTTCCTCTCGATCCATATGTTCATCTCTGCAGCCTACCATCCAAAGATGACACAGGAAGTTCTTCTGCCTTGCTACAAATATTGAGAGCCAATAAGAAAGGCATATAAGAAAACCCTAACTTGGGGGTGTGGTGTGGGGATGGAAATAGATTATAAATAAAAATAAATGGCAACTTACATGCAATAACATATACCAAGCAGATGTGTATAACTCTTGGATTCCCAAGCATGAAAGGAGTTACATCCAGGCACATAGTTACACTGTAATATTACAATAAGATTGCTCTGGCTCAAGTCTGACTTAGAGATAGGTAAGAAACCCAGGCCTAACTCTTCTTCAGGTTACTAGAATGTATATCTATCTCACAGATACCAGTTAGCAGCAATATTGTCCTCCTGTCATCCTTTTCATCTGCTCCTCTTACTCCCATGATGGTTACAACTTTCAGCCCAGACTGTATGGTGTGGTGCCCAGACCACTGCTGTCTTCTGCCTTCAGTATTGATCATTTGAACATTCTTGGTAGTGTAAGGGAGGGAAAGAAATTTTCCCTCCGTTGTCCTAGTTCTTGTCTGGGGCTCTGTGAATTAGTCTGACAAGAGATAGAATAAAAAGAAAAAAACAAACAAAAGTTTATTAACATGTGCATCAAGCATACATGGAAAACTCATTGATGAATAACTCTGAAGTGTTGGTTCGCAAGCTAGCCCTCATACACGGAGGGCAAGGAGAAATCAAAGAGACAGGTCACTCCAGATTGGTCGATGGCAAGTTTAATAAGCAAGGGAACTTTCATACAAGACCTGTCTTGAGTGATCACAAGTACATCTCCTTACCACCTATCACAATCTTAAAAGTTTATACAGCAGCTTAATAGGGCTTAGTCATGTATAGTGTCCAGATTGTCTCCACAAAACATTTCTCTCTTAAGGCTGTGTCCTTGCAAACGACTTGGGCTATGGGAACGGTGAGCAGAGCATATATTCCAAGGTCAAGGGAGGGCTGAGGAGACTCCAGATGCCCAAGTCCAACTTGTGAGTCAACCAGTGGTCATGTCCTCTTGATGACTTTCTCCAACAGAAAGATGAATAGAACTTGGGGCTCATATAGCATCTTAACAAAGAACAATAATTTTGTAGAGAAAGGACAAGACAAGAAAAGTAGTTTAGGCTTTTAGTGGCAAGAAACTGTGGAAAGGTAAATATATAGGGAAATTAATTAAAGATAGGGGCTAGTTAATAAGGTCTGTTATATAAGTTTCTTGGGTACTCGGTCTAGGCTGATAAGAGTCTAGAGCTATCTCTTGTGACTAGAAATTGTCCTGCCCTTTCTGGTAGAGAGGGGAAGGGCAGAAAGTTTTTCTTATGTCTGCTTATTCTCAATTTCCTTTAGTTCAAGGTAATCCTAATGTGAAAGTGGTATAATCTGGGATGGCATACCCTGAACTCTTTCGGGGGCCTCTAACTTGCAGTCAGTCCCTCCTCTGGTCCATGCTCCAGTGATATGTCTACTGAGATGAGGAAACTGTCTACCACTTCATTTGTATTATAATTTATCCAAAATATAGCACTATTTTTTGCTCCATCCTGGGGGGTGACACTACCATTTTACTATTTTGTTCTGTAATCATTTTAGTATGTTTTCTCTCCTGGGATTTAGAGCGGACACCTTGCTTTACTCAAATTCATCTTGCCTCTTGAAAACCTCTTGTCCCTTGGATTAATATTTCAGATCTTGACTATCTCCTAGAAATAATTCCCTCCCTGGATGTTTCACAGCTCAGATAGATGTGAGGGTGTGTCAGACGAGCCCCTAGACTCTGTCTGGATCCTCGTATTAGCCTGCCTCCTGAGAGTCCCTCCTCCTTGCCCTCCAACCTCACACACAAATACACATGCATACGCAAGCATATACACATGAACAATCCTACACCACTGTGTGTAACTTTGAAAAATATTATTTAAAAGTTTATTCAAAGTATAAATATAAAATGTCAAGACTTATCAAATTATACACTTTAAATATATGTGGTTTATTATGTGTCTATTATACCTCAATGCAGCTGTTAAAAAAACAAATATAATCACTATTAAAATATTATATTTTATATATATGTACATGTGTGTGTGTGTATATATATATAAAGGGGTTTGGCAGGGGTTTGTGCTAGGGCTGGATCTGAGATTTAGTCACATATGTCATGTGGAGTTAGGTAGTTGGGAAAGGAGAAAGCAGAGAATGGAAAAGAACAGAAGCCAAAGTACAAGGAAATACAGTGGAAAAATATTCTGAGCCAGACTCAGAAACAGAGCCAAGGGTCTGGAGGAAATAGTATTTCTGGATATAACATGGTAATTTATTTGAACCCTTGTGACCTGGCTACCCTGGACACAAGTGTGCACCCTGAGGGTGGGGGGAGGGAGGAACAGCTGCAGGTAGATCTCACTGGATCATGGAACACACTGGGGCAAAGGCAGCCTTCTTGAGAATCCCTCTAAGAGAGTGTCAGTCAGAGAGGAAGTGCAGCCTCCTTGTTTTCAGGCAGGCTTACAAGGGGACCTGGCAGCAAGAGGTCTGAAAGTCATCATCACTTGTGGAGATGGAAGGATCTATGCCTCATTCGTGGTGGAGGAGAGCAGTGACCAACAGAACACATATGTGTAAATTGCAGTGTGTACATATACAAGTGGAAAAAGTGAGAGGAGGACATTTGGGCATTCGCATGAATAGGATCTCATCTACAGTCAGAGACTGGCAAGTTTCAATTAAAAAATGTGTGGAAGTCTTGACCTCTATGTATATGTCATGGTCACAACTCTAAGAAGGAAATGAACTGCATGACCGCAGCCTACCATGGAAAAATATGTGGTTTTAAGGGCTGCAAAAAATGGTACCTTGAAACATCTTCATTTACCTTTAGATCTAGAGGTTTTTGATGGTATAAGTCACCTTTTATATAACTGTATTTTTATAAAGGTTCTTAATGAACCTAAAGAGAATATGTCTCATTCCACTGAATGGCAATAAACCATACTGAACTTACATATTCTCCGCTTTTATGCCTTATATGCTTTCAGTTTTAACAAGGATCCTAAGACAATATTTGGTAATGAGATTTCAGACTCACTGGGGACAGCCAGTTAACATATTGGTTCTCACCACAGTGCTTAACCCATTACTTTGCACATGGTAGGTGCTAGGTAGATAGGTGTTAAGTAAATGAATAAATGACAAAATAGAAGTTGTTGCAAGATTCTCAACTTAATCCAACTGAAGTATCATGTTAGAAATTGTAAGAATTTATGAGAAAGAAAGGTAGGAAGTCTAGAAGAGAATTATGCAGGAAATTTAGAGACAAATACTGGAAGACCATGAAAGAAACCAACTTTTGTGAGCCAAGGATAGAAGCTTTGTTTTCTCATGTAGCATAATAGGACATGTAGAAGCAGAAAAGACTTAGATCATAATTAAACCTGAGATCCCTGGCAAAACTTAAATTCCAAATCTTTTCACTGATTTCATTCTTTTGATGTGTAAACAAAACTCACTAGCCTGCCAGTCAAATAAATCCTAATGGCAAAATTGGCTCTGTTTGACTTTTTGATGTTAAACATTTGAAATGCATTTCCATCTAAAAGGACAGACTCCAATGTGAATGATGCAATGAAAATTACTTCAAATAAAATAGGAGTTAGCCTCACTCATAGGAAGCACTAAAAGTTAAATTGCAAAATGGTTGAGAAAGGAGAGAAAGAAGATTCTCGACTTCAGAAAAGAATAAAAAAGAAATAAGCAAATTAAAGAATCAAAGGTTGTATATTCATAGCAGAGAACTTTAAGAAAAAATATTTCATCGTGAATGGTCTTGTGAGTGTGTCAAACTGAAGAAGATGCTGTTGTACTGAGTTAAAATTAGGTCTCATAAAATCAAGATGACAGGCAGGTCATGGAAGTTGAAGTTATAGGGCAATGGAGATGGTGAGTAATTAAAGAGGAAGTCAGTCTACAGAGAGGAGAATGGAACAGGTACATACATGAAGGCAAAGACAAGAGCTCATGCCATTTCTACAAGTTGTTCAGAGTGAACCGTGTTCTTGTCTTTCCAGTCTCCATTTCCAGTCCCTGAGACCAGGCTGTAATTCATGTCTTTGGGTTCTCTAAAGTTTCCTCTTATCCTTTCAATTAACTCTTCTTTGACTTAGGCTAATTTAAGTAAGACTGATTTTTTTCCCTTGAAAAATAACCTGTCTCTAGCTGAAACATCTAAGTTTTCCAGAGAAGGATAGTAGCTAAGAGCCATACAGCTAGCTTGATCCATCATATGACACATTTCTTAAAAAAAAAATCTGAAGTACATATGAATAATGTTTCCCCTACATTAAGTTTTTCCAGGTTCTGAGAAATAAACTTCTTAACTTCTTCTCTGGTTCATTTTACTAAATTAAGATGTTAGTCATTAGTTGAACAAGTGTGTTTATTCATTAGAGCAACAAACATTTATCGAACATCAACTGTGTCAGGCCTTGTTCTAGGGTCTGTGAGTAAAAGAAGTATGAATAAAATACATAGGTGTATTAATAAGTCCAGGGAGCTAGGGGACATAGAATTATTTTACTTCCGTTTATTTGTTTTCTTTGTTTTTAAGTTGAAAGTTTCTCTTTTATTTTGGACATATGCAACTCAGCCAGTGCCTGTAGACCTGCAGGTGAGTCAAGCTTGATGGATTCTGAGCATCAGTCATGTCATGAATTTACTGGGTAACATTTGAGGAGTCACTAGTTACTTCATTTCAAATTTTCCAGGACTTATATGGAGTTTCACATTCACTACACTTTTTAGGTGTAGGGAGAAGAATATGAAACTGGTAGGAAATTCATTTCAATTTAGTAACTCTTTTAAAGAACTTATTTGCCAGGTACAGGACTAAACTCTTATGATATAAACATAAAATTTTAGAGATCCAGCATTTAAGTGAAAAGGTGGAGTATATGTATATAATTATATGTATATAATTAAATTCAAGTCATACCATAATGCAAAAGATTTTTTTTAACTAGGGGAGTCAGGAGCCAAGAAAGAAGAAAAATTGGTTCTGAATAAAGGGGATAGGAAAGGTTGGCTAGTAATATAAAATTCGACTGCAACTTTGAACTAGGATTTTAAGAAATGGAGAAAAGGGAGAAAGCCATTCCAGGGAGAAAAGATAGGTAAGAAACTAGCAAAGAAGAATGGGAGAGGCAGGCCAGTAAATAGGCGAATTTGGCCTAAGCGTAGTATACAAAAGGGAGGAATGATAAGAGAGACTGCAGAGTCAGGTTGGGGTTCAGTTGGGAGTTTAAATATTAAGGTACTTAGACTTTATTCTGTAGATTTGGAAAGACTTTCAGCAGATCATTTCTGTTTTTCAGACAGAGAACTGTGATGTATTTGACAGACATTTCTCAAAAATGAACAAAGTAAGCTTTTCATTTCAAGTGAAACAACTGATATGTGTTGCCAGTGATAAAATTCAGGCTTTTTAATGAAAATCAGAATTTTGAAAAATGCGTATCCACCTGCATGAGCTTGACAGTTTCCCAAAACATAAAGACTTTTCTGATGAGATATGTAGTGATATGATCTTTTTGATAGTATGTCATGAAATGTCATACAGTTGGAAGAGCTGCATAAGTCAGTGAACCATTATTTTCCAAATAACCAATGCCCGATGGGACAAAATCTTGCATGGGTAAAAGACCTATTCAAAATGCTCAATAGGCTAATGAATTTTAATGCACTAGATGCTGGAGGAGGTCATGGAGAGTACATACTACTGGTTAACCGGCAAGTTGGATCCAGGCAATCAGAGGCTCCTCCCTCTCTCCTGTCTTTGGAATGTAACTTCTGCCCACTATTCCCACACTAGGAGCTAATTCAAGGAGTCAGCCTTGAGAGAGTAATGTGTTATTGAGACCATCTGGAAAGTATATGTGACTAAACTCCATTAAGATCTTTATACAAACTCTTAAGATTCCGGCAAGAAAGTGTAGAGATCCAAACTATGTCCTGTTTTTCCAGCTACATATCTGTGTGATGCCAGATTAATTCATATAATTACATCGAAACTACGTATTACAACAAATTGAATGCAGAAGCATATATGAGAATCCAAGTGGTTATTTTTTAAGCCAGACATTAAGAAGATTGGCAAAAATGTAAAATAATGCAATTCTTCTCATGAACTTTTTTATTTTGGAAAATATAGTTATTTTTCATAAAATGTTATTCTTGTTAAAATTCAATAGCCTTATTTTTATTTTAAAATGAATTAACACATAAATATTGGAAAATTTATCTGTTTCAAATTCTTATATGATAAATATTGGTAGAAATAATACACATAAACAAATAGTTCTTCGGGATCCTCAATATTTTTTCCAGCTTTATTGAGGTATAATTGACAATTAAAAGTATATATATTTAAAATGTACAAAGTTATGTCTTGATGTATGCATCCAATGTGAAATGATTAACAGAATCAAGCTATTTAACATATCCACCATCTCACATAGTTACTGCGTGTGTATGGTGAGAACACTTAACAAATTTTAAATAGACCTGAAGTATCATTAACTATAGTCACCATGCTGTACATTAGATCCCCAGAACCTATTTGTCTTATAATTCACAGTTTGTACCCTAAGACCAACATCTCCTCATTTTCCCTACCCCCAGCTCCAGGTAGCCACCATTCTATTTTCTGTACTGTGGCTTGACTTTTTTAGATTCCACATGCAAGATTATACAACACTTGTCTTTCTCTATCTGGATTATTTCACTTAGCATAATGTCCTCCAGATTCATTTATGTCATTATAAATGACAGGATTTTCCTTCTTTTTTTATGGCTAAATAATATTATATATTACATATATCACACTTTTTAATACATTCATCCATGGGATCTTCAATAATTTTAAGAGTGTAAAGGGCTCCTGAGACCAAAAACTTTAAGAAGCCCTCCCTTAATCCTTATTTTCTGCTCAGAATATGGAGTCCAGCACAAGTACACCTAGACAAGACAGTTCCTAGGAATTTTAAGGCAAGAGTTCTCACTATTTTATCTCAAAACTGCTTTTACACTCTTAAAATTAATATGAAGCAAGAGTTGGCTCTTAATTTCTTGAAATTTGAAATTTTTGCCTGCTCTGGAAAAATGTAACTCCTGATTTATTCTGTACCTCATGCCAGTATAATGTTAATTCATCCAGTTCTGAGCACAAAAGCAAAGGGTGCGTTTTCCTCTCCAGTACTCAAAGACAAAGCACAAATTCCTGTCTCTCATGAAGAGAACTACCCTGCCTCCCAAATAAGGTTTGTTCCAAACACTTACTCACATTTCTGTGAGTCAGAAGGAAACAGACAGATATTCATCTCCCTGAAACCTGGCTGACTTCCCACAAGAAGTCTGTGAGGAGAGCCTAGGTTGGGTGTCAGGGTTAGAGAGCGGCCACCTAAGAGCTCACAGGTGTTATCTGGAATCTTAGTAAGCAGGTGAGTACCATAGACAGGTCAGAAAAAAAAAGGCCTTCAAGTGTTTGTCAAGATTAGTAAGTAGAGTTAGTCAGTGACACGTAAGAAAACAGCTAAGAACTGGAGGCTATACATTTTGGGTTCAAAGGTAATGAGTTTATAATCATGACTATAAGCAGTAGCATATGATAAAAACCAATTTAATACTTTAAAAATTCAAGACTCTATCCCTAACTGTGGTAAAGGGAGCATTTGATTTTCACCAGTTAAGTCTTTCCCACCTTGAAACACTTTGCTTTCAAGTGACAGTATCCTAAATATCCCATCCTGCTCACAGTACCAGTTCCACATAGATTTGGAATGGTATTAATAATAATGATTAGACTAATAATTAACAATAGATTAAGTATTAAAACACTTGATTACTTCACAAAAGCAATCATTGGAAGAATTCAACAATGTACTGGGAATTTGTGGGTGGAAAAATCAAATTTAAAGAAAAGTGAATATCCTCTTCTCAGGTCGGTGAGTAAAAAGCTCAGATATGGTTATAGAATATTCTCTTTCCAGATATGAGACTGAAATGATGGAAGAAAAATGGTCACGGTGTAATTCAAAGAGAGTCACCAGTCCACATATGGGTTCTCTCGGCATCTTGAAGTAAATCGCTTAAACTTAGTAAACAAATCAGCTCTTTATTATCTTGGAGAGGCATAAATGAGGATTTATAACACACACACGCGCACACACACACACACGCGCACACACACACACACACACACACACACACACACACACACACGGCGCTCTTGCAGGTCTGGCTTAAATATCACCTCAGATAATCATAACTTGTGAGCAGACCTTTCCTGATGAGTTAGTTTCTAACCTGGTCATTCTGCGCTTATTTTTGGCCTTTTCTCCGCCCACTTGGAAAAGGCAGAGAAAGGCACTCACCGCGCAGCCCCAAAGAGCTGTGGCTTAGGGCTCACGGGTCCCCCTGCCCTTTCACCCATGCAGAGAGCCGGGAGCCGCAAAGGGCTGCAGAAGGGCCAGGGTTCTAACCGGACCCGGGGGGTTTCCAGCGGGCGGGCGTTAGGCTGTCAGAGGGCGGGGTGGTGACAGGCCGGCTCTCGCCGGTCGGATGTGCCCAGCCAGTCCCGTCCAGGGCAGGAAGTCTGCCAGGCGCGCGGTCTCCATCCCCGCAGCTTCCGGGATCCCCGGGCTGAGACCGTGTAGGGGAGTTAGGGTGCGGTTTCCGGGGGTGTGGAGGAGCCCAGGTGCAGCCCGCGGGCTGCAGGGCCGGGGTTCAGGGAGGGGAGCGGGGGCGGGGCAGATGTGGAGTTTGCCAAGGCGGAGGGGCGGGCCGGGGCGGGCCTTGGCGCTCCGGGAGCTGCCCAGCAACTTTTCCTGGATCTCACCCGGGCCGGGGAGAGAAGCCTTCGAGACAGTTTCCGGAGAGTCTCCTGGTGCTAGGGTCCCTGTGCAATCCCAGAGCAGCTACAGTCCCCGGGGCAGGCTCAGGATGCGGCCAGGACAGAGAGGGGGCGCGCCGCTGCGGCTGGTGTTAGTGCTCAGTCAAGGTAAGCGAGGAGTTGGCTCCGCATGGGCTCCTAGGGGGACCTGCGCGGGTTCCGAGGGCAGGAGGGAGGGGTTATGCGGGACCTGGGTGCAGGTAGCGCGCGTCTCCGCTCTGATTCTGCGTGGACCCAGGCTCCCAGGTACTCGGAGACCGATGCAAAGAGACTCTCCATCCCCGCTCTCCCCCCCCTGGTGTCCCCATTAAGGCATGTCTCACCCTGTCTGTTAAGCACCCTTCAAAGTCAACTCAGTTCGAGCTTTGATTTTATGCACACACGCACGCACACGCATGTATAGAAAGAGTGGAGATTAGGACTCCCGGAGGTCGAGAGTTCTGCAGCCTGGCTTGGACAGGTGCGTGCCAGGCCCGAACCAAGGGGTTCTACGGGTCCTGGAAATCCAGTTCTGGGCGGCAGCCTGCACTTCCTAGCATGATGCCCGGTGGCTTTACCGGAGCCTGGGAGCCCCAGATGCTGACTTTTCAACCCACGGATGTGAATAAGGTCTCTATTTCTTCAGGACGCAGCACTGATATTTCTTGCCATAGGGTGCGTAGAAAAACCAAGCGCCTCTTAAATACTTGGCAGAGGGGGGAATTCTTCCTTCCCTTCTGCCTTCCTCTTATTGTAACGTCGTCTGTTCAACGAATGTAAACTCTGGCCAGGAAAAGTTCTTTCCACTTTCTGGATCTTGGCAGCCACAGCAAGAGAAGTAACCGAGCTGCATCACCAGCTGCAGTACGGTGAGCATGCGGCCCGCGGATTGCCTGACTTCTTTCGCACTAAGTTGAAAAGTGAGGCTGGGGGTGCAGGGCGGCTGCATGACCATTATGCATCTGGAGTACCTTCTCCAGACGTTCTCCAGAGCGAGCCTAATGTGTACTAACTTTAAGAATTATACTTTATTTGCAGGGAAGGGGGGGGTCATTTGTATTTTGTGGTTTGCACAGCCATCAAAACAAAAACATGGTCTCTGATTTTCAAATGTTTTTACAAAGAAGATAAATATTTCCTAAACTGTGTTTTGAGGCACTTAGTACCAGTCACTATTCTTTACGGTGGAAGAAACCTAGTCCAGATGACCCTGTAGCATTTTTCCAGGTCAGAGAGAACAGAGAAATAGCCCCACCATTTGGCCGCCATCAAGAGTAGGCATCCCTGGATTTTCTGTCTAACCTTGTGTCTTGTGCTTTTCTCCTAGGCCCCCCAAGAGTATTTTGAGGGGCCATCAACCCTAACCTAGGGCTTTCAGGCAAAGTTGGATTCATATTGAAAACCAGGCCCTGGAATACCAACCTTCCCAAGTGCTAATAGACATTTAATTCCAAGCTTTTCATCTCTCTTTAATTGCCCATTATTAACAGAAGCTATGGAAACATAACATCATTTTTCTTATCTTGGAAGTGTTGAGGCTTGTTCTTTAAACAGTAATGAGAAATACTTTAGTGAAACGTGTTGCTTTAAGGCATGAAGTCAGATACAAAGATTTTAACCTGGCATTAGTACATCAGGACAACTCAGTGTGAGCAAGCAGAGGTGATCTAAAATGACACATGTAAAAATATTTTGTATACTTATTTCTTCCTCCTGCTCCAGTTACTGGCATACTCAAAGAACAGATTTCCTCTTAATTCAGGATGATCATAATAAAGCTTTGCCATTTGAGATATCAATCGAGGTTCCTAGGGAAGCAACATCATTCTTTGGTACCACGGATATCCAAGATTACCATGAATAATTGAAATTTCTAGGTCAGTGAGAGCTGAAATTTTGTATGGCATTACCCTACATGTATAGGATTTTTGAGGATTCATATTACTATACACGCATATATTGTTGTTTATAAATTATATGCACATACAATTGTGTAATATAAATACATACTTAAAATTAAAATGTTAAAGATATATATGTATGTGTGTGTTTACACATCTCCAGCATACATTCCAACTGCTGAAGAAACTTAAAATCCTCAAATCTCATTTTAACAGTTAGATTTAAATTTACTTTCCATAAACCTCCTTATAGTATTTAAGAAAAAGCAGTCTCATAGTTTAGTTCCGTATTTATCACCTTTCATTAATCGTTCTTTTGTGTAAGTGCCTACAGTGACTGAAATGGTAATCAGCAGGTTGAGGGTGGAAAAGAAAGACCGTAACAGGCCTAGATGATCCATAAACAAAATAATAGGTCTACAGAGGCAAGAGAAACATTCTCTAGTATGTTGCCAGGCCAAGGGTGGTTTTAGGTTTCTTCTCTCTCTACTTCTGGTACCCTGCCCAAGAGTCACACCCTCTTTAATGAATATTTTCAAATCCTCTCCCTCACTTCCCCTCAGGCTGTGACTATTCTAATTTCTCTGGTAGTTAGCAAGTCCTCCTTTTAATATGTAATTTGGCAGCTCTTTCCTCCTGAAACACCCTCCAACTCTGGCTTCTGTTCTCTCTGTTTTTCTCTTATCTTTCCAGCTGTTCTTTCTTAGTCTCCTTCACAGGTCCATGTGTTTGGCCCAGTCCTTGGTGGTGTTTGCAGAATTCCATCCTGGAGCCTCCTTTTCATCCCACCCGTTCTCACCCTGCTAGTTACAGTTCGAGTCAGCATCTCCAACCAGACTTCTCCACTGACTTCCATATCCCTATTTTTATCCGCTACCAATATTTCCACTTAGATGGAATTATTGACGTATAAGCACGTCAAACTCAACATGTCCTTAACTGAAGTTAACACTGTCCTCCAAAATTTTCTCTTAAATTGCCTTCTGTTGTTGAATGGCAGCATTCTCATGCAAACACTAAACCAGGAATCTTCCCTGTTTTCAACCTCACAGCCAGTCTCCAAGTTCTGTCCATTCTCCCCAACTCATGCAACCTGTGCTACCACCCAGTTCGGACCCTTGTTTTTTTGTGTCTGCACGACTATAGTTTTTAAACTGGTTTTCCTTTTCCTGTGTCTATCCCTCCAGTCTACTTTCCTCATTGTCACAAATATTATCTTTCTAAACATTTATCTGTATCTAGTCGCTCCTTGCTTCAAACGTTTGGTGGCTCCCTATCTCACGTAGGGTAAAGTCCAAATTTCTTGGCATGTCAGAAAAAGTCCTTTGCCATCTGGCTGCAGCTTAAATGTACAGTCCTTTCTCTACTACACCCCTCCCTCCTGTACACTCTTACACATGGTACTCACACCACTTATGCACACATAATACACCTCCCCCCACCAAAGCCATATATATATACACCTATATATACCCTTCTGCATTCTGACTGCACCTGATCATACCACATTTAGTGTTAGGATATTTTCCAAACTATTCTCTTAGCCTTCACCTCCTTGATAGGTTTTCTCTCATCTCTTTGCAACTCATCATTGTCCCGTGTTACAAGAGACAACCTCATGTACAATTTCAAAGGAGGGAATCTGTCATTTCCCCTCTCTCTCCTTATCTTCAGCTCCTCAACAGCCTTTGACCACCCTCTGATAAAGTAACTCCCCTCCTCCCATGGCTCTCCAACTACCAGTGCCCAACCCTAATTAAGCTTTGATCTTTTAAATAACTGGTTCTCCAGCCACTGTTTGATTTAAATTCACAGATTGGAGCTCAGGATTTAGTATTTAAAAACAATTATTCATATGTTTCTGATGTACAGCCAGGTTTGGAAGTAACCACTTAAATATTAGCACTGCATCTCCTTTTTCCTAACAAATTAAAATTCTGGTGTTGCCTATACCACCTTATTGTGAGATGACCACCAAGACAGGTAGATTTCAACATCAAGAGTCAGTGAATGCGTCAGTTTGAATGAATTCCATCTAAAGTGGGTGATGACTGCTCCTGTCTTAATGTGCAAATAGCCTTGGGCATATTAAAAGGGAGAGGTCTCTTAATGTAAAGAGATGAGCTTCTAATGATGGAATTTTAGACATTCAGCAAAAGAAACACATTTAGTCAGTGTAGCAAAAGATAAAGAATTTCAAGAAGAATGGGGAAAATATTTGAGACCAAAAGTATCATCCTGACATCACGTAAATGTTACCACTGAAGTCACAAGCTTTAGTCTGGACTATCCGCCCTGCTTAACTTGAGATATTACTGAAAGAGTCAGCACTGCATAAGAGAGAAAGAATCGTGGATGGCTGTCACTCTGATCATTAAGTCAAAGATGTAGAGGATTTTGTGGTTGGTTGGTTGGTTTCTTTTTCCTTTCAGTTGTTATGGTGACTAATGAATTACACGGAAGTGAACACATAAAACTATGGCTCTCTAAAAAGAAGAATCGTTATACCACAAATCCTGAGACATCTAGATGCTCTGTATGAAAGTGATGCCCCTTCAGATGATCCACAGGTGCTTTGTTGATCTGGCTAGAGTGAGGCAAGTGGTAGGCCCAATGTGGAACCATAGGAAACTTGAAACATGGTCCACAGAGGTTGCAATCTTATTTGAAAATCATGTCCAAACATGAGGGATGGACACGGTCTCAGCCCCTGGAGGCTGCCTAACCAGATTTAGACCTTCTCATCCTCCTTTCTGACAAAAATCTACTTACCAGGTTACCCGCATCCTCTGTAGTACTTGGAGATCCAGGGGACTTTGAGGGGTTATAGGACTGAGCTAGTCCTCTTGGTCCCATACCTCTCGCTAGTGTCCCATATAGACAGGGGCATGTAATGCAACTTTAGCCAATGAGATGTGGGAGGAGATCTGCTCAGGGATTTTGGAGAAAGAACTGTTCACCCCTAAGAGAGACACTGGTTAAGAAACATATTGTCAGATCTACATGTGAAGCTTGGAACAGCTGTAATCATCTTGCAACCATGATGTCAGCTAGCTTGAGGATAAAGCCAACATACTGGCCTAGTGGAAAGACAGGGAGAAAGCAGGACCTTCATAATGTCTCTGTGTTTCTGATTTATTGAAATTTAGAGCCATTGTACCTCTTGATGTCATAAAAAACTTCCATATAATTTAAATTTCAATTATGTAGTTTTTGTTATGTTGTTGTATTGGCTATGTTTATATCATAGAAATGTAACATAAGTTCCTGTAACATAATAGTTGTCATATGATCTCATATAAGCAATTGCTAAACGAATAACACAGAACTAAATGTTGAGTTCAGAAGATGGAGAAAAGTCACAGTGACATATTTAAGTGTCAGGCCTCCAGAGAAATCTTCAGGGGGGCAGGAAAGAATCGTTGCAATTCAGATCTACTGAATTGTAGAACTGGAGATCACAGACTCCAGTTCTCTCCCTTTTAAATAGCTGTGGGTGATAACATGATAATATGCAGGTATAAGATATATAGAGAGTAACACAACCAGGAATAGGACCTAAGTCTCCTAGTTCCTGGGTCAGACATTTTAGATGCCTGAAGAGAAAAGGAGAAGGTCATTATGCTCAGAACACATTTTTCAGGGTATTCACAGAGAGAGAAGGTTGAGAGGTTAGCAGACACCCAGTGATGAAGGGCCTTGTAAACCATGGTAAGGAGCCTGGATTCCATCTTGAGGACAATGGGAAGGTTTGGGAGGGCGTTAAGCAGACAAGTGACAAGGTCAGACTGGCTCTAGTTTTAGTTTTACTTTAGTGTGACAATTGAGAGATGATGGTAGTAAACACTCAGATAGTGGCAGAAGGGAAAGATAGCAGGGGCCAGACTTGAAAGATATTAAGGAAGAACGGACAAGATTTGGTGATTGATTTGTTACGGTGGCAATGAGAGAGGAAGAAGATATGACTAAAGCCTAGGTTTCTGATGCAGACAGCCCACTGGGGTGCCTTTCACTGAAACAGGGAATGCTGAAGGAAGGCAAGTTAAACGCAAAAGATGATTAGTTCAGCATGACAGATTGAATTTGAGACATTCGGGTATATAGATTTAGTTAGCAGATAGTTATATATAGTGGTGTTAGCAACAGGAGAGAGAGCAAGAGGGCGATAGAGATTTAGGAGTCACAAGCATCTAGGGAATACCTGAAGACATGGTATTGATGAGTCAGGCAGAGAGAGATTAGAAGATGCCTTTGGCCAGTACTCAAAGAAGTACCTCTAAGGGCTGGGTGAAAATGAGGAGATGCCCAGGGAGAGAGAAGGAGCATCTAGAGTAGTAGAAAGAAGACTGTGGGAAGTGGGCACCACAAGAGTATTTTGAGAAGGAGGAGTTGGTCACTTGGTTCAACTTCTTCACAAAAGTTAAGCAAGTCTGACAGCCTTGTGAAGGGCAGTATCCATGGAGTGAAAAACATAGGAACCAGAACGAAGTGGGCTGAGGAGTAAATGTCAGTCAGGTCAGGAAATGGACGTAGTGTCATCATGTTTGGCAGTAAAAAAGAGGAGTGGCCAGAGGGACAATATGGGAGCAACTGCCTTAAACAAACATGGGAAAGACTTGCATAAAGATTATTATAATGAGGGTTTTTGTTGTTTTTTTTTTTTCACTTCTATTGCTTATGGTACTGCATGATACATTTATAATTTGTGAAAAATTCCACTGAGGCATCTGTATGTGGCAGGGTCCATAACACGAGAGAAACTAACCGAGGGAAGAAGGGGAGCGCTGGTGTCTGTGGAAAGGGCGCTATCACAGACAAAGGGCAGGGGGAAACGTGGACGGCCGCAACAGCAGCAGCTCTGCCCACAGAGGAGAAGGCACAGGTGATCACATGAAGGAAGGCGACGTAGGCTCTGGGATATGAAGTGGAGAGGATATTCACTGAGGAGAAAGGGGTGAAGCTGATCACAGCAAGCAAGGAGGGAAAGACGGGGGGCCTGTGGGAACGGGTACCTCCCACCCTCCAGTGCGGCTGCTTGATTGACGAGGGGGCGGTCGTACACAAGTTTGCTTCGGAACACACCTACCACACGAAAGTAGTTGTTGTTAATAAGCTTAGTGCTGTTTTTAGGGTGTGTAATATATAAAAATAGTCTAATTCAGGTAGTAGAGTTAATATCAGGGCTTTAGTTAGATTTCCTAAAAAATCTAAAAATCCTAAAATAGTTCTTCTAGAGCTATTTATGTTTCTCCAGCTAAGCTTTTAACTCTTTATTTCTATCCAGTATAATAAGGATCCTCAAAATGATATTTTGAGAAATCATAGTCCCATGCAGCACAGGGAATTAGTGTTGGTTTTGAAAGATTCTGCTAGTAAAATATTAATGTCTTTTATTCTGTGTAACTCAATGGTTTTCAAAGCTTTTTAAAACGTTTTCATTTAGTTATATAAATTATAAAAGAAATTAATGTCTATTCTTAATTTTGTTAAAGTTATAATTAGTCAAAAGTGCTTATATTTGTGTTTTATCCCATCTATGTCTGCTAACTCATGTACACATAAATTACATATGCTAACCAGTATAAACTCAAACTGCATATTTTGCTAATATTTTCAGGTCTATAGAATATTGAGACCGTTAATAATTTTCAAATATATTTTCCTTCTTTTGAGAGAGTTGTCTGTTCTGTTCCCCAAACAGTTTGTAAAAACTGTGCAGTTTTGTCAGTGAAGATTCCTACATTATTACTCTACGCTCTGAAAAGATAACTGCAATTCTTTCTTAAAATGACTAGAGACAGTTTTTACTGCAGAAGCTGTACACAACTCCTGATCACTGAAAGGCTTTCTGTATAAAAATGAGGTTAATGTTTAAACAGAGCAGTGGAAGTAAAAGAGTGATAGACACTGTATTGTCAGTGTAAGAGATTATTTCATTGTGTTTTTGAAAAGCGCGAGCGTAGCTATTGCGCCGTGGATGCCATGAACATTGGCAGTTGTCATTCATTTGGAGGTGGCCTTTGTCTGTCTTTATGCAGGCCTGATCTCATTTCCATGGATACCATGTAGAAATGCAGACTGAATACAAGCTGGCTTCTGGTCCGTTCGGTCAGATAACTCTATTCCAAATCGTTTACCAGTTACCCCAGGTCCTTTAACCAAATAGCTACTTAGATACTTGTAAGAGTATGAACACTAAACCTTCTGGACTATATAACCTTTTCAAAACCATATTCTGAATGCTAGTGCATAAAATAAATATTTCAGAATAATTGCCTTAGTTTTCTGTGTACTTATTAACGTTCCCTAGGGAAAAAAAGAAAAAAGAAAAATTTAGCCTTGGACATTGCGATACTTTTATGAGACCTTTATTTTCCTTTCAATGTAAAAATGTAATAAATGTAATTTAAAAAGTCTTAACGCAAGATAGAAATATGATTAAATAAATAATTTATGTAAATGTCATAGTGTTTTAGTCCGTTCTAGTTGCTCTAACAAATTACCACAGACTGGGTGACAAGTGAAATTTATCTCTCACAATTCTAGAGGCTGCGAAGTCCGAGATCTAGGCGCCAGTGTGGTCACCTTCTGGTGAGAGCTCTCTTCCTGGTTCATAGCCAGTGGCATCTTTTTGCTAAGTCCCCATATAGCAGAAGGGGCTAGGGGGTCTCTCTGGAGCCTCTTTTATAAGACGCTAATCCCATCATGAGTGCGAAGGCTAAGCACCTCCCAATCCCCGTCATCTTTGGGGGTTAGGATTTCAACATTTGAGTTTGTGGGGGTGGACAGGGATACAAACATTCAGACCACAGCACACGGTAATTAAGAAATCCCTTTTTTATTACAGTATTTAATTTTTGCCCCAAATAATCAGACTTCATATATCAGGATCATTTTATAATTTTTTCTTATGGCTCAAGTGAGATATGATTAGACCTTTTTAAGAGTACAGTCCCATGGTCTCTTACCTTTGTCCACGTTCTCTCTGAAATGTAATTTAGTCCCCAACCCCAATTCTGCACATCATTTAGATCTCAATTTCTTTGAGGCTCAAGCCTTCCAAACCCCTAATCCAGTCTGGGTGTCCTCCTCACATGACCCTTTCATAACAGTTGTCACCTATTTCAATCATCTGTTTACTTGGCTGTAACTCCTACAGATTGCAAACTCTAAAAAGACAGTGCTCATGTCTTCTTCGCTGTGCCAAGTTGAATTTTGTTGAGTGAATGATGAATGCATAAGACATGTATGACAGCTACTATAACACAGATTAAAAGCACATTTTCTGAATGAATGCATAGCTGAGAACTTCCTACTTCTTTCCAATTAGTATATGCAGAAACTCCTATATTTGCAGGCTTATCTGAATTTGCTAAAATATTCCTTTACTTGATAATTTTTTCACTTCTCTGACAAAGTTTGTTTGCTTTTGAAATGGTTCTCTTTTGTCTTGAAATGTCTAACTCGAATAGCTGTTTTGACAAGTAACAAGATGAACAGAAGTATTAGGACAGTGCAGACATCTTTTTTCCTCTTTTCATATTCTGAATCCTTTTCTGTTCTCACAGTTTATCTTTAACTCGACTCTCGATGAAATTCTCTGAGATCACCTTCCATCTTAATTATCCTCATAGTCTCATGACCTAGCATAGAGTAAGTGCTCAGAAAATGATTGGTAAAAAAAAAAAGTTAAAATAAAAATAAAACTAGAATTCTGGTAACTGTGAGGTAAATATGTTCATTTAAATACTAAACTTGATTAATAATTTCAGTTTATAGAAGCTATTCTTTATAAAGAAGAATATTTGAATATTTGAATAGAAAATGACACATACTAAATATTCATCTTAGAAAAAATATTTATATTTCTTTTGATATTTATAAATGTAAATGTAATTTTTTCATAGATATACTTGCCATTTATATAAAAGTAAGTTGTTTATTTGTTTTCACTTGAAATCTTTTGTATATACTTTTCCATATGGCTTCATATTTATAACTTTACATTAACGCATCCTGCCATGTCATGGTTAACTATTATCCCATTGTTGGGTATTTAGGTTGTTTCCTGTGTTTTTTTCTCTCTTCTGTAAATAAGCTGGCTATAAATATCATCGTACAAGAAACTTTTTCTTTTTTTTTTCCTTTTGGACAATTTCCACAAGACACATTACTTGGTCAAAGATTATGTGTATTTTTTAGCTCTTGTTGTATATTCAACAGTATAGTCCTCAGTAATGTGTGAATTTACTAATTTTACCAACATTAGATTTTAGTTTACTTTTTGTGGCTTTTTAAATTTTTTATAGTTTGACAAATGTAAAGTGGTGCTTAATATTTATTTTACTTCTCATTCTTTCTATTCATCAGGGTATATTTTTTATGTCACAATTTTTAAATCCCTATCTTTAAAAATGTGTAGATTAGGATGTATTAAAATTTGGGCCTAGGAAAAAACCTCGAGATCATCTCATAAATACCTCATTTTTATAATAACCATCTTTTATAAAATGACAAAAGTCCAGGACTCTAACGTGCAGTATGCTTTTCATCATTGCAAGATGCCCTTCAGAATTTCTTCTAAAAATTTTGTTGACAAACTTCCCTTTGTCACCTGTTTCCCTAAGGCTGATTATAGTCCATTTTCACTTGAGGAGTAGCAATCTTCTAGTTAAAATTTCCATATTTCCATGGGTTAGAACCTTTTAGGGGGAGAGAGAAGACATTCTCTTTGTCAGAGGATTTGACTTTGAGTTACTGAATTTGGAGATTGTTCTGGTTAGCTATTGCCATGTAACCAATCACCCTAAAACTTGGCTTAAAATGAAAACTATTATTTGTTATCTATCAATGGTTTCCTACATAAGACTTTAAGAATAGCTTGGCTGTGCAGTTCTGGTTACTGTCAGAGGGTAGGGGCCTCTATCTTTTCATGTGGTTCCTAAGGTGGTCTCTCCTCCATGGCCTTTGTCTAACCTAGACTCAGAAATCATGCAACTTTATTTATCCATCAAAATAATTACAAAGTTCTAGATTCTGTGGGAGAGAAGACTTATTCTGCCTCTTGATGGGAAAATGGTCAAGTAATTCCCAGACATGTTGTTAAACCACCTCAGTAACTTAATCAACTCGATGGTGCTTACAAGGCTGTTCATTACTTAGATCAGTGTTGCTAGATTGGCATTATTGATATTTGGGGCCAAATCATTATTTCTGGAGACAGAAGGTGGAGAGGTGCTGGAGTGGCTGTCCTGTGCATTATAGGATGTTGAGAGGCATCACTGGCCTCCACCCACTAGATGCCAGTAGCCACCCCCACACACTCACAGTGTGACAAACAAAATTGTGTCCAGACATTACCAAATGCCCCCTGAGGGACAAAATTGTCCCCCCTTGAGAACCACTACACTAAATAAACATATATTAAGCATATTTAATGTTCATGGAATTATGGAAAGAACTCCATCTCTGAAGAATAAGTTAAATGCCATTTTTCTGGGTGACTTTGAATAAGTCACAAGCAAACAGTTCCCTACCTTACTGGGCCATTGGGAAGATCAAATGGGATTATGAATAGAAAAGCAATTTGCACAGACTAAAAGCATATGTGGTTATTTTTTATAAAACTCTATAAATGTGACATTCATCCATTTTTGTCTTCATTCATTTTTTAAGGGACCGTTACATGCCTATCATATGGCAGTAGAGTATCAGACACTGTGAGAGTTGCAAGATTTAAGGCAGCCCCTCCAGGAACTCTACTTTCCTCTTCTAACACCACCTGTGGAGGAGAATTTTAACACCTAGATCCTTATTGAATGTAAAATTTGACACTCAAAACAAAGACTTAAAAAAAAAACCAAACTGTATTTTTCTGTCTCAATGAATGCAAGGGGAATGTTGTACCACTATATCCCAAAAGCAGTTGTAAGGGTCACTCTGTGTTTTTGGTTTTTGCACTTTTTTTTTTTTTTTAAGCATTATAGCCATAAGCCAGATATTATAGAGCTTAAGTCTGTACACATGTGCGGTCATTTCCAAAAGGCCTACAATTTCTAAGTTTAGCTGCCTTTTTTTTGAGAACAGCGGGGAGGACTTTCTACATTATTTCTGCATTACTGTACTTACAGCACGAAGACAATGCTATTGAAAATGACTTCCTGTCGCTATGTATGTGTTCAAACAATCCAATGCAACCTATGACTATTTTTCCGTAGTCATACATATTCTGGGTAATGATTAGCTACACTTTAGAGTTTGAAGTCTATTTTCTTAGTTTCAAAGTCAGGGTCTGAGTAACCTCCACTTCCTGCTTGTGTGGCTTCCTGGAGGGTCCAAGGGCTGATAATGTTTTCTTGGCTTTTGTGGTGTGTATTGAGTATGCCTCAGCAAAATGCAGCAATATGTCACCCTCCTATCCATTATATAGCAGTTCTCAGAAACTTAAGTGGAAATTTATTCAGGATATGTTTTTCATGTTAGAGGTAAAGTTGGCATGCCTTTTAAAAATTCTCAAAAAATATGCTGTCTTCAGTAACACACAATGATATTAATAGTAAAAAAAAAAAAGTATTAATTTCTCATCAATTGCTAGGCATTGAATTGAGCGTTTTATATGCATCATCTGATCACAATGAAGAAGGCACATATATAGTACCTATTTCACAGATAATAGGATGAGGAACTTGCCCGAGGTCACAGATCTGTTCTTAGGCACTATAATATACTATTGGTCTTGCCCAGTATGTGGATTTTTCAGTTTAAAAAAAAAAAAAGCTTATACTTCTAGCACTGGCATACTTCTGCCACTCCATCACCCCAAAATATAGCCAATCTTTTTTGGGAGTTCTCCTTAGCTAGGTAAAAAGCAAAGTTAAGTGTTCTCTAAAATTCTAAATAGAAATAAAATGTGTGCATATTTGTATGTACATATATGTATACATACTTATTAATGTATCTTTTAATCCATTTATCTACATATCTTATCAGTAGTCTGCATTCAAGCATCTTCTTTTGAGTAAGTCCAGAATTCTGAGAATTTATATACTAACTAAACTGTCTTTATTAATTTCCCATTATATGTACAACTTATTATTAGGGGGAAAGGTGAAACAATCTTCAATCTATTTGTTAATTCCATTGGTTATTATTGATCTACAATGAAGTGCTGGTCTCTATTCCAAGTACTAGGAAATATAGCAGTGAACAAAATAAACAAAATCCCTACTCTTAGGGACGAAGGCGGATTTACCATAAAACAAGTGACACTTAAGCTGCAGAAAGCCTCACTGTGCAGGCCCCTTTCCATGTGTTCACATGGCCTTCACAAAAGTTAAGATCATTGATTTTTTTGGTACCCTAACATAATATGTTTCAACAAAGGCATCAACAACAAGTTGGTTAAAAAACATCAATTCAGAGTTTCTGGAATAATCCCTGTAAAAGAAAACTTGAGGAGCCTTGAAATATTGTAGCTCTTGTATGATAATAGCAAAGAATTCTAAACACTTACATGACATTACAAATAAGGGGTTATGAAAAAAAACAGGAAATTAACTATAAATAATTAAAAAATTAAAAATTAATTTATTATGCCAGAATAAAAATTGAATATTTTTACAGAATATTACTTTATAAAGTTATATAATGAAGATATGAACAAAAGATATAGAGCCAAAATCTGTAGGAAAAAGGTATAACAGAAGTGTGTTAGGCAATCAGTAAAATGTATGTTATTTTGGGGGAGGAGGGCAGATTTTTTAGCTTTTAAAAATATATAACTTGCTAGGATTGCTTTTCTTGTTCTAAATGGATATTTAATTTTATATCTAAATTTACTTTATAATTTTGTAGCATTTTTTTTAAAGAGCCACTCTCCCTCAAATTATAGAAGCTTTAATCCCTACAAAATTTAGATCTCCCCGCCTACAGATTCTAATGGGGGAGTCAGACAAATTTTTATATATATATATATATTTATGTGTCTATATATGTATATTTATATACATACATACATATATATGTATATATAAACATATGAGGTAGTGATACTCTATTAAGAAAAATATAGCCAATTAGGGGGACAGAGAATGCTGGGCAGGGGGTGAGAAAGGGGAAAGTGTTATTTTACATGGGGGTTATACGTTATCTATTTCTATATAACAACTTACCACACATGTGGTGACTTAATACAATGTTCATTTATTACCTCACAATTTCTGTGGGTCAGGAACTTGGACATGGCCTTGCTGGGGACCTCTGCTTTAGGGTCTCTCACAAAGCTGCAGTCAAGGTCTTGAGGCTGGGGTCTCATACAAATGCTTAACTGAGGAAGGATCCACTTCTGCTTATTTTGATTGTTGAGAGAATTAATCTTCTCCCAGGCTGTTGGACTGAGGGCCTCAGTTCCTTGCTGGCTCTCAGCTACAGGCTGCCCTCTGTTCCTTGCCATGTGGGCCTCTTTGCTTCATCAAAGCTGATAAGAGAGAGCTCTGCTAGCAAGAGGAAACTTACAATACTATGTAATGTCATTGCAGAGGTGACATCTTATGACATTTGAGTCTATGTTTTGAATCTTCAATTCTATTGGTTCAAAGTCATAGGTCCTGCTCTAAAGAAAAGAAGATCACACAAAGGCATGAATAACAGGAGATAGGAATCAGTGGGAATCCCAGGCCACCCCAGGTAGTGAGGAAAGTTAGCTCTGATAGATTGATGTTTTTTGATGCAGAATCAAGAAAGCAGTGAGAATGAACATGACGCTTTGTGGGAAAAATAACTATTTTTACAAAAAGCCTGAGGTCAGAGTGTGTTTAAGGAAGAGCCAGGAGTCCAGCTGAGTGAGCTAAAGGGATAGGGTAAGAGGCGAGGTCAGATAGGTGGCGGGGAGGGATGATCGTGTAGCTATCTGGGCAAAATTTACACATGAGAACAGCTGAGTAACATTTGGTGGTAGTACACCATAATGGTGAGTATCAAGGGAGTTAGAAGAAGAGTATGTGCAGGCTAAGATATCAGAGACGACCCCAACCCAAAGTTTATAGAGAAATGATCTGTGAATAGAGATATAATAGAAGAAATACTAACTTCAGTTATGCCTGTTGTTTCCACACATTGCCTGAAGGTATGTATGTAAGGCATATCTTGTTACTGAGCAAGTTATTCAACAGGCACTGACTTGCTAAATGCACAAAAATGCCACTGAGAGAGAGAGAAAGAGAGGAGTTTCTGCTTTCACATAGAAAGAATTTAGGAAGGAATAGAAAGTGAATTGAGCTGGTGTTCCTAGTAGTTCCAGTTCTCTCAGCCGTTGGGAGACCATGAGTCTAACTCACCCTCCAAAATCCTTATTTAGAAAAAAAAAAAGAGAATCTATTGAGTTGTTAGGAAGGACTAAGTTATAATAAGTGGACTTAAGAAGCAATTGCAGTAGATTTTCATAGATGTTCATAGCCTGCAAGATCAAAACATGTGAAAAGGCCTCAAAATCATCTAACTCCGTCCCACAGTACTCCAAGGCTTGATGAAGTTACTTTGTTACACACTCCCAAAAAAACTTGAATTTTTTTCCACACAAAATATGAACCCTAAATGATAGAACTGTCGTTAGTATATATCTCTCCTGTATTTATATATGTGCATGATTGTATTGACAAAATTGTCTGTGAAACTCAGAATAGTAAATTGAAATTCTCTGGTATAATCTGATTTTCCCCTGTCTTAATCTGCTGGGACTGTCTTAAGAAAATACCACACACTGGGCAGCTTTAATAACAGAAATTTATTTTCTCACATTTCTGGAAACTAAAAGTCCAAGATCTGAGGGGCCATCAAGGTTGGTTTCTGGAGAGACCTCCCTTCCTGGCTCATAGACCACTGCCTTCTTGCTGAGTCCTCATGTGGCCTTTCTTCTGTGCATACACACACATTGATGCTCTCTCTCTTATTTTATGGACATCAGTCCTATCAGATTAGGGTCCCACTTTTATGACCCCTTTTTACCTTAATTACCTCCTTAAAGGTCCTGTCTTCAAATACTGTCACATTAGGAGTTAGAGTTTCAATGTATGAATTTGGGAGGGATGCAATTCATCCATAACACCCCCTTAGGCTTAACAGTATATTAATAGGTTTATTTCTGGCTACGGAAGTGATGCACATATTTCTTTGATATGAACACAGAGTAATTGTGAAATAAATGATGTATGCGTATGCTGTAAAAAAAAAAAGTGGCTACAAATCATAAAACAGCAAATTATTACCTAGATATCAGCTGAAGTCTCTCTGCTTCTTAAAATTGAAATAAGATTTATTCAAATCCCTATTCCACCCTTGTCCTTCTCCAAATTTTCAGGAAATATCCATTTTCATTGTCATTTAGCACGCAACTTCCTGACTGCAGAGTTTTTGTTCTCCACTCTGTCAGCCTGGTATTTGATTTTACCCTGTTGCAAGCCAATACATTAGCCTGTTACCGTTTCATGGATGCTCGCCGATGCCATGAGATTCTGGAGTCAGAGAAAATGGACTTTATTACTCGCAGCACAGCAAGCGGCATGAGCATGGGCGTGTTTACATCAGTTCCCCTTGCGCTTCCCCATGAGGTCTCACGGTGGCTACATGAAGGGGTCCAAAAGGTGCCGACATACACAGTAGGGTGCATTAAGGGAGAAGATCACTGGGCTTGGTAAACCTGCTGTTTTATAGCAAGAATTCG
>NW_006436284.1:3826213-3846608 GCF_000325575.1 Pteropus alecto
GATCTTTACATTCTTCACATACCTATGTATTGAATTGAATGGTGTCCCGCCCCCGCAAAAAAAAAAAAAAAAAGTTATTTTTATGTCCTAGTCCCCAAAATCTGTGACTATTACCTTATTTGGATAGAGGGTCTTTGAAGATTGCCTTATAGAGATCGTTGGTAGAAGCATGAACATCAAAGCCACTTCCAGTATGTGCTCAGAGGAATTGAGGAACGTGTCATTGGAAACTGGAGGAAACCTGTTCTTTATTATATAGTGGCAGAAAATTTGACTTTATGTGTCCTACGGTTGTGTAGAAAGTGGAAATTTCAAGCAACGAACTCAGATATTTAGCTGAGGAGATTTCCAAGCAAAATGTTGAAGGTGCAGCCTGCTTTTTCCTTGCTGAATGTAGCAAAATGCAGAAGGAAAGAGATAAATTGAGGAAAGAACTGTTAAACAGAATAGTACTTAATGATCTGAGAAAGTCTTAGCCTATCCAAAATATACATATATATATATGTATATGGTATTAGGAGCTTCATTCGGAAAGTGTGTTCTGAAAAGAAGTCTAAGCAAGTGTTGGTGGGAAACATTTTGCTGAACAGATTGGGCGTGTGATTCGTAGACCCTCTCAGCCACCTCAGCAGAGGCCAGGAACAGAGATGGAGTTATCCAGGAAGGATCTCTGATGTGCTCTGTTGGCTAATGGCATTGTCCCCATGACATACACAAAAGACTCACCAGAGTTATAGGAATGTCATCTCAGCAGAAATATTGCCATCTTGGATTGCAGGAGACAGAGAAATAGAGGCCTGCTCAGCTGGTACTGTCTCAGAGGACAGAGCCTTGAGCAACAGAGGATT
This sequence comes from Pteropus alecto, assembly GCF_000325575.1. Lineage (NCBI taxonomy): Eukaryota > Metazoa > Chordata > Mammalia > Chiroptera > Pteropodidae > Pteropus > Pteropus alecto. The sequence continues at coordinate 3,827,062 of NW_006436284.1, forward strand.
ATTCTCAGGTGTTGAAACCTAATGGAATTTGACCCATGTTAAATTTTCTTGGTACCCGAGACCTCTTTATTTCTTCTAATTTCTCCCTTTTGAAATAGAAATGTCTGTGACATGCTGATCACACCACTATATTTTAGAAGCAGACAACTTGTTTTCTAGGTTCACAGACCCACAGATGGGGAGAAATTTTTCCCAGGACAGATCATACCTGGCATCTCACCAATACCTGACTTAGATGAGAGTGTTTCTCCAGGACTATCGAGCACAGTTCTCTTGGGAATCTTTGCAGTCACCTAAGAGTGTGTCCCCTGCCTTGGTGACTGCTGGGCCCTCCTGCTGTCCCTGTGATGCCCAACTTACTGTCCTGTGCCCCTCCTCCCACTAATACCTCTGCAGCAGCTGAGGACTGGTCCACACCAGGCATGAGAGAAATGTGCTCCATGTCCTTAAAGCAATGACACCCTGTGCTTACACTGTCGTATTCAGGCCTTAAAGTTCACACACACACACACACACAGTTGACTCTTAAACAACACAAGTTTGCACCGTGTGGGTCCACTTGTACATGGATTATTTTTTTCTTTTTCAGTAAATATATGGTTGGCCTTTTGTATCTCTGGGTTTTACATCCCTGGATTCAGCAGCCACAGATTCAAAAATAGTATTTTTGATCTGAAGTTATGAATCTGCGTAGGCAGAGGACTGACTTAAAATATATGTGAATTTTCAACTGAATGAGGTCAGCACCTCTAACTCCCATATTATTCAAGGGTCAACTGTGTGTATATATGTGTGTGTATGTGTTTGTGTGTGTGTGTGTGTGTATGTGTGTGTGTGTGTGTGTACATAGTAATTCACATATAACATTACATTAGTTCAGGTATATGTGTCTGTTGTGTTTATATATTTGATTAATTGAGATTGTATTTTAATTGAGCTGTAATTCACATATAACATTACATTAGTTCAGTTGTACAACATAATGACTTGATATATGTATATATTGTGAAGTGATCATCACAATAAGTCTAGTTAACATCCATCACCACACGGTTACAAATGTTTTCTTGTGATGAGAACTTTTAAGATCTACTCCCTTAGCAACTTTCAAATGTGCAATACGGTATCATTAACTACAGTCACTATGCTGCACATTACATCCCCATGACTTATTTCTAAGTTGGTAATAATATGCATACATATATGTGTGTGTATATACATATATATATACACATATATATAGTATATTTAACTTCTAGATGATAAAATGAACTCCATCATGATTTCATGTCATTACATGATCTGCCAAAGTCCAATTAATAGGGGAAAATGAGGTCATTTTATATACAGTCATATGTGGTCTTTCCAGCATTAGACATTGTAAAAGTGAGAGCAGTTTGACATCATCTCCCCAAGCTTTTATAGTATGTTAGATAATTGGCAACGTATTTAAAAAGCATTTTAGAGTTCTGCACTATGGGGTGAGGTTAAATTGGTGACTGGAAGCACCAGTTTTTCTGAATGTCAGCTCTGGTTCTCTGCTTGATTCACTTTCTTTTGCCTGTTATTTCCTCAAAAGTATAAAGAATTAGTGGTGCATATGAACAATAGATGTTAAGGAGAAACTTTGCAAATGTAGACCTGTATAGATTTTGCTAAGAGTATTTCAAAATTATTATTTGTCTTTCTCTTCCTGGTAGCACATATTCCTAAAAAATAATGAACGGAGCTCTCTAGAGTAAACATTCACAGTAAAATGATTTTGGCACCTAGAGAGGCACAGTGACTACTTTAAGTCCCCAGACCCTCATCATTGACTTCATTATTCCTTTGGAGGACTCTACAGAGTCCGCTCCCAGAAGTACGCAGTCACAGTGGAAGAGCAAGCCCTTTTCCTCCATCCTTTTAGTGCCTGAAATAACAGACTTATGAAATACTGTGCCCTTTCAGTGCTACCCAGAAAGTGAGATTTTTTTGTGTGTGTGAAAACACGTATTAATGGAACTTCTGTGTCAGTTTTAAAAAGTCCACTCTGCCTTCAGTGTCTGCAAAGATAAATACTGATCTCAAACAACATGAAACATAGTCCCATCTCAATAGAGAACATTAAATCGCAACTGCTTTCTTTCTCCTGATGAAGTACTGCCAACATTAGTGCTATCAGTGTCAGAGAGGGAGACAATCAAACTTATTCTTTCCTTTATTCCCTTTCCACTGGAAACAAGGTTTTTCAAAAAAAAAAAAAAAAGTCTATCAAGGCTTCATCCTTCTTAGTCTTTGTTGTTTTTAAAAATTATCATTTCTTGAGCCTTCAGAAGGAAGCATCAAGAAGCAAAACCACTTTTGACAGTTCACATGGGAATAAAAGAGATAATGACATCTTTCCTTACATTTTCATCCTCAAAAAATGATCTCTTCTGAAAGAAAATGATGTAATTTTCAGGGAGCTGCAATTTTTCTACCTCCTTTGATGCAGTCAGCCACACTTTTTCAACGGACATTTCATAGCGGGTCCATGTCAAGATCTTCAAGGAGATTCAGAAGAAAGAGAAGAGAGCCTTCAGACCCTGCCCTCGGGTAGCTTAGAGTCTTTGCATTAAAAAGAACAAATAGAACTGAAATTACTTAAGAATCCCTACTGGTAATAAGTGGTTTAAGAATAAGAGCTCTTGAATCAACAGCCCTGTGCTCAAATTCAGCCTTTATTCTTATCACTTTCCACTTGTGAGAAAACAATTAAAATGTTAGGTGCCATCTCTTCGGCTTGCTTATGAGAATGAATGAGATAGTGAATCATGCATATAAAGAAACTTAGCATAATGCCAGGGCCCCAAATAAGTACCTAAACAGCAGTAGCTACTATTTCTTGGTAGATTGATAAGGAGAATAATTATTATATCAAACAAGTCTTTTTAAGTGGCCTTTGAAAATTATATTACAAACATTCGCAAGTTCTAAATATGAACTATATTTTTGTTTCTTTAATAGGCATTTTAAATTGTTGTATGGCATACAATGTTGGTCTCCCAGAAGCAAAGATATTTTCCGGTCCTTCAAGTGAACAGTTTGGCTATGCAGTACAGCAGTTTATAAATCCAAAAGGCAACTGGTAAGAATATTCTCTTCTTTATGATTTCAATAAAAATACTAAGTAAGTTTAATATATGACTGCAATTGCTTGTTCAAATTGATGCATGAATATATTATTAATGGGTAGGCCTTAGATATCCTTAAATAAAGGATCTTCCATTGATAATTAATGGGATGATATAGTGGTACTTTTTAAAAAACTGGATAGAAAGTTTTCTCTTAATATTCCATAGCAAAGTCATAATACCAGTTTTGACTATTTAATAGATGATGTATAGAAGCTCATAGATGATAGATGTGTGTGTGGGTGTGTGTGTGTGAGAGAGAGAGAGAAAATGATAGATTTGTCTCCATTTCTTATTCTTAATCTGGTATCCTTTGAGCTTTGTAAATGTTCAACTAGCTGATGCTTCCTCTGGGAGGTTTCTAGATGGTAGAATTGTTCCCCAGATTTTCTCCTTCAGCAAGGCTGTCTGCTGGCTTCATTTTAAGTCAGCCTTCTCTACCCCATGTGACTAACGGTTCTCACAAGCAGCCATGCAAAATTTACAAAGGTACCTTTTTCTAGTGCATTTAGTATCTTTTATTTTTGCCCCAAAATGCCCTCAGTTTTTAATGCTGTGTAATGGTTACATTTATAAGCCACCTTCATGGATATGGAAATATATACCTCCATTGCTGGTTTAAGTTTTCCATAGTAATTATGAAAATAAACTCAGGAAAAATCAGATATTCTGGAAGTTGTCTTTAGGCAGAAGAGCCATATCTTCTCTTCTACCACTGTTGATGCCCACGGGTGGACAGGAGTCCTGCCACTGGAACCTTTTCTCCCTGTTGCAGCAGAAGGCTCCAGACTCAACCTGGAGCTTCAGATCCATGATCCTGTAAGGCTCTTCCCAATGATTAAATGGGCTTTTGTCGGCTTATCAAATAAGAGCTATAAGTTATAACATTTTTTCAGTGTCAACTTATGTTTGATGCGCTAAAATATGGAATTCAAAGAAACATTTAGAATCCAAATTATTCACATTTTAGAGTATGCATATCTATGATGGGGAAATGGAATGATATTATCACTCAAGAGGGTAGTGTTTCTCCAAAGGCATCATGGAGGAGGTGAATCATGAGGTGAGTAGAAGAATAGGCTCGAGAAGAGCACTAACGAATGAGAGAAGACCTAAGAAGCAATGTGTGTTGCAGACAGTTGGTCCGTCATCTGGAAGGATAAGAACAGTATGTTCGGAAATCCAGTGAGTAGCAATAACTGTCATCATTAGAGTGTGCATCTCTAACAAGTATCTAATTATGCTTTGATAACCATAAAATGTGGTAAAGGAGGCTAGAAATATATTATGGTTGGTATAGTTTGACATTGGAATCTGGCAGATGATGTTGCTAATGACACGATATTACATATTCAGCCCTGAACTGCAGGCAGCCATCTCAAACATCTCCACTTTAATGCCTAATAGACATGTCAAACTTAATGGAAAGAAAACAAATATCTGCACCAGCTGATAAGGCCGAAAATTCTTGACTCCTCTCTTTCTTTCATCTCCCCCATATCTCATCCGTTAGCCAGTCTTGTTGACCCTACCACCAAAATAAATGATGATGGACTATTTCTCACAATCAAAGCCAACAACTAGCCTTGCAGGTACTGAAGCAGCAGCTTCTCAACCCTTCTCCTGCTGCCCTTCTTACCCCTGTGTACTCTCCTCATTGCAGCCAGTGTGAACTTTTAAATGTCACTCTCTAGATTAAACCCCTCTATTGCTTTCCACTGCAATTAGAAGAGGTTAAAATTCCTTAATGCTTCATGATCTGGTCTCAGTTAGCCTCTCTTACTTCTCGTTTTACCCCTTCACCTTTGTTCACCATGTTCTGAGAATTCTGTCTTTTGTCTGCCCCTTGAACACACCAGATTCATTCCTTCTTCAAAGCTTCTGCCCATTCTTTTCTCCTGGAAGGAACAGTCCTCCCAAGATCTTCATTTGGCTGGTTGGTGCTCATCTTTGTCTCAGCCCAGATGTCTCCTCCTCATAAGCTTGCTTTCAGAGAAAGCCAATCTAAATTAGCACTTTGACGAGCCTGATCCTGTCTGATCTTGGAAGCTAAGCAGGGTTGGGCCTGGTTAGTACTTGGATGGGAGACCACCTAGGAAGACCAGGCATGAAAATAAAAAGTAAATAAATGAAAAAAAAAATTAGTACTTGTCACACCTACCAGTCATTCTCTAGCCTGATTTATTTTCTGCATAGCAATTATCAATATCTGAAATTATCTTTATTTGTTTATAGGCTCATTATTTGTCTTTTCCTCTGTCTCTGAGTTTACTGACATCATTTTGTTCACTGGTGTGTCCTCAGAACCCAAAGTGGTATCTGGCATTGAGTAGGAATCAATAGTTATTTGTTGAATGACTGAATGAAAGTTCTATTCCCAAATGATTCACCCAAGCAATTCTACAAAGTGAACTATAGTAGATTGATTTAAGTATCAGCTGAACAAGACCTTTAGACATACTCTGATGGTCTGATTCATAAGCCTGGCCTTGCTGAGGACAATCTGGCAATGAGCTTGTAGTTTTTCTGGGACAGGGTAACCCTAAGAGACAGAGTCACCATCAGTAATGGATGTATTAGAGATGATAAGCCTATCAAGGATTGTAAGGCATCTCAACCACTGGCTACACTGCGGGTTGGAAGTTGGATAAGACCAAAAGGGGCAGAAAGTTGTCAGGAGCCTAGCAAGTAGATGCCTAGGAAAGTGAGAGTCACACATATCTCCTTTCTCTCTTCAGGATTCTCTCTAAACATACAAAATGTAACTAAAAGGCAAGCGTATTAGCAGTTTATGGCGAGATTCTCCTGCTGTTAGGGTTATGTCAAGACCAGGGTCACCAGATATTTCTAAACCCTGCCTTGGCTTTCTCGTGACATTCCTGAAAGATGAATAAACACAGGACAGTGGCTATTAGGAAACAAGGTACCACTCTAATAGTGGCTGGGCTAGTGTTTTTAACTCCAGTGCAGTGTTTTCTGGTAGGGTACAGTATTAGGCTTTTCAAGGCCCTGCCTCCCTCCAGCCTATATATAATCACCAGCTAGTATGAGCACACCCCACCACCCAAGAGGAAGAGAAGGGAGAGTACGTATCTGGCCCGAGGAGATAAGCCCTGTGGAGGTGTTAGCAGGAAGGAAAGAGAACAAAAGCTGACCTGGAGTGCCAAGCTGTGTCCTTTCACTGATCTGACTTTGTAAAGCAAAGAAGCAGAAGAGGCCAAGTCATGGACATGATCTAATCCATCACAGGCTGGATACCATGAGAGGTGCAAAGTACAAGACATAGATCTTGACTTTAAGGAGTGTGGAGTAGAGTCAGTGAGGAAGATTTACATGAAGAGTAAGCGGCCATGAATAATGCTGGAGACATAACCAACCCTTAACACCAACCCTTTGTAGCTAGCAGTGTTTATGTTCTTTTAGTGACACTAACTATATTAACTTACTATTAAGAGCTCATTTTCTCTTCCCAAGGCCTGGGACACTAGAGGGACAAGGTTCTCTCCTGACCTTTCTCTTTACAAAGGTGCCTTGCCGCAGAAGACAGAGCTGTAGTAGGATTCAGGTGAGTGGGTTTTCTCGCTCCAGGGCTGGAGTGGGTCACAATTAAGACAAGCAGCCCTTCACCATGCTCAGGCTCAAGAAAAATAATATGAAACTTGGAATCCAGAATTGCCTCTTTGTTTTGAGAGCTGGCACTGTGTCTTCCACTCCTAATTTATGACAATTGCACAGACGTTATGGAAGTGGCAGATGTAGGAAGGACTGTTTAAACATTAACTTTAAACATTAACTTTTCTTCTGATACTAATCAAGTGAGCTTTGGGCACAGAAAGTGGGATTACTATGAATTCTTTTAATAACTGTGAATCTTTTTCCTTTACACCTTATGTATATCAGACAGACACACACACACAAACTTTATTTTCTTTACTCCCTTCCTGCTTGTCTTGAAGCTGCTGCTTTGGTAGTGTTTTCCTTGCTTATTTTGACTTTCTTTACAATCTACCTCATTGAGTTCCACTCCATCTCTCAGCCCTTACTTTCCTTCTAACAACTCGCTTACAGTTCTAGTCCAAGTTTTCTTAAATTATACTCTGCTACTTTAAAGAACAACTTTAACTGTTTCATATGTCCCATATTTCTAAGAATTTATAGGCATATTTTCTATTGGGATCTATAAGATTTTAACAAAATCTCTTACTAGTTTTATTTATTATGTTTTTATTACACAGAGGAATTTACTCTAGAAATAGTGGTGACATGGCTTTGAGAATTATAGAGCCTTTTTAACAGTGTCACATGAGCTGGATAATTTTCAAAGCGAGACTACCTCCCAAGCACATCACTGGAGCACCCTTCTGTCCATGAGTAAAGTTATGGTCTGTTCTCCCTTCCGGACATAGTGAAGGTCATCTTGCTTGGGGGCCCTCCCACATTCTACACACAGGATGTTCGAATGAAGATGATGCAATCCTTATCACAAACAATTGCACAAAGGATTTAAATATGTTTAAAATCATTTCCTGGAATTCTGTAGTGATATGCACTGTTTCTGCTTGTCTAGTCCGAAGGCCTATCCTGAGAACAATCTGAGCTCATTTTATGACTCAGACTCCTTAGAACATTGCAATCATTTGTGTACACGGACTGTCTGGGAATTGGGGGGTATTGCCTGTTGTAGAAATGTATTTTCTCATTCCAGCAACAACGATTGCTTGTTTAGTCCTTAATGAAATAGGAGAAATATAATGAACATGTGTCATGGCCAATGAAAATCTTTAATATATATATGACCTTATATTATAGTTTTAACTTTCTAATTAAGAAAAAAATTAATAAAGCTCTATGTGTGTTTTAAATATAACAGATTGTAAGAGACATGTCTGTAAGAGAAGTTTAGATAAATAATAAAGAAGAAACATTCGGTTCTATAACAGACATCGATGACTGTGTTGTATAGTATGTTGGTAAATATCAGCAGTATGTGCAGGAAAAATAGGGACCAAGTACCTTCTAGAACCCCATTGACCACCCTAGTGTTGATTCACCTACATTCGTCAGCACCATAGTTGTTAATTTTTTTTCCACTAAGTTAAAATAGTCCTTATGGCTAAAATTTTTTAATGGTTTGTGTTATTTATCATAAATCTATAGTAAACAGGGCACTTTAAATATCTCCTGCTCTGACTTGCTTCTCCTTCCCCAACTCTGGACACTAATGTCTACGTATACCAACAAAAACACATACACATCCATCTTTGTGACTTGCATGTGGAAGAGATCTGTTGCTCCAGAATGTCTGAAGACTTTCAATGATCTATGAAAATCTTCCATGCCTTACTAGCTAGTTTTATATCATTTTTAGCTTTTCTTTGAGTTAACAATGGAATGTCTGTTTCTGGAATAAAGTTCATTTACAAGAGTGAATGTGGCTTACACATACACACCTTCTGGTGCTGGTTGTCTAAAACTTTTCCATCCAACTCCATCTGAAGAGGGATCAAAAGAATGCTAAAGATGGAACGTATTTGTTAATCCAGACAGTAGAAAAACCATGAGTACCTCTCCTCTAGAAGAGTTCTTAGGAAATTCATATGATAAAGAGAATTGCAGATCTAGGCTTTGTTGACAGACACTTAGACTAGGTTCTTTTATGTGAAAACAGGAGTAGTTATAACACCTGACCTCACAGAGAATTTATGAAGATCAGGAGTTAAGGTCTATAAAAACTGTTTATGAACAGAAAAGCAGTTTATAAATGTTGCTTTTCCAATTTTATCATTGGTAAAACAACCATCTGCCACAGTATCTAGTTGAAAGGTACTGTCTCATGGGCTTGGATTTATAAAGTGTGACAGTCTTAAAATCATATTTTATCTCCCCACTGGAGCCCAAGAATGTGCAATTTATATCATCACAAAGCTTTGAATTGAATTATTTCAGCTTTTGATTTTAACTTCAGGAAAACTACGTGTCAGACAGGTCAACATAACAGAATCAGTTTTTATTAATTCATTTGCTTCCAGGGCAAAAGCTAATTTTTGGCTTTTTTTTTTTTTATGAGACAGAGCAATAAGCTTAAGATGTGTGAGCAACAATGAGTTTGGTGGACGACATGTCCAGGAGAACTTTGCAGGGTTAAACTTTGCAGGGTTAGCCATCTCGCTGTCTGAGGAAACCATCTGATAGCCAAAGAAGTATGAAACAGTATCATCAGGCCTAGATACTAAAATCGCTTTTCAACATATGCCAAGCCTAACTATTATATCTATAATAGCAATGTTTCCCAACCAAGAGCTAAAAATGACCTCTCTTTACCTGTTTTCCTCCTTCCAAGAAACGCAAAGTCTTCTCAGATAAATTCTTTCCATCAAAGAGTCTTTTTAGGTTACAAGCAGGAAACAGGTAAACCTATAGAACTCACCGGATCCCTTGTGTTGTCAATGGCCTGGATCTAAACCATATAAGGAACAATGTTTATATTTATATATTATAGTCTTTGAAATTGCTCACATTGGTATGGATATTATGTACAATTGGCTTCTAATCCCAAGTAAGATGTCCACCTGGATGTCTGATAGATATCTCAAACTTAACATATCCATTGCTGAACCCCTGAGCTCCTGCTAACCTCAAAATCTTGCTCTGCTGATAGTATCTCCTTATCTGATGATGGCCACTCAGTTCCTTTTAGCTTCTCAGGCAAGAACTCTGGGGTCATCCATGACTCATTTCTTTCTTTCTTTCTTTTTTTATTCAAAATCTAACCTCTCAAGAAACACTGCTAGTCCTACCTTCAAAATATACCTAAAACAACGACGCTTCTCACCGCGTCCCCTTCTCCCTTCGCGGTAGGAGCGCTCCAGCACCCCTTGCGTAAATTAATGTCGTCCCGTCCAGAGTGCTTTACCTGCTTCACCTTCGCCCCAATGCAGACATTCTCAACAGAGCAGCCTTCACAATCCTTCTAAACAATGTCAGATCATGTCACTATTCTGCTCAGTACCCACTGGCATTCTCATTGCACTTGGAGGAAAGCTGAGTCCTTACAACGTCACTCGAGTCTCCGTGTGATCTGGCCTCATGACGAGTCCGCCCTCCTCTCGTCTCAGTCTCCCGTTCCTGGGCTCCGGTCCAGCCGCTTTCATACTGGCTATTCCCACAGCCTGCTCTACTCAACCATTCCAGTCTTACGTTTACTCTTTTACCGTCCTTCAAGTCTTTGCTTAAATGTCTCCTTCGTAGTGAGGCCTTCCCTGACCATTCTAACAAAAATGACGATACCCTCCATCCCATACTCCCAACGCAACCCTGTCTGTTTTTTCACAAAGCACTGATCACCATCACCCTATATATTTTACTAACTTATTAAACTTAGTGTCTATCTTTTCCTACGAAAATGTAAGCTCCACAAGGCCAGAAATTTTTGACTGACTTATTCATTCACATATCCCCAGTGCCTTGAATCAACTCTGGCATATAGTAGGTCTGGCCACCAGGTACAGCCTCACAGGTTGTAACCTGCACAAGGCTAGGGCACAACATTCATATGGCAATGGTACCCACTGGAGTTGTGCAAAATGTCAGCCCCTTAGGACCTCAATAAACATTTGTTGAATCAAAGAAAACATGTTTTCCCTTCTATTTTAAGTACCTCTGTTAATAAGCCCTAGAAAAGTCACTAGTACTAAAGGAACACTTGGAGAAGTTAAAGACTCACAGACCAAAGGAAGATATTCATAATGGCCCCTGGATTGTGGGGTTAAAACTATCTATACCACTATAAATACTGTTTACCAACTTGACAAAGAATTTTGAATTTCAGTGGAGGTGGGCAAATTGGCTGTGTTTTGGAACTCTACATAATCACTATTTTCCCACAAGATAATTGAACAGTAAGTGTTATTTTAAGTAGTCTTGGAAGAATTCCCAGTTTCACTGTAGGAAAAGAGAAGTTTATATCTTAGGATTTTGTTTTGTTTTGAGACTCAGCACACACGGCCGTTCATGCAGCTCTTTTGTCTGCTAGTGATTAAGTGAAATCCACTACTTCAAAGGCTTTGCCATTCATCAGCAGGGTTTACGCCCTCACTTATCCTATTCCCCACCTTCATAACGTTCTCTCCTGGCATGTCTTTTCCTGCTATAGCTGGTTATGTAAAGTTTTATAAGTAAATACACCAGCCTCCCTTGTCTTCTTGTCTGATTAATTTAAGAATATCACAATTCCCTCGGAGTAGCCACTGGTGATGTCACAGTCTTTCCTTACAAGAATGAGTTGCCAGAAAGCAGGATTTCATTGAGCAAGACCTTTGGGTACAAGTGAGGAGGAGAGTCTATAGGAAACGTTGCCAATAAAGGATGTGGCGATAGTTTTTGAAACATTCTCTGTAATCACTAGTGTGACTTGTAGGCTACTTAGTACTATGGGTCGTGATATTTTAAAAATGTATCATACATGAGGACACTCTTGTTGTTTTCCACCAGTCACCAAAATAATCTGGTTTTCCATTGTTTTCTATTGTCTGTGTTAAGAGTTTAATATGGCATAATACTGGCAGAGATTTATATGTATTCTTTGAGAGAATTTCACGTACTTTTACATCCTTCTTGTTAAGTGGCACACACTGTGCAGACGCTTGCTTTTCTCTCCTTCCTGTCTGAGTAATGAAGGAGGGCCATGCTCTCGCAATGGTAGTGGAGATTTTGCTCCCTACAAAAACTCCACAGTCAGCTTTTGCTTAAATAAATACAAGTTTGATGCATAGTAGCTATGTAGAAACTGAATCAGGAACAATTCCTGAGCTGTGAGGTTATCAATCCTGATTTCTTCCGTGAGGGGGGAGGAGGTAGGGAGAGTATCCAGGGAAGGTTTAGTAAATAAAAAACATAAGTAGCCTTTTGAGCTTTGTCATTAAGAAAATAGGTAGCTAGTGGTGCAGCTTTATTGCTAGAAGCTCTGAGGGAAAAAAAAATAGGTACATTTTAGATGAGAAACACTTAATTTTTGTTCTTTAGTATCTTTCTCTGGGCTGCAGTGAGGGTGGATGGGAAATGTTCACACTAGAAGTTACTCAAATGACCACATTAGTACTATCTAGACATACCCTGTTCTTACCTGCATCGTCAGCAGTGTAGCCTGAGCCCCACAGTGTGAATGTGCTTTTACAGAATGACCTTGACTGTCCTTCCCGTCTGCAACCACCCTATACATCACAGAGCCACATCACTCCCCCATCACAGTAGGTGTGGCCTGACCCTCAGTCTCCAGTTTCTACCCCTTGATGATTCTGGAACCCAGCCCATCTGTTCATAAGTTTTGCCAGTCTGGGCCCTCTGCCAGGCCTTCTTGAAGCTAAGAGAAAGGAGCATAGATTTAGGATGAAGAGCTTGGACTTCAGAATCAGTTACACTTGGCTCTCACTAAGGGTGTAGACATGAGTAAGTGGTTTTTTTTCTCTGTGTCTCAGTGGTTCCATCTGTAAAATGGAGATAAAATCACCTCAGACTTATTTTACACATTAAATTAGATAATGTTTTGAAAGCCTCACATACAGTACCGCCTGTTGTAAGATTTGCTGTAATTAATAGGAATCCTCAGAATGCCAAGGAGCAGAGCCACACTTCCGACAATAGTTTCTTGCTAGATGGTGTTATTTTGCTCCCTACAAAGACTCCACAGTCAGCATTTGCTTAAATAAACATAAGTTTGATGCATAGTAGATATGTGGAAACTGAATCCGGAACAGCTGGCAGTACAGTAAGAATATAATGCTTTCCTCTCCTTCTCTCGCCACTTGGTTGAGTTTTTGTTTTTGTTTTTTGACTTTAACTTGGACAAGAAGAAATTCTCGTCAAGAAGAACATAATTAAAAATTTTCTTCCTAACTTTTCATAACTTTTCCTAACTTTTCAAGAAGAACATAATTAAAAATTTTCTTCCTAACTTTTCTTCAACCAAGAGAGTTCTTTTAAATAATAGCAGAATCATTCATTCATCTGCTTATTTGCTTTTTCATTCACTCCTTCGACGGATGCTATAGCACCATTCCTAGCCCTTGTGACAGTTCCTCTCTAGTGGGGGATTTCGTCAGTAGGCAGGCAGTTTCAGGGTAATGTGATAAAAACTGGGCTGGGGGAAGTCAGAGGCTATGGAAGTACTCAGGAAAGCCACCTTGCCCAGATTCGAAAGAGCCAGGGGACTTCCTGGAGGAAGTGGTGTCTAATGAGAGACTTAATGAATGAGTAGAACTTCATCCAGCAAGAAACAGCATGTGTGAAGGTTCAGAAGCAAGAGAGACTTATTAATTGGAGGAGCTGAGTTCAGTATGACTGAAATAATAGAATTTCAGGAAGGCCATGGGAAAACAATAGGATTGGAGAAGTAAGCAAAAGCCAGATTATCTCTTTATTTTTCCTTATCTTTTAAAACATGGCCTGCACACAAAAATCAGAGGTAATACGGTGTAGTCCTACCATGGAATGAAAACCAAGGACTCATGCAGACAGAGAAAACTAAGCAGCTGACAGTTTTCACACTACAGAGTCTTCAAAATTTTCTAAATTCCTCTGAGTTGTCATACATTCGAAAAGTATCAGATATGCTCAAACACGCATTTCAAATCCTGCTACTGATTCTCTCCCTCCATTAAGGCAAATATTGGGACTTACTAATATCCAACATTTAGATTTCTATATTTTCCAAAAACCTTAACCTCTGCGCCTGGTGTTATTATAATCCCATCTATAGGTAATAATTTAATAGGTAAATTGTGCTAGACTATCTGCTTCTAAGAAGACAAAAATCTTCAGCTTTAACCTGATTCAAAGTTAATTAAAGTATTTGAGAATGCTTTATAAAATATTAGTTTGAAAATAATTATATAAGATGCATAAGGGAAGAAATTTATTACTGAATAATTAATTGTCTCTCAAAATAATCTATATTTTCATTTTTCCACGACTGTTCTTGCTGTTCCCTCTGCTAAGAATGCTGACTACCACCTTTATCCTTTTGATATCCATTTTGCATCCTTTGACTATTTTAATATTTGTTCCAGAGGGTAACTTATTCGTGTCTTTTCATTCATTTGTATTATTATTATTTCACTCGTCATGCATTTTAAACAGTTTTACTAGATTTAGTAAACAGAAGTGTGCCTTAGACATTTTTTATTCACTGTGGCACTTAGCATGGGACACATGTTGTTTAACTGATAATGATAGAATATTTATACAGAAGGCTTACGAAAGAATTGATTTTATAGATAAATAATCTAATCCTCCCCAATTTTGACCAAAAAAAAAAAATGTCGAGTCAAATATTCTTTCTTAGTAACTACACGCTGCTCAGTAATTAACCTGCTATAGTTACTAAAAATCAGACTGTTACATAGTCTTCTGTCCACTCCTCTGTGGCCAGAAATGTTGAGTCAGAGGTTCTACAGAGAAACCCTCAACTCTAGTTGGAGAAGCTCTAAAGGAAGTGAAGCTAAGCAATGGGAGAATGTGAGCACCAGTCTCTGACTTCTATATCCTGTATTCAGGCTGTAAACATGCCATACCTAAGGAGAGTACCATAGTACAGTTGCTATGTAGTTTTGCCAAGGGCCCCCTTATGTGGACAACCCACTTGGAAAACTCCACTACTCTCTAAATAACATATGAAAGCACTTAGGGAATAGAAAGCACTCAACAAACGTTAGTTTTTGCTTTTGGTTTTAATATTGTTTGCTTCTTAAGAGTTATGCTGACCACTACGATAGCCACTTGCCACCTGTGGCTACTGCGCACTTGAAATGCTACTTGTTCATATTGATATGTGCTCTAATCATAAAACACACACTGAATTTCAAAGACTTGATAATGTCTAAAGCTCATTAATAATTTTTATATTGATTGCATGCTAGTTTGGATATATTGAGTTAAATAAAGTATATTGTTTAAGTTAATTTCATATGTTGCTCTTTATTTTATTAATGTAGCCACAATAAAATTTAAAATTACATATTTTAAATGTGGCTCACATTTGTGGCTTGCATTATATTTCTATGGGACGGAACTGTTTTAGAGAGACCTCCCAGGATGCTGTGGCAAGACAGCTGTATTGCAGACAGACATTCAGGAACTTGATCAGCAAAGAGGAAAGCGATCAAATTATAGTTGAACAAATATGAACTATTCACTTATTAAAAATTGAAATTAAATGTGTTTTTTCATTGTTTGTGTTGTTTTATCTTTAAAAAACAATAGCTAACATTTTATATCTAATGAAAAAATTTCTATTTCTAGGTTATTGGTTGGTTCACCTTGGAGTGGCTTTCCTGAGAACCGAATGGGAGATGTGTATAAATGTCCTGTTGATCTAGCCACCGATACATGTGAAAAACTCAATTTGCAAAGTAAGTTGTAATTAGCAATGTGGTGTTTTACAAATGACAAAATCTGATTTGTTACATACGTGATTGAAAAAATAGCAACAAAACTAATCATAGGTCTGTCTTAGAGAAGTACAGTCTTTTTGTTAGTTTGTTTGTTTGTTGTGTTTTTTGCCTATATCTCTTTATTTGTATGGGGCCCAATTGTACTCAAATTTCCAACACAGTTTGAAGAGTTGAATTAGTAAGATGCATGGGAAATGTGCTGCCTCCTGGACCATCTACTGCCCAGACTGTGTGAACCAGTTTCCATTAAGATTGTTTTGCTGATTATTTTCAGAAATCTAAGAATCCATACCTCTCTCCCTCCTCAAAACAAACCATTAAGTATGGAAATATACTAGGACTGATTTTAGAGGTGCTAAGAAACACTCTGTGTTTCTGATCATGTCTAAATAATTTCATGCTAATAAAAGATATTCACAATTTGGAATCATCTACAGTTGTTTGGAATTGCTGCTTTAATTATCCACATCTCAGGTGCTTTCTATTAATGCAAAAAGTGACTAAAGGTACAAGACTGGAAAACTAAATGAGTCATATTTCCACACAGCATTTCCTGATGCAAGTAAAAAGTTACTTAATTTGATCACAATCATCATTCAAAAAAAGCCAGCACAGAGGGTTCATGGAGTACCGAAGAATTAAGGCATGGGTTAGGAACATACAGTGTTATGAAAATCAAGAGAAAGAAGAGATTCAGAAACACTGATTAAGACTTAGAAACAACGGCATGAGTGTTTCTTACACATTTCTGTATATTTGATTTCCAGCACAATTTCTGGCATAGATTAAGGGCTCAAAAAACCTATTTTCATTGAGGTGGAAGAAGTATCAGTGGTGTCAAAAGCAAGAGGTTGAAGGATGTGAAGATGGAGTGCAGATCATCATCTATTTAAGGTGGTTGTGGGTGATCTAGATCAGTGTTCTCCAAACATTTTGAACACTCTCCATACGTATGTATATGATACATACATAATACATATATTATACACATATAACACATATATACACATATGTAAAATCTTTAGAAATAATAAAAATATATACATTAGGTATGAGTGCTCAAAAGTTTTATTATATCACCCTTAACATTTCATATCACCTCTAACTTTCAAATACTCACCCCAATGTATATATTTTATTTTTAAAAAATTATATACATGTACTGACATATTATCTTTCTAAATAAAAATAAATTTAAAAGAATAAACATACACATAGGAGTTCTATTATTTTCTTTCTGTACTCCATATCATCATATTTTATAACTTTCTTGCCTAGAGTATAAATCCAATAGTGCTGAAGGGAGAACATAGATTACAAAGAATTTAAGAGTGGGTGAGTAGGGACAGTAGATCTCCATTTTCAGAAGTTGATTAGTGAAGGAGAATTGGGAAAATAGTTCAATGGGGTAGCAGGGTTAGGAGAAGTTATTCTAATAAAAACAAAGAGATGATCCTATTGGTAGGGTCTGTGGAAAGAGGTGATAAAAAGGGAGTGACTATTAGTCAAGAAAAGAGTTAATTGGACAGAATTAACTTCACTGGTCCCTAGGAAAATGAGTCTTAGAAAGAATGCTCCTTTCTCTAAGACACAACGGAAAGAGTTCCAAGAATGACCTTTAAGTAAATATGAGGGAAGCTGAGATTATCCTTAGAGTGAGACTGTCTTCTCTGCAGGAGGCAAGTTATTCAGAGATTGATGGGACCTGGTTTGGTTTTGGAGACTTGAGAAGAAGAATAAAGTTTTCAAATGGTCAACTTGGGACATGGGGGATAAGCGAAAGTGGCAACGCTGGTTTGGCAGAGATTAAAGGACATGAATAAATAATGACATTTTGAGAACTGCGATGTTCTCAAGAATGGATACAGTGGATGATGCCCTGGTTCAGTGGGAGAGAGGAGCTGGAGATATTTATCTCATGTCCTACATGATTGGCCTCATGATTTCCTTTTAAAATTCACTCACTATTGCTTCAAGGCAGATTCTACCATATGGCATTCTTTGATAATACTTGAATAATATTTTTTTCTGAACCAGAATGAAGCATTAGGTAGAGTCACCATGACCTTGGAAAGAGCAGGATGGCAAACTGGACACTAAATGGTGTCCTCAGATGTGTTTTGTTTGGCCAGCAATTGTTTTTTAGAAAATTAAAATATAAGTTATGCCCTCTCCAGACCCTACCCCCTAATATTTCATATTTGCAGCCTCACACATTTAAGTGAGCTCCCTGATCACCGAGGCCTCTCATTTCCTTACATTTGACTGAATAATGTGAACACTTGTCTATATGACACTAAATTTAATGCTACATATAAACGTGAGTGTGCATGGGTTTTTTGAAACAACTTTAAATAAATGGTGAAAATATAGTCACTTTTTAAACTGTTTCCTCCCCGCGCTTTGAAAGCTTCCACGAGCATTCCTAATGTTACGGAGATGAAAACCAACATGAGCCTTGGCTTGACTCTCACAAGGAACATGGGAACCAGAGGATTTCTTGTGAGTGTTTACTTTTCAAGTCCTCATTCCTCTTTAAAAAGTAAGAAGTCAGTGTCTCTCATCATTCCTCCTATCAAATCAAATCTTGAGGCTTAAACGGTAGTACCTGCTTTTTGATAAATCATGTTACATGGCTATCCAATGTGACTAACAATCTCTTGATGTGTAGGTATCTTAAGCTATTCAGCAAAATCACTGCTACAGAAGGTTTTGAAAAAGGGGAGCAAAAATGGCACCAATTCTTTGCCCTTGGAAAGTGTGCCCAACCTTTGCAGATAACAGCAGAATTCCAGGTCTCATTTCTCCTTCCTGTAGAAACATTCAAGATAGGTACTGCTAATTCAGAAAGTAGGTTTCAAAGACAAAAAGTACTTTTGTTTTAATCATTTCTTCTAACCTGTGGCTAATCTGATATTGTATAAGGCATGGCTCACTCTCTCATTTTATTTTATGTTAGTGTTTACTTTCATTTAGTTTCTAGAAGGCTGTGAAAAGATATCACAAATCAGTGAAGTAGAATGCCTTATTTAACAAGTGGTCTGGGTCAATTAGTTGGTTAATAACTTACATATCCAAATATACTTTCGAGTGAATGAAGAAGTTGATATATAAAAGTAGAAGGAAGTGGAAATTTTCTGAAAGAGAGAAGAATTTCTGAGCTTAGAGCTAACAGAAGAAATAATATAGGAAATTGTCGAAAAGATTTGACTATATACAAAAAATGAAAACCATCGCACACCAAAAAAATAAGTTTAAAAGCAAATAAAAATTCAATTTAATTAGACATTACATTTCTACCAGCTCATGTGGGTGAATCCTAGTTGTATTGCCCTGTTAAAATAAGTCTTAGAAAACTTATTTTAACTTCCCATTAGTTATAGCTATACCACTGACATACTAAAAGCCTGTATTACTTGGTAAACTACCTACCTAAAAGCCTGTATTACTGGATTTTTCTAAAAATGTAATCAATTTGAACATTCTTCTATCAATAATAAATATTAATATTCAGACAGACTTCAGTACTGCTAAGTAAATCAACTCTTGCTTATAATATGCATTCTATCAATGCATAATTGGATATTACAATGAATCTTCATGATTTATGATATTCCAAAATCTTTATAATAGGGTTGCTTTTATCTTTTTTACTTGCTTATTTGTTTTTAAATTCAGAAAGATAAATATATTGAGGTATAGGGAGTAGAGAATGTACTTCAAAAGTTTTTAACTTGTAACTTCAGGCAGAGTAAAATAAAGTTGCAGGAGAATTTGAGAGATTAACAATGTAACAAGCAGAGAGGAAGGGTGGGAGGTGGGTGAGAGAAGAAAAGAAGGAGAAAGCCAAAACTTTCTTTACATACCTAAAAGATTAAAATCTTAAGATACTCCTAAGAATTATGTGGAAAAGACACAATCATCATCTTTTTCTGAACTTTAAATT
>NW_006436284.1:3846654-3950438 GCF_000325575.1 Pteropus alecto
GATGCTAATTTATTATCTCAATTTTTTAAAGGGAAAAATTTGGAAAAAAAAAGAAGTGGGGTTTTTCTGTTTTCCATTGCTTTTAAAACAAAAAAAATTTTTTTTTGAATTCTTCATGAGTTATTATTTTTTGAGGTGATTAAAAAAAATCAACTTGGAGGTGGGGATATAGGAATCAATAATTGTTATTTGGTAAACTACCAAAGGCATTAATTATGATTTTCTCTTAATTGGCAAAATGAACCAGTTTTATAGGGAGAAAAATTAGCTTTGTTCATTGAGCATGAAATATGACTACAGTTGCTTCCTTCTTTGAACTATTGACAATTAAACTGGGTCAAATAAATTTCCTCTTATTCTTCCAATTGCTTTTTGCAAGTACACTTTTCTGTTCAGTTTTAATAAATGGTCCACAGCTTAACATAATGTTAAACCTCGTAGATGGTTTTTTAAGATCTTGACTGGACTTCTTTTACTCATTTTTTTTCCTTTTACATCTAACAATTTTAATATTATTTAATCTAATATTTCTTGTGTGGTTTCACCGTGAGTTAATCAGGAGCTCTCGTCATTCAAGGGCTGCTGAAAAGGAGAGATTTGGGTTTGGGTTGATGTAGAGATTAAGAATTGAAGCACATAAGGATGTGGACAAGAAGACAAGTGCCAACCTGGATGACTGAAGGTTTTAGGGAGTGGGAACAAGGAGTTCTGAAGTCCTCAAAGAAATACTTTATAGCAACGTTAAAAACTGGCAGTTCATGGACCTCATTTGTATTTGTTTAGCACATAGAGTGTTTTTTTTTAAACCATGAATTTTCACACAAAATTGTCCTCTCTGATTCTCCTTGAAAATTTGAGAGATCTGGCAACATCAAACCTGTTTCACACCAGTCAAGGGGCCGGAGCCACTGTGGCCTGTCCCTGTTTGTGAGGCATGGGGTCTTCACTCACCTTGGTGTCTACACCTGGCCCTGAGCACTCATCCAGTTTTCCTGCCTGGCCCTTGAGGCATGTGGGGTTATGATTTCTGCTGAATAGTGCAAATGGAAAGGACAAATGTTCAAAAATGACAGCGATAATGATGCTGACTAGCAATTATATACCACTTACTATTTGGCCAGCACTGTTTTAAGACCTATTTCATGTTCACAGCCACCTTAAAAAAATAGGGGTATGATTATCCTCATTTTGCAGATGGAGCTCCTGAGACCTAGCCAACTGAGGAACAAAAATTGAACTTTGCACTCGTTTTTCATTCTGGGTGTTCTCTGGAAGGAAGCACCCCTTTTCTCTAGCTTAGCATGTGACCTATGGGCCCCTCCTCACACTGACACCTGTGCCCCTCTTCCCAAGAGGCTGCCATTGGGCACAGCATGTCTGCCACCTTCTTTTTCGCTTCTGTTCACTCTGGCACTCAAAGACATTTTTGACTTGTTAGTTTCAAGAGTCGACAATTCCTAGTATCTTGTAAAAGAATAAATTGATTTCTGAGTTTTACAAATGGGAAGGTAGAGGGCTAACATTATCCATGTTTTGTCATTGCGCTCTTTTTGTTTGTTTGTTTGTTTTTTATTTGAAGACATGTGGTCCCCTGTGGGCGCAGCAGTGTGGAAGTCAATATTACACAACTGGTGTTTGTTCTGACGTCAGCGCTGATTTTCAACTCTTGGCCAGCTTTTCACCAGCAGTGCAGAGTAAGTTAAGAATGTACAGAGAGTCTAAGCAATGTCTTACATCGAAGGAAATGAAAACATGTATCAATGAGTACCACCCAGCCCTTCAACTCTATTTTACTTTAAGTCTTATTTTTATTTGGGTGTAAAATCTGACTTACTTACGGAAATCTGTTTCTTTTATCTTCTTGTATGTAGCCTGCCCTTCCCTCATTGATGTCGTGGTTGTATGTGATGAATCAAACAGTATCTATCCCTGGGAGGCAGTAAAGAATTTTTTGGAAAAATTTGTACAAGGCCTGGACATAGGCCCCACAAAGACACAGGTATGGACATCAATAATACACACATTAACCCACAGTTTGCTTTCTGAGAAAATATTGTTAGATCTGAGGTCTTAAGTTGTACATTTGTCGAATACCCATATTAACTGTATTTAATGTTAATCTTGGAACTTAACTGAAACTTGTACTACAGTGAGTTATTCTACCTTTGGCTTTGCCTAATGCTGGTCTTTGAGCTTATAGTTCTATTTCTGACACAGACATTGAATATGGGATATAGCATTTTAATCTTCTTTATTTGCTTATTTTTTCCTCTTCTAACTCATGAATTTATCAATTCATTTTAAAATCTAATATGTATTTTTATTTCCATCCATTTGGAGTAATAATGAATTTTGTTGTTGTTTACTCCTTGTTGGTAAAACAATTATCCTTGAATTCTGGGCTTTTTATAAGTTCGTTGACAGCATAATTCTACCATTTATTATTTTATATTCTTTTATCACATTTGAGCCTAGCTCCTTTTTCTCACACAGAACAGGTCTTTTCAACAATTTTGCATAGCCTCTATGTTTTAAGGAGTCTTTAATTTGCTTTTCTATCTTCATGAGATAAGCAACCAAACTCAAGAGCAGAAGCTTCATGCTTCTATAAAAAAAAACACATAGTATTTATTTTTAAAGTTCTGTAGTTTTTTTCTTTCTTTCTTATTGTATCTGCCATTTCATGTGTCACTGTGGTTGCAGCAGTGGATTGAACCAATGTCAATAGGGACCGGTTTACAGAGTTACCAGTCTGTGTTCTCAGGTGGCATCTGATGCTCCAGTGTTCAATATCTAATAACAATTGTTGGAACATTTTCCTCTAAGTGCTTTGTAGTTATCCATATTAAAGATTATTTTTCTGAGTTCCTACATAGCATTATAAAAGTTTTACACTTTTTTCCCCCTTGACATTGTTTCTTAATACCAAGAGGGCATTAAGGCCTGCTAAAACTTTGGAGGTTTCACTGTGGGATTTTACCAAAAAATTCTGTTAAATAAGAACAGGTATAGCTCTGGTTTCTGGAGAGCATCACTGCTAAGGCCTCTCATAGGAGAAGTTTTCATACATATCTGCTTACTTTTTCTGTCTCTAAGTGGATTACACCCAAACATGGCTTATTTTATTTAATCGTTTCTCGTATGGAATTCATGGGCTTCCTCTTCTTGTCTGCCGACCCAAATGCATCTTCTTCAACTCTAGAGGTGGTTTTACTCAGTCTCTTTTATTGCAATCTAAATATGACCTTTCTGTAAGTCTTATTGTATCACATTTCTTTAAATCTTCTTTTCAGCCTTCCCCTTTCTCACACAGAAATTCTAGCCCTAAGGCTGTGTCATGGGAGGTATAGCCATCTTCCTCTCATATTAGACTCTGAAATCCTCAGAGTTATTTTTGATCCTTTCCTCTCTCTCAAGTCTTACAACCTATCCTAAAGAGAGGGACCCAGGACTATCATATTTTTGCCATCTTCTCAGTGGCTAATTAACTACCTTCCTAGCAAAAGTAGCTGATTAAACTAAAATATCCAGACCTTGCCCCTTTCACCTTCTTTACATAATGACCTCTATTTCAGAGACCCTTTTACCACTGATCTCTCATTACCACTTCCTACTCTGGAAGCCCCAACTCCTAGGCATAGAGGGTGATTTCAGTGCTGAGAAAAAGGACATTAACTGAAGTGTTTGACCTTGATCTAAAGGATTAGGGTTATGTGCCCAAACATCTTGTTCAGAAATGGATGTCTCTCAGCTCCCTCAAATCAGATTTTCTGAAATGACATTTTATTGAAGGCAGGAAACTCTTGCCCCACATGCACATGTAGCATCTTTCCTCCTGAAGTCTGTGATTAGAGGAAATCCAGCACAATAAGCACATCCAAAATGACAGCATTGATTCGCCTGTTGCTTTTTCTTGTATTCAACTCTAATTCTTTGTTTATTATATAATTATTCTCAATCAACGAGATATTATCTTCCATCTGTGACTACTTATAATTGTTTACATGTTTATATCTATTATTAATTTAGAAAATTTTTATCATTTTAATCTTTCTGTTATGGATTTTATTCTAATATTTATTCATATTAAAATATTATAGGGCAATGCTTAAAAATTTACAATTGTAACACCTGAGAACCAAATTATACACAGTATCACGTCATCTTGTCAATCAGTACTGTTGCTGTACGTTTACAGGCTCTAACAAAGAAGTCATTCCATTGGAAGAAAAAAATAACTTCTTACAAACAAAGTTGGAAATGATTCCCTTAAACTATCAGCCCAAATCTAAATGCACTTTTGGTTTTTATTATATTGGTTAAATACAAATGATTTATAACTTAATGACAACTCTGCTCTCTTGCAGGTGGGGTTAATTCAGTACGCCAATAATCCAAGAGTTGTGTTTAACCTGAACACTTTCAAAAGCAAAGCTGAAATGGTTGCAGCAACATCTCAGACATTCCAACACGGTGGGGACCTCACAAATACATTCAAAGCAATTCAATATGCAAGGTGAGTTATTAAGGTAATAGTCCAATATTTTGATAAAATAGAAGTTGTTATAAGTAACAAAAAGAAAAGACAAAGAAAAATAACATACCTGGTACTTGCACTTAAATCAGAAATAATAAAGAAGAAACGTTTAAACATTCTGTAACTTTTAACACTTTTAGAAGGCAGTAGGAAATGTAGTTTAAAAATATTTAATTTCTGGGAGTTTCATGTAATATATGATTTTTAAGATTTTATATTACATAAATGAAATGAAATTAAAAGGCCTTAGGTTAAAACAATGGAAATGGAACAATCTGTAATTATTTGTTAATATTTATCAAGGCCACAGAGAACTCGAGCTAATGGAGCATGTCATGCAAATTAAGAAGGGCCATAGAATCTTAAATGTCAATGACCTAGAAGTCTGAACTGAATTGAATGGGTTTATGATACTCATTATAATCTGGAGCAGTGTGGATTTTACAACTATATAGCACTGTCCTAATTCTTAGCTCGGTTACTTTATTTTTGACCTTCACCTTCACTCTGCTTTAATCAGATACTTTACAAAAATGCTAAACACTCTCCAATTATTAAAAAATAAATGAGAATAATAAGCTCACCTTCACTTAAGCCTACTTTGTGCCTTTTTCTCCTTCTTGTGCATTCCTTCCTTTCACTACCTATGCTCCTCCTCCACTTCCTTGAAACATACGGCTCTGGCACTAGGTAAACGTGGTCCCCTTAATCACTCAACAATGCCGTAGTCCTGCCTCAAGCCTCATCCTCTTTAGCTTCTCTGAACGTTTGATAATGATGAGCATACACTGTTATTCTTGTCCCCGTTGCTATGACACCACAAACTTCCGGAATCCCTGCCAACTTTTTGTCAATAATTTTGCCTCTACTCTGGCTCTTTTTTCTAATTTTTCTTCACTAAACAGAGCCCTCTTTTATTACAGCCCTTTTCTCTTTGGCATTGTATCCACTCTCATGGCATCAGCATCAGCCCTATGTGGGTTAGCCCATTGCTATGTTGTCAGCTCTGACCTCTCCTAAAATCCACACAGGCATCCCGCTGATACTGAGTCTCTTTATTGGGAGTGGTGGCTCACTTTTCAAATTCAGTACATCCTAAACTGGCTTTATTCTTTTCCCTGTTCCCTCCTCCATGACTTTGTCATTTTGATTCATGCTACCACCTATTCCCCTAGTCATTGAGACTAAAAACTTGATGGTTTTCTTTATTTTTTGTACACCTCCGTAGATCATACATGTGATCAGTCACCACATCCTGTCATTTCTGTTTTTGAATTTCCTCATATCTGCTTTTTTTTTTTTCTAGGTATACATTTTAGTTGCTGTTTCTATTAACTGGTGACTCTCCCTATATGTCTCAAAGGACTATGACAGAACTTGGGTGATTTTAAAAAAGGCCAAGAGATAAAAAGTCTTTTTAAAATACCATGTCAAATATAAAAGACCCACAAAAAACATTAATGAATTTGATTATATCAAAATATAAAAATCTGTACAAAAGTAATACCATTAAAATTCAAAAGATGATTAATGAGTTGAAGAAATTATTTACAATACATATGACAAAGGATGATTTTCTTTATTAACAAAAGAGCTTACTAAACATTAAGAAAATGAACACAGAAAAATGGGCAAAGATAAATAAAAATCAAGAGTTCATAGAGAAAGAAACACAAATGGCTAATAAATATGTAAAATGCTCATTATCTCTTTATAATGAAAAATGCTTATAAAACTATGATTGCATATTATTTGTCACTTCTCAGAATGCTCTGAATTAAAAAATTTAATAATCCTCATTGTTAATGAAAGGAGGTGGAGAAATGTATTCTTATACACTGATGGTAACATAAATTGCTTAAAATTTTTGAAGGTCAGTTTGGCATTATCCATCAAAATTTGAAATGTCTATATTCTTTGTTCCAGTTATTTTATCATACATATACATTTGAAAAAGTACGCCTAGATATATATAAAAAGACATTCGTTACAGCATTACTTAAAAAAATCAAAATGCCCTAAATGCCCAATAATGGGGAATTGGTTAAATAAACTATGGTGCCTCTAAACAGTGAAATATTATGCTGTTGTTAAAAAAGAACAGGGGCATCATATGAGCTGATATTCTATCAAAAAGAAAAACAACTATATAGAATATGCCTCCATTTTTGTAAAGGTGTATGGGGTAGACTATGATATACATCTAGATAAAACACTGTCTAGAAGGAAACATAAAATGATAACAGTGAGTACCTTTAGAATAGGGGCTTGGTGTCAAATTTTTGCTTTATCTGCTTCCAAATTCTTTGATTATATATATATATATATATTTTTTTTACCATGTGTATCTATTACTTTTAAAAAATAATTTGTATTGAAAAAGTAAACGCAAATTCAATGAATAAGATTTATGACAAGAATGAATATCTTTGTTTTGTTGATTAGTATTAATGGATTTAATTATCAGAAGGTAATTCTAAGGATTCCTGCTATAAATATGCACATGCACATAACACATACACACAACGTGGAACCAATGGAAATTATTTTAATGCCAAGCAAGATTTATATTTTTATATTTCTCTACAAGACATACTTAAATATGTCTCTAGAACTAATGGAGACAATTTCTAAGTCACGATGCGTTATGCTCAGTCAATTTCCTACTTATATTTCTAACCAGAGGTTCACATATTAACTCATCTTTTGATAGTATCTCTTTAATTTTATCTGCCACAGACATTTCGCTTATGCAGCAGCTGCTGGTGGACGACCAGGTGCTACCAAAGTAATGGTGGTTGTAACTGATGGTGAATCACATGATGGTTCAATGTTGAAAGCCGTGATTGATCAGTGTAACAATGACAATATACTGAGGTTTGGCATAGCAGTAAGTGGATTTTCTGTTTAATTGTTTCCCAGCTGATGGGTAAATGTTCCTTTAAACATCACTTCCCAAAGGTTTATATTTAAAGAAATTTTTCACTCTATTCCTGCTTATTGCTGATTTACACTCCTGTCAAGTAAGAGGATGTGGATTTACATCTCCAGAGGAACTACTATGTTCAGAAATAGTCTAGAAAGTGATTATAGGGAAATTGGAGTAAAGCAGTAGTGACTTTTTTTTTTCCTCTTCCTCCATTTTCAAGGTTCTTGGGTACTTAAACAGAAATTCCCTTGATACTAAAAATTTAATAAAAGAAATTAAAGCAATTGCCAGTATTCCAACAGAAAGATACTTTTTCAATGTGTCTGATGAAGCAGCTCTACTAGAAAAGGCCGGGACAATAGGAGAACAAATTTTCAGCATTGAAGGTAAAAGAATTCCTAGTCTCAAGAATTTTCTTTCTACAACTTTTTTCTAGAATTCTTGATTTTATAACCACCTACTTGCTCTGTTAATGTTAAGTTGTATACCTTGTATGAAAAGAACTTTTATAAATCAGTAAGAAAAATAGTCAAAGAACACGAATAAGTATTTTATAAAAGATAAAATATCAGTGACTGATAAACATAAGAAAATATCCCCAATTTTAGTAGTTATTTAATAACATAAGTTAAATCAATTTTATTTTGTGCCTAAAAGATAACAAAGATTAATAACGTTTAATCTTGGAGAGATCATGGAGAAGTAAAGAAGCTCATACACTGTTGATAAGATTATAAATTATATAATATTTGGGGGGCAATTTAGTAATATCTATTATATTCATAAATACTTTTATCTTTTTACACTGTAAATAGTTTTTATAATCATAAAAAGTTTTACTTTTTTTATACTGCATTCTATAATTTCTGAAATTCTTGAATTTGATTACAAAAACATGTATACTTTAAAATTAGAAAAATATAGTGATGACTTTTAGTAGTTCAGATTTCAAGGAAACATTTTATTTACCAGCTCTACAATAATTTACCTATATGGCCTTGGAAGGTTTTGTCAGTGTAGAAATAGCCCATGTTCAAGAGCTCGCCATATGGAGGACTGGAACATGCTTCCCATTTGGTAATAAGTCCCCCATGACCCAAATTCTGTTTCCTGAAGCCAACCCAAATATCTCGCAACACAGTCTCCACTACAGATCGGCTGCCAAGCTCCTCCCATTGTATCTGAGACATGTGTGCATTTATAAGTACCAATATTTAAAAACTAAAAATTCAGGTAGTTTCTTAGATAGTAATGATAATTTGTTTTTAAAGTCCATCACCTCAATTTTCATCTTACCTCATCCCTTTTATTGTGTCCTTTGATACTAGGAACTTCATAAGTGTATCAATAAATATATTAATACATAATCAAGAATAATCCTGTCAATGTAAGAAACGTCCACACCTACAGAGAATTTTCTTCCTGACAGCTGCCAAGAAGCAAAAGTCTCAACCGATTGAGAAAATGCCCCAGAAAATGGCAGTTTTGCAGCTTATTTAATACGTTAGAATCAATGGAAACATAAGGAGGGTTATATGAAGTCCACTGGTGGTAGACAAAGGGGGTGAGAGAAAGCAAAGCAGGGAAATTTCTGGGACTGGATAAAAAGTAAAATGGAGAGACACAAACTTCTTTTACATTGGTGGGTACATTTATAGCACATAGAGTTGGTATTTGGGGAACAAAATGATGAAGGATTCTGTGGTCTTGTGCTCTGGTGCAGTGGGTATACCCTGAGGGGTCTGGAAAAGGAGATTACTCTGACACTTCAAAGGTATGTTACTTAAGATGCAAAAGACAATAGACGAGCTCACGTAAGGCAAAAACTGACCTTTGTCTAGAAAGCTTGACAGGCCTAGGATGTGGCTACCCACCACAACCCACTTTTAGTTAGAAATGTTTATGTTTAGACCATCCTATGTGGTTACTTTTCGTCCTTGAGTTTGTAGGGCCCACTGCGCTGACCTCCTCGGACCTTGTCAGGTTTAGCACATAACGCCAACTTCAAACACTACTTTAGAAATATCGTGGAATTCCATACCTGTACTTTAGAATACTTCCTTAGTGAATTCTCCTTTCCAAAATCTACCGGCCCTATATTTCGAGTGAACTTCAGAACATTGTGTGTGTGTGTGTGTGTGTGCATATGTGTACATGTGTTTGAAAATTCAATTTAAAATTGATGACAGCGAATAAGTTTTTGAAATTGCTATTTCCCAGGTACTGTTCAAGGAGGAGATAAATTCCAGATGGAAATGTCACAAGTGGGATTCAGCGCAGATTACTCTCCTCAAAATGTATGTATATCAGATAACTTCCAGCCATGCTGTCATTCAAGTTAACACTTCTGGGCACAGTAGCCTTATACCTAAAATGGGAAAAACAATCATCTAGTGATCAACAGTTCTGATTTCTAGTCATAGTCATTTAGTTTCTTTGTGCTGTTGATTTGCCATCCAAAAAAACGAAGTTAATAATGCCTTCCCTTCCCTATTTCACAGGGATTTTGTATGGAAAAAAAAAAAAAAGATAATATGCAAGAAAGCCTTTGAGCACTCCAGGGGACAGGCACTATATTAATTCAAGGTATTATCATTGTAGGAATTTCCTTTGAATCAATTACCTACTGGAAAAGTTTGTTAAAAACACAAACTCTTGTCATCATTATCATTGCTGAATTCTGAGTTGCTGTAATTATTTCTTTTCTAACAGCAGAGACAGAAAATAGTTGAAGAAGTAAGGAATTAGGAATGTGAGGTGGGACGTCTTCCTAGCCCAGAGCAAAGCCCATTCTTCTTTCTTAGAGACATCTATCTCCCGGGCCTCTGATTCTAACTCTACTCAGGATATAAGCAGAGTAGTAAAAGGGCAAAGAGACAGGTGACACTAAGAAACATTCAGGGAAAAATATGAACTCAGAAGATTTAATCAGCAGAACAAAGGGCTAGACACAGCTTCTTTCTCTCTAGAATTAAAAGTGCTAACTTTTCTTGGATCACTAGTCGTTAAAGATACTCATAATAGTTACAGGTCTTGCCCTCAGGAAAAAAAAATGGTAAAGGAATTCACACAGAGAGAACTTTGCACACAATTTCCTGAGGTCTTTGTACCTTCCCTGACACCCCTTACTGCACCCCAGATTCAGAGTCCCGGATTTATGACAGTTATTTATATAATAGCATGGTCTCTTATTCTCAAAATAGAACACATCGTTTCCCTATTTGCTACTTCTTTAATGGCTTATACTTTTCAATCCAAACTCATATCATTGATGTTTCTTAATATCTAAGATCAAAAATTTTAAGTAATGAATCCCATTCTCACCAACCCTGCCTTCTGCAAGGATTTATAGCTTTAAATATTCAGATCGGGCTTTGAGTCGATCCAAAGTAGCTGGTCCCCTTTGCCTTCCCTGCCGCCCTATGTCTGTCCTCCTTACATTAGATCGACTTTCACAGCTACAGGTGCCTTATGTAGCTGTGTTTTTTAAAAAATAAATGAGATAGGATGGAGATGATGAGGAACATTTGAGAAGGAATCAAGAAGGTGAAGAAGAAAGTTTAAAACAGAATGGGTCTGAATAGGGCCTCCCACAACACAGGTGGGATAAGCACCTTCCAACGCCTCCTCTGTCAGCAGCACTTCCTGTTTCTCACACCTGCCTCATGTCTGCCTGTGAGCTTTTCTTAAGAATCTGTGGATTTCATTAACCAATGTCACCACAAAAAAAAAAAAAAAGAATCTGTGAGCCTGGAGGCTCCCTTCTGATCCCTTTCTAAAGCCTCACAACTGTTCAGTATTTGCAAATACGTGCTTTTGAATTGAAATTTGAATTGAACTATGCTCTTTGTGACACTACAGCTTATTACAAAGATATATCTATATAATGTATCATACTAAATAAAGCTCAAAGTAGCATAGCCCAAGGGAAGGCTTGTTCTTCAGCACAAACATATTAAAATAATTCTGAAATACATCAACATATATTCGTATAATTTTACTTCATCATGCTTTTTTTCCTTAAATCTAGATGATTTATTTCAACATTTTTGCTTCTCCTGCATTCTTATGCTTTAAAGGTGATTTGTTTTATTGATCTTCATTTTTCAATTATTTTAGGATATTCTGATGCTGGGTGCAGTAGGAGCTTATGACTGGAGTGGGACTATTGTTCAGCAGACATCTCATGGACATTTGATCTTTCCTAAACAAGCCTTCGACCAAACTCTGCAAGATAGAAATCACAGTTCATATTTAGGTAAAGCATGGCAGCATTTGGCTCAGCAAATTCAAGTTCCTTTCCTTCAAACTAGTACCTTGTTGAATCTCAGGATCACTTTAGCACAGCCCTTAAACTATCATCTATTTATTAAATTTATTACACATATTTGTGTTGACTCTGCCAATCAGGCCTTCACCCATAACTACTTAAGGAAACATTGTATTATCTTCACTAATCTCTTCTGGCTGTTCAAGTGGTTGTTATTCCTGGGACATGATTGTGTTTCTCCAAAATAGAAATAGTTCCTAAAAACCAATACAGTAAGTGGTAGTCTTATATTAATTTAGAGTTCTTAGCGTTTTTATTCCTATAATAAGCAGCCACCAATTTTGAGTATCTACTCTGGGACAGTTCCTGAGCTGGCTATTCTTCTGACGTAAACATTTAAACTCTTCCAACAACTCTTGAAGTATTATTATCCCCATTGTACTTTCAAGAGCCAAGGAGGTTAGGCAACTTGCCTAAGTTGCCACAGCTTAGTAAGTGGCAAATCCAGAATTTGGATCTGGGACTGTCTGACTCCAAAGCCTATGTTCTTTCCACTGTGCAACATTACCTTTAAATTCATTTAGTTATTCATTAAAGAAATATTTGTCAAGTGCCAAGTTCATGAGTGGCTGATGGAGACAACCCGAAATCTAGCTTTATAGGTAGATGTCTCACCTATGCAGGACAGTGCTGCCAGTCAAAGGGAAGGAACAGTTCATTTAAGGAAAAAGAAGACATGCCCTCAATGATATGCCTGGGACACTAGGAACTATGCCTCACACATAACAAGAAAGGACCTCTGATCATCTCTACTAACTTTGCAAGCCTATTTAACTAAGATATTCAATAGTACTTATTTTGTAACTCTGTCTCCTAGGTTACTCTGTGGCTGCAGTTTCTACAGGAAAAAGCGTCCACTTTGTTGCTGGTGCTCCTCGGGCAAATTATACTGGCCAGATAGTGCTTTACAGTGTAAGCGAGAATGGCAATGTCACCGTTATCCAGACTCACAGAGGTGACCAGGTAAAGTCCATTGTTTAGCAAGTGAAATTAATTTTAGGAACAACTGGAGCAGGTGGGGAGTAGGGAGTTGGTAGAAATAAAATCTACCATTTATTGAGTGCCTACCCTGTGGCTAGCTCTGTAATCTGCATTTACTTGAATATTCTTTAAATCTTTAAAGAGATCTACCATCTTCTTTTGACGGGTTACTGAGAGATTAACTACCTTTCTAAGGTCACATAGCTTTCATGGGGTTGAGCTTTCATTAAAACCCAGTCCCCAGTGGCCTCAAAGCCTGTGTTGTTTGGCTTCTTCCTATTCCATATTTTTAATTCTCCAGATTAATAACTTTATTTAGTCATAATGACAGGCACCTAACCACTGCTTTGTAGGCAAGCCCCTCCTAGAGGCCAAGGATTTGGAGGAGAAATAATGAGAAGAAGGAAGCAGGATAGCATTGTAAAAACTGAGCTACTGCATCTGGGCCCGTCAAGGTGAACTGTTGCTTTGACCTTTCTAAAAGTAAAGCAACTCTATTCTCTGCCACTTTCTTCTGATGTGTGACAGTTTTGTAGTCGGAAGTTGTCATGACTCTCAGTCATGGCCCAGTAGAGTGAAGGCCAGCTGATAGATTCCTATTTCCTTACAAAGCAGTTTTCTCCCATGGGCTTGGCACATATTTGAAATGAGCATCGTGGATCTCTGAAAACCAACACAAACTTTTCTTCCTTGAGTATCCACAGATTTTTCTTTGGGATTAAGTCTCATTCCACTATCTCTATGACTTTTCCAAGAAGAAGACCTGAGTCTTCGACTTCCTTAACCCAAAACCAACTATGGTCACATACTTTTCTCTCCTCTTTAATATTCTAAAGAAAGGTGCTTTTATTTTGA
Organism: Pteropus alecto; assembly: GCF_000325575.1. Lineage (NCBI taxonomy): Eukaryota > Metazoa > Chordata > Mammalia > Chiroptera > Pteropodidae > Pteropus > Pteropus alecto. Next base: position 3,860,287 of record NW_006436284.1, read on the forward strand.
CGAGGAGTCATTTCTTATTCATTTCCAAATCCTTAAGAGGTATTCACAGAGGCATGCATTGAACTTTGGTTGAGTGCAATGAATACTCAAATCCCCAGCCTCTCATTTCACTTTATCTCCTGCTGTCCCAATCTATCTGGCAATTACTCTCCTGATCCAGATCATGCCATAGACACTTAAATCATTCATGTTTTACAACTCCTCTTCACCTAGAAAACTCCTTGTCGTCCTTTAAGATGCAATTCAAGTATTAATCTTTCTAAGTCTTCCTGACTCCACTGCACTGTGATCACACAGCATTTGGTACTTGCCTCTATTATGTTTTACCATAGAAGCACAATTATTTGTTCTACCTCCCTCGCCCCTCCCCCCGTCTCTATAACACACCCCATATACCTTTTAAGTGTTTCACTTTTAAATGTGGTCTTTGACACACCAACATCAGAAACACTTGGAGTATTTATTTAGAACACTGTTTTCTGGATCTCATCCTGGGCATTGTATCAGAATCTCTAATAATGGGTCACAAGAATCTGCATTTTAAAGAAACTTTCATGGTGATTTTTGTGCACACTTAGGTTTAAGAGACTTAGATGGCGATACAACCTGAGAGAGGTGACTGTTATCCATCTTTATGTTCTTAGCACTTTATTAATAGTAAACACCCATTTTTTGTCTTGAACGAGTAAATAAAAGTTCAGTATAATATTAGGAGTATATGAATCCCAGGAATCCTAAGGTTAATTTGCTTTATTACTCCAGATTGGCTCCTATTTTGGTAGTGTGCTGTGTTCAGTTGATGTGGATAAAGACACCATTACAGATGTGCTCTTGGTAGGTGCGCCAATGTACATGAACCACCTAAAGAAAGAGGAAGGAAGAGTCTACCTGTTTACTATCACAAAGGTAAAAAAAATTATTACATCAACTTAGTTTAATTTGCTTTAATATTGGTAAATGAAAAGTTAATCTGCATTTTTGCACAATAAAGAAAATTTATGATTGATAAATATAATGATAATTTTCATATATAGTATGGTTTATGTTTCATCATTATGAGGATGTCACCATTAAGTTATAATTTTTAAAATCACATTAAAAAGCATAACCTAGACCTTAATATATAGTGCATTGCCATTTTCCATGAAAAGTCTTTGAATATGGATTCTCTTATACAAATAAAGTTATTATAAATACACATCATTTTTTAAATATACACATGTGTACACACACACACACACACACATACAACACTTCTGTGTATTTCTCAAGTATCTTATCCAATTATTCTTTAAATGACAATAACAGGTCAAAACTACCTTGTTAACATTTTACGGTTAAAAGTACAAATTGTACCAGGTGCCTTGGAAACCCCCATATGATCCTGGATGCTTTCTACATTAGTTTGTCAGGAAATTCCATTGCTTAGTGTAACATTTAGATAATATATCCAACTCTTGGAATTTCCAGTCCTTTCACATAAAACTTAGCATATTCTAACATGGAAAAGCACAGTTTTTCCAACTTGTAGACTGAACTCTAAATCCATGCACATAGTGACATAGAAAGTTGGATGACTATAGAAGGGAAAAAAGAGAAGCTGATATTAATACAATAAATATAATGCCTAGCTATTGTGATAATGTCCTCCCTTATTTATTTAAATTAATGTAAAAATTAGCCCTTGAACAGAATCAATTAATACAATTCTAAAGCATGTATTGAGTATTCAGTAAAGGGAGGGCATATCTATTTGTTTGAAAATTTAACAAATCCTTCTTTCTTAAGTTTCTTGCTTGTCAACTATTCTTAACTAATTGCTGAAGGTGAGAAGATCTCCCAGTGCTTTATCAAACTTAGTAGCAAACTGATTTCTGGAAGATTATTATAGAGGAGAAAGAATCAACACTGACCCAGTTTCATGGTTGAGGAGCATTACTTTCTTGTGAAGTCATGAAATATTTTTATTCTTGATTTCAAAATCTGAAAAAACAATTGTGTCTTTTACAAGGAAGTATCTTTGGGCAGAATTACTTAGCATTTCTTATAATGGAATATTAACAATCTCATTTTTCAGTTCCTATACCATTAATAATTATGTCACTGTTCAGTAATTTTTAAATAAAAATCTAAATTAAGGTATTGTATTTTAATTTGTCTCTACCTAAATTTTATTCAAGATGTTAGTAGATTTTCACCAGAAAATTTTAAAGCAAAAGGTTTAGAAACAGGTGAAGATCCTAATATTGAGGGAAAGGAGACAAAGGAATGGATACTTTCAAGTAGATTGTGTAGCTACAGTAAAGAGAATTGTATCCTTTCACCAGCAGATATTCTATGGCCCTACTTAGTAAAATTTTTATTTATAATTCTCAACATAATTAGAGAATTTTGAAATCTAGGTTTACCATCCTATCCACTTTTAACAGTTGGCAAATTGATTTGGGTATCATCTGCTGAGTATATTAATTATAAAAGTTGTAAGATTTGTTTTAATCGTCTCTTTTTTTTCTCTTTTGCAAGGGCATTTTGAATTGGCACCAATTTCTCGAAGGCCCCGAGGGTGTTGAAAATGCTCGGTTTGGTTCAGCTATTGCAGCTCTCTCAGACATCAACATGGACGGCTTTAATGATGTGATAGTTGGCTCGCCTTTGGAAAATCAGAACTCTGGCGCTGTGTACATCTACAATGGTCATGAGAACACCATTCGCACAAAGTATTCCCAGGTAATCTGAGCTTCATGGTGATGTATTTATGTGTGAGTAAATCGTGTTAGAGCTACAGAGTATCATGAGGACCATCCGATCCATCTTCTTATTTTGTAACTTTATTCACTCATTCATTAACTATTTAGTGAGCTGCTACTGTGTGTCAAGGACTGTTTTAGACTTTGAGGATGCTGTAAAGAACAGGACAAAATTCTGCTCTTTGTGGATCTTATATTCTTGTGGAGGAGACAGAGGAAAAATAAGATAAATAAAATAACATGTCCTAGATAGTAACACGTGAGAAGGAATTTTTTTAAAAGCTGAAACAGGCATGGGAGGTATCAGGTATTTGAAAGGATGGCAAGAAGGTGACTGAGAAGGCAAAGTTTGAGTAAAGACCTGACCACAATGAGGTAGGAAAGGAATCAGGACCTAAGCTTGCATCAACTCCTTCTCAGCCCACTGATCCTCCATTGCTTTGTGCTGGTTTGTGATTTTTATGTTAAGATTCATGCTGTTTCTTTGATGAAAATGTGGCTGCAAGAATGATAAACAGATCAGATAAGATGTGATTAAAAGATCAATGAAATTTTGTGAAGACTATAGCAACCTAGGAAATGGCTATGTAGCAAATATAACAATACCATGTAAAAGCTGCCTTTTTCCTGTTACAGTCATGCACTATAATTTCATGTCAAATTTGCTCTTTCAGAAAATCTTGGGATCTGATGGAGCCTTTAGGAGTCATCTCCAGTACTTTGGGAGATCCTTGGATGGCTTTGAAGATTTAAATGGGGATTCCATCACCGATGTATCCATCGGTGCCTTTGGACAAGTTGTTCAGCTCTGGTGAGTCAGTGAGAGCCAGACACAAACCAGATAGCTAAAAAATGACCTGCTAAGTAGAACAGATTGCTGTGCTGGTATTGTGGAAAACCCACGTCCATTACATAAGACTCTAGGACACTTACGTGTCATGGTTTACATAAAGGAAGGAATATGTTTTATCTGGTGGGAGAAAAAAAAATATTTTCCTAACATTAGAACCAAGTTTCTCATTTCTCTGTGGTGAGCAGAAGTGCATTGAAAAGACAAAGCCCTTTAATGATCATCCTGGATATTCTGGAGCACTATCTTCCAAATAGGCTTACCTCAGCGCACAGATAGGAAACCTCATGAGAACAGCCTAAAACTCCTGAGCACTTGGACCACCCAAGTTAAGTGCAACTTCTTGTGTAGTTAAAAGGTATTTTTTTAGAATTTTTAGTCATAAACAAGCAGCCATTATTTAGGTTAAGCAGACCTCTCATTGACCTCAGTAGGAGTTGAAGAGCAGGGTGGGGGAACAATAATCAATTCAAGGACAAAAATAAATATACTGGGCTGGTGAGAGAATGGAATCAGAAGAAACTGAGAATTTGATCAAGAGTTCCTAAGAAAATATAGTTCAGCCATTCATTAATTTGTTTCTGTTGAAAAATGTGCTTTAAATGTCCAGATGCATCAAGAATAGAAAAACATTACGTATTGATGCCGTGCTGTTTCTGAATTTCATGATACTGTTTATAGTATCTCACTTGTGCTTTTAAAGGATGAAATGCACTGTATTTGTGCATTGTTTTAATGAAATCTTAGTGTGTAAAAAATAAAACTCAAGGATAATATTTAAGACTAAAAAATAAGAAAATATATTTATCAAATAAAATCAATAAAAATCAATTAAGAGTAGCATACCATTAGAAAAGTACGAGGTGTGATAACATAATTATATGACTGATTTTTAAACAATAAGAAATCATGCCTTTCGGTGAATGCTGCCCTATAACCATCTTGGTAGGCTTCTTCCTTGGTAGGCTATATTCTTACTATACTATGACACTCTCTTTAATATAGTCAATGATGGCCAAACTTTTTCTTTAAAGATGGATTTAATTCTTCAAAAAAATCAAGACACATGAAATCAAATCAACTTTTTAAGGTTCAGCCAAGCAAGGTTAATGCCATATTGTGGTCACATTCCCATAAGGTGCAGAGACTGGTTTTTCTGGAGACCTCCTGAGCATAATTTTTAAAAAACAAGTTTACAAAAATAACTTAAATCAATCCCATCTCTATTGGGATAAGTGCTCGGCTTCTCAAAGAGATTGACTTAAAGAAATCATTCACTTAGACGTTGTAGATCTCGTACGTTTGAAGACAGGCTGCATTTGTTGTTTTATGACTGCTTGTCAGGGGACCTGATAGATTCATGATTAACTATTGAAATAATCTTTCAATGGACTCAAGGCCTGAAATTAAAAGAAAATGTTTTCTATGTCTTCTTGTGGTACTTTTCAAAACAGAAAAATTATTAATTATTACTTGCTGCTTTGCAAATAGTTAAGGGTGTGCGTAAAGCTTATTATGATGAAGTACCAATTCCACTAGCCAAGGAATTCGACCGTGGGTTCTAATCTCTCACTCGCTAATAACTATTACTCAGTAAACTGGTAAGTTACTAGATGTCTTTGTGTCTCAGACTTTTTTGTTAATAAAATGGAAATAATATTTTTTCTACCCATTTCACAGGAGTGTTGTAGAAGCAAATGAGGCCATGTGTATGGGAAAGCCTTTCAGATATCGAAAAGACTAAACAAGTCATTAGTCTGTAATACCCTACCTGAGATGGACATGCCAAAGCCATTTTCTGGCATCGGGCTAGTTGCCACCATCATGATCATATGCCACACTTCAAAGACTCACTGTCAGCCACTAAAGCAACAAGGAAACAACCACGACCACACTCCTTAGCCCTGCCACCCCCACCTTGCCATCTGCTCTCTCCTCTACCTTTGTGAGAAGAGTGAATATCATTGCTTCCACCTGACAAAACACACCAGGGACCATGACTTTGTACTTCATTTGCAAAGAGGCTGAAGATTCATATCCTGTGCTCACGTATGAGTTCATTAAACAAAAAATATTAACTGTGAATTGTGCTGGTAATACAGTCACAAACAAAGAACATATCCTTACCTGCCATCTTAGAGCTTTCAAATCTAAAATACTGCTAAAGTGCTTAGAGAGTGGAGAGAATAATTGGATAATGTTGGCACTGGGTCTCCCTTGTAAAGGTTATAATATGTGCATTCAGCAATATGTCAATCTATCTGTTTCCATTTATGTCTTTCAGGTCACAAAGTATTGCTGATGTATCTGTAGATGCTTCATTCACACCAGAAAAAATCACTTTGTTCAACAAGAATGCTGAGATAAACCTCAAACTCTGCTTCAGTGCAAAGTTTAGACCTACTAAGCAAAACAATCAAGTGGGTGAGTAGACCTAAAATAATCTGTATGGAGATAAATTTGCTTTTAGTCTTAAATATAATCTATACTTCGAGTTTGTAGCCCCCAAAAATAAAGGTCTGAACTTGAAGACATTTAAATTGCCACACAGTTTAGGTGCCTGAGAATGGTTAATTAGGCATGAAAGGCTTGTTTAGATCTCCCTCTGTCACAATCTCTAGAATGTGATATTCTGCTGCAGAAAGTTGTAATTCTTATGACATAATCATGGACTCTCCCAACTTTATCCTTCGAGTTTCTCTCACCCACAGTTCCCTTACTTAAAACCTTGGGCACAGACAGATCACACTGGATTACAGCCCATATTAAGTGAGAGCACTGTATGTTGGCTCTGCCATAATCTAGATAGACAGAGTGTGTTCAGTACAAGTGCCCCATATTGTTCCTATTCCTGAGGAATCAATAAGCATGAAATATTGAGAGAGAGAATACAAAACATTATATGATTTATACCCAGCATTTTAAATTTCCTAAATAATCCAGAGAAGTGAATAAAAGTCTGAGACATGTTCTATCAGCAAGAAACAGTGAAGAAAACTGTGGGCAAATGTCAAACAGAAATTGTGGTTGTCTCTCTCTTGGACCAGTCAAGTCCCTTTCAGGGCCTGGGTGAGGTCCCACATCCTCTTTTCTAACCACTCTACCTTCCCTTCATCCCTCCTGAGCTAACTGTCTCCACGCCCTCCATAAGTAGCAATTGATTTAGCACTTGATTAAATTCTACCTTCTTTTGTTTGCTGCTGTTTCACAATCCCCCTGCATCAGCTTTTGGCTCTAAACTTTAGAAACTGGTAGTTTCTACATGCATGTCATTAAGTGGTATACAAACTAACTTAAAGACTGGGAATATAGAGGCAAATTATTTGTCACAATTGATACCAAGAAATAAATAGATTAAGAACACAAAGCAGAAGTTAGATTCACACCTTGGCACACGTTCCCTATTTTCCTACTTTTTATATATATCTGGCATTTTTCCTTTCAGGTGCTCAAACACTGACCCAACTCTGAGTAGCACATTTCACAGACCTGCCTTATAGCACGTCCATCTGAGTAGCCATGATCAGTTGAGTCAGAAATCATTACCGTGTGACCATTAAGGGCTTAGATGTCATGTGCATCATGGCAACTATAGTTAACAATGCTGTATTTATTATGTATTTAAATTTCAAATATTATTATTTGAAAGTTGCTAAAAGTAGATTTTAAAAGTTACAACAAAATAAAAGTTATAACTGTGAGGCGATGGATGTGTTAACTAACCTTATTGTGGTAATCATTTATATACACACACACACACACACACACACACACACATATATATATTATCACTACACTTTATACTTTAAACATAGACAATATTATATGTCGATGATTATCTCAATAAAACTGTAGAAAAAATTATTAAGTGGCTAGCCTGCCTAAAAGATTAATTTAGAAAATACATAAGCTGGCAGACATGGCTGGCTGGTTACCTCTCCTGGAGCTGAAGCATGGATTTCTCATGTCTCTCTTTTCTTTTGACTACACTTAACTCCTTCTGTTGCCACACACTTGGGAGAGGATTTCTGCTCTCAGACACTTTCCTCTCCTTCCACTTGCTGGAGGGCGTCTGGGTCTTGCTGTTTGGCACCTTTCCCTTTCAGTCTTTTTCCTTGAAGCCTTCAGGTCTGTAGAGACAAGCTAATCATGATCATTGCTTAATTGCTTGACTAGCAATAATATTATATAAGACATGAATTCCATGTTGACAAATTTGAAAAATGAATTTATAAAGCATATGGTCTCTATTGTTTACTGTATCAGGTGCATATTCCGGTTTAAATTTAATGACATAGAAATTACTATATTGCCCATGAGACTATTTATCATTTTTACTAAGCTGTTTGAAAAAAATGACACAGTATTATCATGTATACTAACTTTGTCCCAGCTACAATCATCTCCCTATCATTATTTTTCCTTCGCATTATTTTTACCACTTATATTTAGTTCATTTGATTCTGTTATATTTTATCTATGTTGACCTCCTTAAGTCATTGGAGCAAGAAAAATCTTACAATACCTTTAATAGATATTTTAATGTTTTTGGAAGTCTATTCAACATTTAAAATATTGAAAGTAATAAAATAAGATAGAGTAACCCCAAATAAGGCATTTGGTGCTATGAATAGTATCAGATTTCTCTCAATTTTGAACAGCAGACTTTAGCTGAAGGTTCTGATAGTTTAGACACTGGCAACTGACATCAGTTTTATCACATTTGTTTTTCGTGTCTGTTGCCCTGGGTTAGTATTATCTCTGGTTTGTAGATGAGGAAATGGAGGTTCAAAGAGGTTTAACAAATTGCCTAAAGTCGGTCAGCTCACAGATGGATTCAAACCAAGTCTGTCTGATTAAGAACTTATTACTGCAATGTTGTATGCCTTTCCTCATGGAAGCATCTAGAATATGCCAGATACTATACATCTTCCCTTGGAATATCTCAGTTAATCCTCAAATAACAGTTAATCCCCACAACTGCATAGAAATAGCAAAAACATGGGCTCCGATTTCAAAATTCCCCAAATTTTATTTCTGACCATGCCCTAGCTGTGTGAACTAAGGTGAATTATTTTACCTCTTTTATTCTGTTCACTATCTGAAAAATAGGGTAATATCTACTTTCCAGATTTATGGTAAAACTTATGTAAAGTAACATATAAGAATGTGTTCAATTGTAGGTACTCAATAACTGTTCCTTTCCTTTTTATATCATTGTGTTATCAATGATGTTTGGAAAATGATGTTTGAGGGATTATTTTGACCAACTTCATTCTGTAGATCTCTTGGTGGCAAGTCCACTTTTCTTTCCACTGCTTCGAGCTACATTTCTTTGAATCACATTTCTTTGTACCCACAGTCATGTATATCTAACCAGAGCTAGAATTACAAAAGTCATGGGCAATCCACGGTTCACAATTCAACAATTCAAAGACCATTTTTATGTTTCCTCAAAGTCAGAGGCTTCACCCAATAAGACACAAAAAAACAGAGATGCTTTTTCCTTAAAAAAAAATTTTTTTGTAATAACATTTCTTCATGATTTTTATCATAGCCATTACATATAACATCACAATTGATGCAGACCTATATTCATCCAGAGTAACCTCCAGGGGTTTATTTAAAGAAAATAATGAAAGGTGCCTGCAGAAGAATATGATAGTACATCAAGCACAGAGTTGCTCTGAGTTCATCATCCTCATACAGGTGAGGCTTCGGAGTCATATCTTTTCATTCTATTTCTTCTTAAAGACTAAAGAATAATGAAAATCTAAAATGGAAACTTATAAGGTAGAAAATACTTGCCCTTCTAATTAATGTTTTTCTTTTCTAATTCTATGAACAGGAAGCATATTTCCTTTATGCTAATATATATTCATATTCTATTATTAATGAGTTAGTAGCATTAAATTTTATTTGAGATTGCAACTAAAATGGCTAAATATAAGATTCTTAAAGAAATCAAAGACACTGCTTTATTAAATGTTTAACGAGGAGAGCTTTCAGTTGACAATAAATTTTATTTCAACATATTATTATCATGAAAAAATTTTATTCATTTTTAAGCTACTGAAAAGGACAATCCCAATGTGTTTTCTACTATTGGATTTAAATTAATATAAATGAAGGATGTTAAATGATGAGGTAAAAATTATTTGCTCTAATTTTATGCCATAATTACTATAGTTCAAATGGATTCTAAAAATCTTCCAAGTAGGAAAAAGGCTTCTTAGTAGAAAACTTCCAATGGGAAATTTATTTTATAAATTACATGAATATTTCCCCCTAGAAACCACATAATGGTATTTGAAAGTGTAATTTACTCAGGAACCCATTTTTAAAAGAGCTGTTTAAGAACTTTTCTAGAATATGGTTCTCAGAGTTTAAGACGCTTAAGAATTGCCGAGGAAACTTTTACAAAATGCATGTTCTGAGTTTGAAGGTTCAGGGAATTATGCAGGTTTAAGGGGCAGCCCCAGATATTCCTTATGTAGATGGATGGTGCAGAGACACAAATGTTAAGTATATGAGTTAATACTTAAGATGAATTAAAATCAGTTGAGTTGCTTATTGTTCAAGATGAAGGTTTTTAATTTGCAGAGGCCTGGACTTTCTTGATTGTTAAGGGGCCAACTATACAGATTATTTAAAGAAATAAAAGCTGGTTTCCATTCTTTCCTATCCTTGTGCTAAGTGGTAGATCAAATTAGACATGTGATCCATTGTCGGGGAATGAAGACAGCCTGGCTGTTCATTTGTAGATCCTGTTCACTCTCGTGTGCACTTGTGAAGTTTTTAGAAGGTATATGTTACTTTGGTCAGCTGAGAGACATTCCAGTTAACATGTCATATTAGATATCAGTACCAAAGTCCATCCTATGTGCCAACCCTGCAGCCAAGTAAAGAAGCATTGCCATGGAGTCAGGAAGCCATCTTAGTAGTCAGGCCCCCCAAAAGGCTCAAGACAGCAGTATGTCCTGCCCGTGAATGGACTAAATGATAACAAAAATATCACTTCTCAGGAGAAGGCAAATTCAATTTTTAGTGTTTATCATTTGTACAATGTTCTTTCCTGAAATGACCTGAGAAGATGTTTGCGAGAGGACTGCTAGATGACACTTGCAGCCCTGTTTTGGCATCTTCACATTACAAAGGAGACCGTGACTTCTACAATGCTTCAAATCCCCCACCGTTTATACTAAATGCAAAGTGAAGAAGTAGTACTTGTAGCTGGGTAGCATCGGCTTCGATGACTGTTGAGTGATTCACTCATCACCTTATACGTGCAAGGAGCATTGCAGCTTCTAATACCTAGAGCCAGAAGTTGGGGAACTTGGTTTCCGATGTGGGCAACACCTTTATCTGGTTTCATAAAACAGAGTTAAGTTCTGACTAAGGAAAGGAGACTCTTATCCACTGCCTGACAAGCAGCCCTGAGTACGCTATTCTTTGAGTTCCAAAGATGTGGTCAGGACAGCTGACTCCTAAGTCTTGGCAGTAGGAATTAAAAGGACATAGCCAACAACTCGAAGGCCAGGTACTAACATAGGGGTCTTCTGAGCATTAAAACCAGACATATCACCTATTTGTACTATTTATAATTACTTGTGTGTAAATTATGAGATTGCTAATGAGCTTAACCAGGAATTGCTGCTTCAGATGTTTACTGAACCTACATCTTTAAGTTTCTTAGTAGTGGGAGGCTAAGAGCACAACTAGGACGGAAGGGAAGAAGCAAGAGTCCTGAAAATTCAAAACAAGGATATTCTACATAGTTGAGAGTAGACTGTGCTCTTGATTGTAAACACAATTGTGGTCATTTTCTTGTTTTGAAGCTGCTGTGCCCTAATAAACTGTGTGTGCGTGTGTTTAGGAGCCCTCTGATGTTGTCAACTCCTTGGATCTGTGTGTGAACATCAGCCTGGAAAACCCTGGCACCAGCCCCGCCCTTGAAGCCTACTCTGAGTCCGCCAAGGTCTTCAGTGTAAGTGCAGTTTGCCCTTTCTAGAATTCAGACTGACTAACCAAAGTTTCATAGTCACTACAGTAGTGTCTGAAAGATACTTAGAACATAGCCTTTTAATTGTTAATTTTTTAAAGGAAATATAATTACTTCTGTATAAAGTTCATCAGCATATAAATTCCATGAAGGTGGAGATTTTTGTCTCAGTTCACTGCTCTGTTCCCAGCCATAAATATTTGTTGAAGAAATAAATACCAAGGAAGCAAACACCTTGTGCTGACGACCCCCTTAAAAAATAAAATGTTACCAATACCTCTGCATTCTCTGTACCCCTCCCCACCCCCGTCAGATCCGCCTTCTTCTTGCTCTCCCAGGCAAGATCACCATGAATTTTGCATTTATCAATGCTTTTCTTTCTGATATTGCTAAGGATGTACATATTCCTAAAACAGCATTTAGTTTGGCATAGTTCTGAACTTTATGTAAAAAGAATACTACAGTATGTCTTCTTCCCCAATCTGCTTTTATAACTCAAGTGCAGATGACTGGAATTGTTCTTCCTTTTTTTGTAGATCCCGTTCTATAAAGACTGTGGTGACGATGGAGTTTGCATATCTGACCTAGTTCTAGATGTCCAACAGCTGCCAGCTGCTCAGTAAGCTTTACTTTAAAACTCATTGTAAAATGTAGAAATATAAGACACATTGGGCTATGTTACTCAAATGAATGTTTATAGAGATGTTTTTCTACAAAAGAAATATACATAATAAAGATCTTTAAAATCTAACTTTCAATTTCTACCATCCATATAGTAGTAAAACAATAATATAAAACCATTTATATTTGATGATTCCATTCCCTTCAATGTAATTGTAAGAGATAACCAAGAGCATTTACTTATTTATTGTCGATATCATTTTACAATGAAGACAGTCTATTATTAAGGAATATTCCAAATAAATCTAAAGAGTTTATATTTTTTAATGAGTGAAGTGTTTGAATCTGGCCTTTTTTCCCCTTAATGACTTCTTTTTCCTTTTTCTCCTTTTTTAACAGAGACCAACCCTTTATTGTTAGCAACCAAAACAAAAGATTAACATTTTCAGTAACACTGAAAAACAAAAAGGAAAGTGCATACAACACTGCAATTGTTGTTGATTTTTCGGAAAACTTGTTTTTTGCTTCCTGGTCCATGCCGGTACGTGATGACATCCGATGGCTATTGTGTCTCCTTCTCGTTGTCAATTACCGTCTTCCTTACACTCAAACTTCCATGTCCTCTCTATTGTCTGAAGAAGCACTTTACTATGATTACCATAGTTAAGGAAGCCCTTTAACTATGATCAGTCCTAACCTTATGGCTCCCGACTAGTTAAACCTCATGAGAACATAGCCTGGCTCTGTAGCTAGGCCAATCCGCTTCACAATTTAGGTCAGTTTTTCCTTTGCCCTGAGACTTGCAGTAGTGGCCAGATACTCGTGTAACTCTTCTTAGCCATCTGTGTGATGAGGCTGCCATGGTAGTGCACAGATGCTACGAGCTGCACTTGCTCTGAGGAGTCAGGAGTCCCACAGCTCAGCCACCAGTCTTGTGACAGCCAAGATGATGCATTCCAGCGAGGTCAGTTAATCAAGCTGATGACTATACCAGGAACACACTTGACCATGAATGCTCCCTGGTCCCTCCTCAGCCACTAGGCAACGAAAAGAAAAGGAGGGAAAGACTGAGATTTTCCAAATTATCTACCTACTTGATGAAAGAATTTTAAAATGTTTTCATCCAGTTTAAAGTCAATGTGGACTTAATAGATGTGGTATTCTAAACCTATTCTCATTCCAGTGTTTAAATTTCCTGTGCCAAACTACAACTTCTTATTTTAAAGAGGAAAAAAAAACCTGTGGAAAGCTAAAAAAAGAATCTTTGCATTATTTAAAATATACACACCAAGATATGATTTTGTTTTCTTCTCATGAAACTACAAATTTTGAATATATTAAGAGAAAGATTGTATTAAAGATAGCTTTTCTGAATATTAGATTAAAGTTATTTTGTGCTTCTGAAATATAAGAAGTATGATTTACTTCTGGGGGAAAATTTGAGTATTTGACCTCTCCTCTAGCTTGTTGGGTGTCCTGCTTAGCAACAAAAATTGTATATTAGCCACCTGGACAAATACATGATTTTTAAGTCTTAGGGGACAATAAATTACTTCAGCATGAACCAACCCTACACTGCTAAAATGTCTGTGGTTTATATATTCCTCATCATGGATGTGCACGCACACTCACGTTATGTACTAATTGATCATGGTTTCCTTGGTCTCGTTCAGGTTGATGGGACAGAAGTAACATGCCAGGTTACTTCTCAGAAGTCTGTTACCTGTGATGTAGGCTACCCTGCTTTAAAGAGGAAACAACAGGTACAACTTGGATTTCATCCTCAAATCCACTGTAGCCCCTCCCTCCTCAACACGAGTGTTAATTCACCAATACACATTCTTCATTATGTATCACCGTTCGATAGGCATCACACACTAACTGGCTGCATATTTGGAAGAAGTTTTAGAAATGTGAATTTTCTGTAAGTTAAAAAAAATGGGATTTCCCCTATGTAGTTCATTCTAAAAATAGGACATAAAATACGGAAATTTCTTTTTTCTGAATACTTTGAGCAACACTGGTCAAAGTGCTGTACGCAGAGTCCCAGATGTCATTTGTTAACCCTGGTAAGCAAATTTCATGCAGCACAAAGCTTTCAAATTCAGACAAGTATATATGTTCCTGTCATGTGATGACTTGTATATGTAGGTTGATAAAAAGATGTTCCACGAATTTGCAAGTTTAAGGTACATAAAATTCAGAATCAAACTGGAGTGATTTTTCTTTTATGGGAAACTTTTTTTTTTCATGTTGGCCCCTGAGTTTGAAGTACCATAGACTGATGAATTTTAATTTTGTGTATAGGTGACTTTTACTATTAACTTCGACTTCAATCTTCAAAACCTTCAAAATCAGGCATCTGTCAGTTTCCAAGCCTTAAGGTAAAAAACATAACGAAGTCATGAATACATGATGATGGCTTTTATAATATTTCTCTTTAAGTAATTTCCTAATGCTTGTTTCTACAGTGAAAGCTACGAAGAAAACAAGGCAGATAATTCTGTCAACCTCAAAATTCCTCTGCTGTATGATGCTGAAATTCACATCACAAGGTAGGTGAAACAGTGGGGCAGCCTGCAACCACTGACATCACTCTGGTTCATGACACATTTGGCTCATGGCTAAATGAATACTCTATATGCTCATTCTTAACTGGAGAATTGAATTAAAACATTTTCCCTTTGTCAACTAAAACAGAAGTTCAAGGTCAAACTGTTCCCGAGGGGAACCTTGAGCAACTCTTTGGGTTTTTTGACCGAGGGCGACGCCAGAAAGGCAGAGGACTAACCCTTCCGCCACATGCCAAGGGGAAAGCCCTGCAGGCCCTACAAGAGCTGCAAACCATCCCAAGTGTCCAAGCAGAACTCTCAGGGCCCTGAGAATTGCCACCACTTTCTTCTCCATGCCACTTTTCCTACTGTCTGTATGCAATCTCAAGTGGTATTCCCATTCCTGGACATTGAAGCCCCAGGCACAGTGCTTTGCACATAGTAGGTGCACCACAAATATTGAATCTACTCTCAGAAAAATTAGTTTCTGGTTGGAAAATTCCTGGCATAACAAATTAGGAGTTTCAAGAGGAAATGAAGCATTTTCCATAGGAGGTCATCCATGAAGAATGCCGTATTCCCTTTTCTTGCCTACCCAAAGCAAGTAAAACTGAGAGCAACGGCCAAAACGGTTCTAGTTTGACACCAGTTATATTGAATTGCTCAGAGACACAGGTGTCTTGAGAAGTGAATAGCATGTAAACACCACAGGTGCTAACAGGTTGGTATCATCACCTTCACCCCTACTTAGAAGTGAAGTGGTTTCATGGACACGGACTCATGGGCACAGCTCTGCAGGTACACAGGCTGCAGGTGATACCCACCTCCACGCCTGGGAACCAGAGTTCCCTACCCGATGAGGCACTAAGGCAGCTTCCCAGCACAAATCAGTGAGCACTGACAACACACAGCAGTATTCTCCCAAGACACCAGGCTGCCAAGTTTCCAGTGACAGCAGATTTCTCTAACTTCCATCATATCACTCCAGCCCCTACAAACACGGAATATGTAGATCATCCAATATATCACTGAACAAAAACAAAAAGGAAAATCTGTCACTATGTCTAGAGTCTGAGACACATGAGCAAGGATGAAAGGAATGCTTCTGTACCAAGTAAGTTGCAAAGAGCAAAAGCAGAAACAAAGCATAGTCCAAGTCCTCCATCCCTGAAAAATTAATCAAAAATTGCATATTTCAAAGGACCCTCAAATTGCTAAAATAAGTAATTCAAAACAAATGCAGCCAAAGAGATTGAAAGTACCACATTACCTGAATTTTTTTCTTTCTACCTGTATTGATTCTCTCTCATCCTAAATGTCTTTTCTTAATACAGACTTATGAGTCCACTCTTCACTGTGGCCAATTTTTCAGATATTTTAACATCAAATAAATATAAGGTTGAAGTGGGACTTCATTTTTACTACCATCTTAGCTATTTAATTTGTGATGGTAAACTGGACTCTAAGACAATCTGATGTCCTTTTAAAAATGTCATACAGTTGAGAAAACTAACATGGAGAATTTTCAAGAATAAAGCTAAAGTGGTACTCAATCCTACCACCCTGATAATTCCTCTTGATGTTTTTTAAAAAGGCATTAAATGTACATGGACAGAAAATCTGAACATTACAGAAAGATACAAATGGAAAATGAAATTATCCCTCCCCACCTCCTCTAGTCATCCCAAAGATGACTAACTTGACTGTTTTCAGAATACCTTCCAGATACTGGGTTTGTTTATCTATAAGGACACATGCATCTTTCTCTTTCTCTCTGTCTTTCTCCCCCACCTCCCTCACACACACACATACACATTTTATTTACCCAAATAGAATGACAAAACTCTTCTGTACCTTCCTTTGTATGTAATCCTAGAGAAATTCATATCGGGACATACAGATCGAACTTGTCCTATTCCTGACTGGATCATAATTTATGTAACTAATTTAATATTAATGAGATATTTGGTTGTTTTGCATTTTTATTTTGTTTTGTTTAACCATCACAATGCTGTAAAAAACAATCGCATTTTTAAACAAACATCTTTGCAAGTTTTTTGAAAAAAAGTCCTACCTGATTATTGAATGTATCCCTTAGCAACCACTTTCATACCATATAAATGTGCAGTTATACTGTGCATATGTGATGGGTGGAAATAGATGATAATAGAATTATTTCTAAAACAAAATCCTCTGAGTATTTACTGATCAAAACTTAAGTAACTTAAGGAACACTTAAGTAACAAATGGAAAAATGTCATCACTTTAAAATGCAAAAGTAGAACATATTAGTGAACTTAGAAACTGGCTGTACTTAGGGGCTCACACGAGATCTCTTGGTAAGCAAAGGGAATAATTCATGCGCAGACAGCCAGGCTTTCTGTTCCAAATCCTAGTCAGTGTTCTCATTTTCCATGTAACGCTAGCAGATCATTGTTTCCTCTCCTATATATAATCTTGACAGATACATCTATTTAAGTCTCTCTATGACATATTTTCCTTTGGAGAATTTGGAAAGTTTTTTTTAAGGAGCTATAAAAAAAGAAGGCAAGATTTTCAGTAAAGAAAAAAAAACCCTTCAGAAAATGTGTAGTCCATTTTTTTTTTTTTTTTTTTTTTTTTGTTTTTTTTTTTTTTTTGAGAAAATAGAATCAACATCCTATAATTAAGATAAATTTTCTGGTGAGAATGAATATTGCTTCTTAGACTCCTCACCCTGCTACCTGCTCCCCAACTCCACCGAAGCTCTGAGGAATCCAGCCTCAGAGCCCCATAAATGAGTGAGGAGAGGGGAAATTATCCAGTTATATTCCAGTCCATAGTCATCCTGTAGGAGTTCCTCCTACCTGGTCATCACTTCACTTGCAAACCCCAGCTAGCAATCCCAAGCAAAGGGTCAAAGCAGTCCAATGCCTCGAGGGCTAGTCTAATAAAACCTCTGGGTCAGCAATCGTATAGGTAGTCTCTACACTGGTGGTGGAAACAAACTGATCAACCCAATTCAGACCCAAAGCATTAGAGCTGGTTTAGAACTAGAGAAGGAGAGGGAGAAGAAACAGTAAAGAAAAGTGTATGTCCTGTTTCACAGGCACCCAGTAAAGAATTCTGCCGGAGCTAATGCCCCATGTTCTAGCATTGTATTTCAGCCATACTAAGTGGAAAATCATCTGGCTTATAAATCCATTCATCCAATCAACAAGGACTAAGTGTCCACAGTATTAACACACCAGTCAATATAATAGCAATTTGAGAAGAGTTCCACTATCAGTTCTAAATAATACATTTGTACTTATTTTAGAAACTTTACAACTGTAGACATAACACAAAGATTCTCAGCAGCAGAAAGATCATGAAGGGATATGCTTGGAAAGGAATTTGTTTTAGCCTTAGAAATGTACACTGGACCATAAGCTCATAAAAAGTATTTGTTTTCACTCAGCATTTTTGTACCTAAATGTAAACTATTTTGTTTGTAATATAAGCTAAAAGATACTTAAATAGAAGAAGCATTAAGCTTCAAGAACAGCAGCAAAACTAAAACATTTGGCTTTACAAACATCATCCAACAGATCTACCAACATAAGGTTTTATGAAGTTTCCTCGGATGGGAATGTTCCTTCTATCGTGCACAATTTTGAAGATATTGGTCCAAAATTCATCTTCTCCATTAAGGTCAGTAAGCCTGTCATGAGGATGAGAAATCAGCAGAAGGGGAAAGGAAAAACGAGGCCAGGAAGAGAAGAAGAAAGTAAAAATAAGTTGAACTATATAAGAGATTCTCAAACTTGAACATGCATTAGAATCACCTGGAGGACTTATTAAAACACATGTCACTGGGCTCCATCTCCAGAGTTTCTGATTCAGTAAGTCCGAAGTGGGCCTAAAAATGTGCATTTCTAATAAGTTCCAGGTGATGCTGAAGCATCCCTACTTTGAGAACCACTAAGATAAATCAGCTAAGTAAAGATCTGGGCTTTGTGCATAGTTATGTGTCCTGGGTAAGGATAATTGACATATTTTGAAAGAAAATGTTCAACATTAATTAATAGAACATTAATATAATGGTATTACTGTGGGCAAAAGTCTCTGGAATGTAATTAGTATGCCAATTATCCTTGAGGACCACTTCTGTATAAGAAGCTTACCATTTGTATACAAGTATGTGTTTTGTACAGTCATGCTAAATAATATCTAGAAATATTTTAAAATCAATTTGTATTCTCTATTAGTATAAGCAATTATCAATCTAAAGATTGTTATCAATTAGAGAAATTAATTTGTGACATAAACTTTGGACAGTAAGAATTCATCCACGACCCTGAGTCTATACAATTTTTTTTGCTACATTTCCTACTGGTCTGTTACATGGTTGCACCTTGCAATTTGGTGACTAAAAAAAAATCTTTAAGAGTTTTGATTTATGATCCAGATACTGGAATTTATAAAATATGCATGGTATTTGGCAACTACTTCTTTTATGAAACATTCAGTCAATTAGTAGTAACAATAAAATAACATTCATAGAGAGTGTAATAAGTATCAGCCTTTATAACAAGTGCTTTACTTATGTTGACCCATTTAATCCCAGATTTTGAAGTTGGTAGGGTTATCATTCTTATGGGTGTTATTTAAAATGTTTTAACAACCAATAGGGCATGAGCACTGACCAATTAGAACAGACTCCCCACCAATGAGAATAGATGCTATAGATGCTAATGATTTGCCGATTATTTTACAAATGAGAATTATGGAAGCATAGAGAGGACACGTATCTTGCCCAAACCACATTACAGATGGTGGATGCTTTTAACCATCTAAGTCACAAATTACTTACTAGTTAAAGTTGTAGATATTGAGATTTTTCCAAGAGGTGAAACACAAAGACCCAAAATGTGACTGTAAAGTTCTTATAGACGAATCCTACCACTTAACAGTGCCCTTCATCAACACAGGGTATTGGTCACTTTCTTTGCAACGTGCGCATGATGTAGCAAAAACCAGAATGTTTCCTTCTGCACTATGTAGGTGACAACAGGAAGTGTTCCAGTAAGTATGGCATCTGTCATCATTCGCGTCCCTCAGTACACCAAAGAAAAGAACCCACTGATGTACCTGACTGGGGTACACACGGATCAGGTAAGGGCACCTGACTTGCCTATAAAAATGAGCACTTTCAATATGGAAACATATCTGTGAGGTAGGGGCGATCATATCTGACATCTTACAGATGGGAAACCAAGAAGATAACCCCTGTGCATCCTGGGTGCTGATTAACTATCAGTTAATTTCATATTAGAAGCAGGATATTGTTAAGAAAACAAATGCCTGAGGCTAGGGACTTACAAATGGCAGAAATTATTCATAAAGCCCCATCTTGGCCAGGTGAAGATCTGACCTTGTCAGAGCCCTGTTCACAGAGAAGTTAGTTGACTGGGAAGGGAAAGGTTGAACCCACAGTGGGAGAGAAGCTGGTCTACACCGCTGCGATTAGTAGCTGGTCTTCAAGCCGTCTGCCTGGAATTTCAGCCTATAGAACTCAATCCTGGCTGCTCATTTTAATCACCACAGCTGCTTTTTAAATACGAGATGCCTAGGCCCACCCCAGGCAGTTCAATCGCAATCTCTCTGGCTAAGGCGCCAGCACTGGTGTTTGTCTTTAAAAGCCCCCTGGTGGTTCTAACATGCAGCCTGGGTTGAGAAGCACTGCTCTTGTCAAACCCCTGCTATTGGCTCAGCCGTTGTCTAGCGCCTACTTAGCTAGTTCTAATGTGATCCCTGTGTTGTGCATAGCTGACCACGGGAAATCGAAATCCTAAAATGTTCCACAAAAGACAACCCTGAATTAAATCACTCACAGTCTACTGTGATTGCAAATTTGTCTTCATCACATATGGGCTATATGAGAACCAGTGCCACCCCATCAAGTCATGTCAGGAGCACCTGAATACTTCAAAGCTGACATTAGTTATGACAATAAGTGTGGCTAGGTCAACGCAGTGAAGGAAGCTAACATTCCTCCCCTGCCCCGACATGTGACAATAGGATTTCCTAACAGGTTGAAAGGAGTATCATAAACTGTTTTGCTTCCTAAGACTGATTTGATGGTTTTGTTTGTTTGTTTGTTTGTTTTTTAGGCTGGTGACATTAGTTGTAATGCTGAAATAAATCCACTGAAAATAGGACAAACATCTTCTTCCGTATCTTTCAAGAGTGAAAATTTCCGGCACGTGAAAGATTTGGTGAGGACAGGTTAATGGGGTGACAGTTTCCTTCGGAGATCTTTTTTTGTTTTGGCTGGAAATCAAAATTAATTCTTTTCTCTTGCCGCTTCATATCATAGAACTTTCTTATTTTGCCTTTGATGGACAGTACGAATCAGGATTTAGAAATACATGCTCAAATCTGTTATTGGAATTATTTAGACCATTATTATAAAACACATGTTCCAGATTTCATGAAATCAAAAGGACTCCATGTAAAACTACTGTTTTTGCGCTGTGCATTTTGGAAACACTGCAGAGAACTGTGAGGGAACTGGGCACGTGCTTTGGAGGAGAAGCTTCTTACATCCCTTGCCACATAATCGCTGGTGTCTTATTTAGCTGCTAAAATGCCTCTGGCCACATTTTTCTGTTTCTCAATATTTTATTATCTCTTGCTCAGAGTTATGCCTCCTTCTTTGGGAAAGAGACTTATCTACCATCTAGCATGGCGCTTGGCACATATTAAATATTTAAATAACTAAACATGTAGAAAACAGCAGTCCAATAGTTCTCCCCTGTGAACAACATTGAAATTCTGGTTTTCTCTCATTGAGATTGTTTTAGTTCATGACGGATGAGGAAAATGGGAAAAAAGGAGAACAAAATAATTTCATTTGTTTTTAGTATAATTACAGTATGAATGTAGTTTAAATCTAATAGGTAAAAATATCCAATAGAAACTTATCTCAGAGTATGCCAAAATATCATTTCTCTCAGCATTCTCTTTATTTTTGTGAAAATGTTTTGACTCTGTAAAAATGGCAGTTGCTGAGTGGGAATAACATAAAACAAACATGACAACACAAAAAAATACAAAGAACAAACTAAAGTTCTCCGGAAATACAACTGACACCATTTTAGTTTTAATTTTTTTCAATTAGTTGGCATTCGATATTAATAAACATCCTTCTCTATACCTCTCAGCATTAATCTACATATAGATATATGTATACTGTTACATAAATGGACCATGCTACTTTTAATAAGCCAATGTCATAGATTTTTTAAAATAGACTTTATTATTTAGAGCAGTTTTAGGTTCCCAGCAAAATTAAGTGGAAAGTAGAGAAATTTCCCATTTACCTATTTCCCCGACAGAGGCACAACCTCTCCCACTATCAAAATCCCCTCACACTATAGTGGGACATTTGTTTCAATTGATTTACCTACACTGACATATCATAATCACCCGAAGTCCAGAATTCATATTAGGTTCACTCTTAGTGTAGCACATTCTATGGTTTGAGCAAACATACAGTGACATGTATCCACCATTATAGTACCATACACTGCAGTTTCATTTTCCTAAAATGCCTGTGCTCCACCTAGTCGCCCCTCACTCCTTGACCCTCGGCAACCACGGATTCTTTTACTGTCAGGTTTTCTTCATCTATTGGGAACAGAGAGTACTCTCAGACACTTAGGGTGATTTTTTTGGTAATATTTATTATATCAAAAACATTTTTTTGCATAAGGAATTCATTTTTGCAACAAATACTGAACACCTGGTCTATGTGGGGCATGCCCCTGGTGGTCCTCATCCGCCAGCTTATACAGCATGAGGAAGAGTCTGCATCCTGTCTTTGCTTGGGACCTAAGTAGAGCCTCACCAGGTTAGGAACTGGTAAATGCTGCCTGTGCCTGCGCTGTCAGCAACCACGGATTCTTTTACTGTCAGGTTTTCTTCATCTAAAGAATGCATCTTTATCATGTTTAATGACTATATTGTACTGCATTTTGTATATGTATATTGAATAATTTACTCACCTAGGACATTGTTGATAAACGGAAGTTACTTAGTTTTCTGTTTTGTTTTGCTTGTATTTTTCACGGTCAGAAACATTCGTGCAGTAAACCAACTGGGTGTACTTTCCCCCGCACATTCGTGACTGTCTCCTGAGGAGCTCCCACACAGATGAGAAATGGCTGGGACAAAGGGGGTCCACTTTTTACATTTTGAGGCACAGTGCCAAAATCTCTTGAACAGTTACAAGTACTAATAGTTCATGAGATTGCCTGTTTCCTTAGATCCTTCCCAGCACTGGGTTTTATCTGTCTTGGTAAAATTTTAGCATTTATTTTTTAAAGCCCACACTAACCCTCTGTCTTCTTCTACTGTTGATCCCAACCTGAAAGAACTGCAGAACGGCTTCATGCAGTAATGTTACCTGCTGGCTGAAAGACCCTCAGGTGAAAGGAGAGTACTTCCTTAATGTGTCCACCAGAATCTGGAACGGGACTTTTGCAGCAGTAAGTACCAGCTTTATTTATCAGCTTTATCAATAGCAAAAAGAATCATAAGGCTCCATTGTCCAGAATTTCATAGCCTTTGATGAAATCAGTATTCTGGTCAATGTCAGCATAATAATGGGCCCAAATAAACAAGAGCAATTTTGCCCTGGAAAGCAACGTGCTTCCACTCCTTTCCAAAACTTGCTGAATTTGGCTGTGCCTCAGAATCACCTGGGGTGCTTGTCAAGCATCTGATTCTTAGAGTCCATACCACCCTACTACATCAGAATCTCTGGGAATGGTGTCAAGATCCCCTCTTCTGTCCTTGGGGTACAAGGGCCAAGTGCTTTGCCTCTCTTCCCACGCTCTTGACTTTTCTGACTTTGTCTCCTTCTCCATGCCCAAAGCCAAATGCACGTGACTGTCTCCTTCTTTGAACTCCCAGCTCCTTGTCTGATGGATCTCAAACCACCAAGTAGATGAATCTAACATAAGGATCCATCTTCCCACATTAGAGCCAGGAAATCACTCTGCTCTCCTGTTTTGCCCCTTCTCTGGCACATACAATTTTTTTCGTCATTTCAATCTCTTGAAAAGTTTGAAGAAAGTGTCAACCGTGTTGGTGTTTTTCCATTTGGCAAGTACAACAGTAGTGATATCTGCTTTCAGCAGAGATTTTGGTAGCCAGAATTTCAGTCTGGAATGAAAAATATTAGGACAGACAGGGCTCCTTACATCTGCCTGCACAGTGGCTGTTTCTTTTACCAATACTGACTCTGATTGAGGCAGCAAAACAGAAATCAGTCTGAAACCTCCTGGGGGCCTTGTGGCTCTTTCTTGGGTTTGTTTTTGTTTTTGTTTGTTTGTTTGTCGTTATTGTTTTAAATGTATAAATCAGTCTTCTAGGTGCTTACCAACCAGACACTACTCCCTCTTTTCTAACCATTTCATGATCTCTCCATCAAACCCTGTGCCCTGCTATGGAGTTTTGTATAAGATTAGAGAACTAAGCTCCTTCCAAACTTGTTCCTGGAACCAAAATGTGAGGCGTTGGGTTTTCTTGCTTTCTTTTGTTTTGTTTTCTCATTAGTTGCATTTGCTTTCAAGCCTTCGGGGCACCTAAATCCTGTAAGATGCAAAGCGTGCCCTTAGTTACACCATCATCCCAGCTGCTGGGACGTTCAGTGCTCAGTTTCACCAACTAGTTTTTGGCTCCTTGGATTCAAGGAGCAAATATTTTCATAACGAAATTTGCCAGCTGGGAAGGAAAGCTGACTGTTGCAAATCAAAATGCAATCATGCTGACTCTGTAAAAAGCATTGAGTTTTTCTTGAGTTTGCTTAAAGCAACATCATTTTAACGGTAAGACTTTTCAAAGTACCTTTCCAAAGGTTTTCAGAAGTAGCAATTTCACTTCTGGGAGCAAAATTATGAAGAAGTGTAATATTTATGCTTTTTCAACATGGTTAAGATGGCTAAACTGAGAAAACCACCATAAGATTTATTGTAGTATATCAAGTCCTGCACACCTTCCTCCTAAGTGAAAGGTCAAACTTTTATCCACACCTTGTTTTCAGCTATTTCAATAGCAAAGTGGATGTTCTCAGACCACCTAGCAGATTCAGTCTAAAATATGGATCTCATTTCCTATATTAGAACCCATTGATTTTCTGCCTTTCATCCTCTTTCTGATGCAGTGCAAATCAATTTAACATTTCAAGTAATTTCATCATGAAGTGATTCCTTGAGCCTCTAAAATGATGACATTGTTGGCTGCCATTTGTAAGGAAAAGCGTTGCCCAATGCTAGTTACTTCACTCTCAGATATGCATGGCATACCCATCATAGGTTGTTAACCCTGCAGAATATTGTGTACCTGCGCAAAGGACCTGACTTGGGAGGGCAGATATATCAGTTATAAGGAAATTCTTTCATCGTTAGTCTACTGCAACTATGAAGCCAGCATTCACTTAACTGATTGTTTTTTTTTTTTTAATATAAACCATTATCAATACTTTTAATGTTCCCTCAATAATATATGTTTAAGAGATCAGGGATCAGGGATAATTTCTGATGCAATTGAGATTCCATATTCCATATTGAGAAAATTAAGAAGAGTAATCAGAGATTGAGCAAATGAGAAAGAAATAAATGGCTCACTTTTTGGATATGCATTCTCTCTTTCTGGCTCCCAGATATAGTTTAGCAAATTACCTCATGGAGTACATTGAATCATATGCCCTAGTAACCAGAAAAACTGAGTCCTAGTAGCCAGAGCATGTGAAGGCAGTTCTCAAATTTGGGTATTGTATTCTATTTAAAAGCAAGCATCAAGCCCAATATTTGCATTATAGAAAAAAGAATATATACATCAATAGTATATCTATTAAAAAATAGATTATTTTTCTACAGTAGACCCAGGAATGCATATAGTTACTTCGTATTAGGTTACTAGAAACATCGGCATAAAATATATGTCCTTTCTATCTGCCTTCCCCAAATCCAGTATTTTTTTTTAATAGAAATGCTTAGATCAGGAAATCTGAAATTGTTACTCATGTTATATAGCATGACAAATTGTTCAGGGTGTCTGCTGCTGACATGCATGGCCGAATTCAAGTGCACTTTTAAACAGTACTATTTTACATATGTGCACTCATAAAAAAAATTCTCTTCCCTTTTTTAATCTGATCTTCCATCCATTATGTGACTTATTCAGGTAAATATATAAAAATCGAGTTTGCAATTTTCCCTCATGGCTCAAACTTCATTAAGTTTTTAAAAATCTGAACTAGGGTCTTTCCTAATTAAAAACTTCATTTCTAAACCCTTGTTTTTCAACCCTGTTCTCACATTAGAATCACCTAGACAAATATTTTAACCTGCCGATGTCTGAACTCCACCTGTACCCCTCTCCCAGAGATTTGGTTTACTTTGCTATGGCAGGGCCCAGTCATCCACACATTTGAAATCCCCTGCATACTTGTCATGTGTGGTCCTGTCACATACCACTGATTTCAGCCCACAGTTCCTTAAGTCTTCAGAGTTGGTATTTGCTCTGTCACCTTCAAGGAAATTAATAAATAATAATCATGCTGAGTTTTATGAATTAACTTCTGCTAGGACAAAATATATTCTTTATTCTTATGTTCCAGTCGACTTTCCAGACCGTACAGCTGACGGCCTCTGCAGAAATCGACACCTACAACCCTCAGATATATGTGATCGAAGAAAACACTGTCACGGTGAGCACATCGCATCCCTCTCCCCGCTGGCAGCAGAGTCTACGACAGACGGTCCATTTCTTAAACTTAGAATAGTGGTACCTCTCACCTACATGTATGCAGAAGTATCTTACTGAAACTCTAAAAACCTCATGTTTATTACGTCAAGCTTTTGGCCAAGGGTGCTTGCTAGTCAAAAAGTTCAGTGATATAGTTGATGGACTTGCTCCCTCCTCCACGCCCCCACCTCATGCTGGCAAAGCTGCATCAGAAGTGATGATCCAATGAAAAGCAGAACAGAAGGGGCTCCATCCTGCTTGTGGCTCCCTTCTCCAGACCTAAACCACACCATCAGTTCTTTCTTCCTCCTCATGCTTACACAAAACTGTCTAGATCTTAGGCCACAAAGTCTAAGCCATGCTTATTTGAATCATATACTGTATTTTAGAGTATTTTTTAAAGACTAGTGATGAAATATGCTTAATAAATAGGACATTAGAGCGCTTTTTTAGTAGTATTCCTTATAACTAGACACTGACACTATATGAAATGTCCATTCATTAGGTCTAACAGTCTAGAAAACTACAAACGATCCCTTTGATTAAAAAAGATTTTGCAAAAGAATGAAATTTCAGAGAAAACAAAGGCTCACTTGTTCCCAAAGCTGGCACAGGACAACTTTACTTTGCACTGAAACTCTTGGAATACGCCATATTTAGATATAGTGGGATTTCCTTGCCCAGCTAATCTGCGGGCAGAGCCCTGAGCATTTTCCTCCCAAAGCTTTTGTTAGAAATTGGAAAGCAGTTCAAGACTCTTCTCCCACAGCCAGCTTAGCAGTTGGCCTCAGTCCACTGTTGCAGCCTATGAACTTGGTTAAAAATTCAATGGCCTTGTGAACTCTGGACCTTTCCCAATGCCTGAGTAGAGCTCACAGCGCTGTTAGCCACTCTTGTCCCAAGAAAAATGATTCCACACAATAGAGGATGCTTCTCTGCCTCTGGCTTAAACCCTCTGCAAAGACCCACACTCTCTCTTCCGAGGCTGGGTGTGGAAAATCAGAAATACAGCCAAAGGAAATGTGGTCTTCAAATTCAGAGTGCTATGAACTTAGCCTTGCAGAAAAGTACTATAGGTATTGCAAAAGTCCATTTTAGAAAAACGTAGTGTTCAGACAATGCCTGAACCTCTTCTGAAGTTTTTGTTTCTTCAGAAAGCAGTATTCGATATATTAATTGAAAATTCGAATTAACAATTTTAATGAACCTTTAGGAAATTTCTCTTTTTCTGGTTTTCTCTGAGCAATATTGATAAATATCAGGCCAACTACTACTCTATTGTGTCTATGAAAATATTTTTGGACTCCAAATAAAAATTAAATAACTTTTTGAATAATATTTGGAATCCAAATAATAAATTGACATATCCCTACAGGTAAATAAGTGATTCTTAAATTTATTTGAATCCCAGGCCCATTTAAAAATCTGATACAGAAATGTCATACTCATAGATCCTTATGGATCCATGGACCCCAGATGAGGAAGTTCTGGAATGGAGAGAAGTAGAGCTATGTCTGCCATTAATCAGCAAACTATATGAATTTATGCTTTAGTCTTAAGCTTATAAAGCCTTATTTTAGCCCTTGAAGACACAAATGAGAAGACATATAGTCACCAAAAGAACATATTCAAGTTCAGCCGAACTCATAATTCTATGATGAAAAGCAGCTCGCCTGCCACTGTCAGTGTTAAATCAAGTAAATAAATTAGGTTTTGTCCCCTTGTTTTGCTCTGAAATGCAATTTTTTAAGAATATGTTTTGTGGAGGAAATGGTTGTGATTCTTCCTACGACATACACACACACACACACAAACGGTTTTACTGTTAAAACTCATAGGGCAGCCATTCCATTACAAAGTCACAAACCTGCCAGGAAGTGGACATAAAGAATCATAGGTAGCCCCAAGGGCAATTTTATTGCTAAAATGGTCGATTTGAGCCCTAGGACTTTTCTGCAATACATATCAAGTAATCTTGACTGGAAGTTAAGAGAAATCAACATTTTAGGATCCCAGTACAAAGTCGTTGTTGCTCAATCACAAGGGATTTGGCTTGTTAATTTCTTTGACCTTTGTGTCCCCTCCCCAACACTGGATTCCAAATGCTTTCACTCGACAATGAAATTGTATGCAAGAAATCAAAATCGCTATTTCATAAATAATTAATGCATCTGAGATTGTCAGAGACGACATATCTGCTAAATTCTGATGCAGTTAAAGGGAGGAAACTAGAAAACTTATATTCTTTGCCTGTACTCTGCAGGAGTGTTCTCTAGAAATTGTACTGCACAGTGTTTGAGAAACACGATCATGTGCAAGTCACATCACCTTTCAAGGCCATATTTTATACAATTAGAATCTGACTAGGCCATCTCACTTTCTTTGGGTGCTAAATTAGTTAACTCAATTGTTGTATATATACATTTACAGATTCCCATTACGATAATGAAACCCCATGAGAAAGCCGAAGTACCAACCGGAGTTATAGTAGGAAGTGTAATTGCTGGAATCCTTTTGCTATTAGCTCTGGTTGCAATTTTATGGAAGGTAAGAAAAGTTTCATATTTAAAAATTAGGGTTTCCTAAAGACCTCTGTCTTAAATTTCCTGATCGAACAGCAACCTTAAGTTTTATCATAAGAGAAAAGGCAATGCAAGTTTATTAGCAAATTCTCACTCAAGTCCTTGAAAACAATCAGTAAGGCTTTTATCTCTTCAGTCTTGGTCCCTATCCTTCCTCCCCTTCCCGCCCCCTACCTCCAAACTTCCTTTCTTCCAGACCCCAGAATGTTTTATTCAGCTGCAAATAAGTAGACCCTGAAAAACCAAACTTTATGCAGTTCAGTACAACTCTCTGGGTATTAATTTTCTCACCAAAGGGCTGACACTGGGTCAGTTCCATGGTCTGCATATCCCCCTCTCCAGAGCCCCAGGGATTCCAGGTGCTTTAGGGAAAGTGGGCAGCAAGGTGGGGCGGGGGGGCGGGTGTGGTTAAGGCCCCATACAAAATAAGCCTTAGATAGTAACATTTTTACATCATCATCTTACAGCTTGGCTTCTTCAAAAGAAAATATGAAAAAATGACCAAAAATCCAGATGAGATGGACGAGACCACAGAACTCAATAGCTGAACCACCAGCAATTCTCACTGTAGTGGGACTAGGCGGCATCACAGCTATTTGCTATTTGCATGAATGGATTTTTTTTTAAATCCCAGTGTTTTATAATGTAATAGGTAAATTAGCCTGATATTTTAAGAAAACTGCAGGTCAGTTTGGAAAAAAGAAATTGGGGCGGGAGTGGGGAGATGTAAAAGACTTATTTTATACGGGAAAAGTGATCTTTATGCTGGCTGGTCCAGAGTTTACATTATAACGTGCATTATGTCAGAAAGGTGAAATGCTTCCAAACATGAGATGTCTTAAAGAAAAATATAACCTTTTCATTTTTTGAGGAGGAGGGGAAACCCAATCATGTAAAATAATTGTTTTTAAACAGCAATCAACAATAGTGGAAGTACTTGGTATAGAGATGTAATTAATTTGGATATTGATGCTGATAGTGAAAAAAAAAACACAACACAGGTCTTCAACTTATGCTGCTCATCCAAAACTACCACAGAGGATATTTTATGTGAGTTTTGTCTATCAACTAGGTAAAATTTGCTATTGTCAGCCCACAGCTGCCTCCTCAGAGTCCCTTTCTTGCTATGATGTACTTATCAAAACCTGCCTGAATAACTGGTGGGAGACTAGAGTATGCCTCCTGCAGAGGAAATCTCCATTTAAGTGGGGGGGGGGGGGCGGGGGGAGTAATTTAGAGGCCAAAGCACAAAATTTTGCTTAAAATCTTTGATGACATTTACAGTAAAATCCTGTTGGCGGGCCAGCCTGTGCCAGAGGAAGCAGCAGCAGGTCTCCTTTCTCCTTGAAGATGCACAGCTGGCTGACCTGACTGGCTGGCTGGCTGGCAGGGACCTAGTAAATTTTTGAAAGATGAGTAACTTCTTTGGCATCCTTCCTCCTTCTACACCGAACCACTCTCCTGCCTCCTGTTGCCCTCATCTTCTAGAAGCCTGCCAAAGCCTGCTTCCTCTCCAGTAGTCCAGAGTTACCCACATTCCTTTACCGCTTGTCTAAATCTCCCTTTCCCTCGGGGCGGCTGCTCTTCACTAGGTGTGACTATGAAAGCCATCTGTTTAACTTACACACTTGAGTGAATTACTGTATAACTCCCTTAACTTCAGGAAACTATTTTCATTTATTGCTAAACGAATAAGAAAAACAGGGCCTGGGTGAATTTCTAATTGTTGGCATTTCAGGCAGTGTAAACAAGGTAAAGTAAAAGGTCATCTCAGGAATTTGCCAGAAAGTACAAAGAGACATTGGGAACCACCAAATTCGCAGGTGCATCTCTCTGTGCTTTTCCAGACTTAAAACTTCCAGAATGACTTTCAATTGGGCAAGTTTGCTCACAAGGTAGATTCTTAGGTCCCAAATGTGAGAGTCTTATTTGGTTGGATTGGAATGAGGCCCAGGAATGGTTATTTTAACAAGCATCCAATCATTAACATGGGAATGGACCACTGTGAAGAACACCCCCATTTCTCCTTTTGCACTTTCTTTTCTCTTTCTTAGCCCACACAGTTTTTAGAAGGTGGGACCAGGAGAAAGTGCACAGGCAAAAGCAGTGGGGACTATGCTACGTCAGAAACTGCAGAACTAAAGCTTCAGACAAGTCACTCTGCCTCTATAAACTTCGGTGTCCTCATTATAAAATGGGAAGACTGGGTAGGAGCTCAGCAGTGATGCTTTTAGCTTTAAAAGTCTAGGATCTGGATTTCTTATAATACAAGTAGACAATCCTCAAAGAATTTGACTTTGAAAAAGAAGTCAGAGGAAAACAGGTATTTGCCATGTGCATCCGGCCCCAACTGCCCTCCTGGCCTCGCCCCTGTGATGGCAGTCCAGAGCAATGTACACAGTTTAATGATTTATTTTGTATTTGACAAAACAAAGAAGCGGCGGCGGGGGGGCGGGGGGCGCGGGGCAGGGAAATTAGCCATAAAATGTCAGGGAGTTACAGCAAAAACAGCATGGTATTTTTCTAGTTAGATGTGCTGGAGCCTAATTCTTAGAACAGCTGTGTGGATTCAAATGCTTTAATTCCAATAAAAATTTTATTTGAAGTGTGGAGGAGAAACTAGTCATCAAGTTGATAAAGAATACTTAATAAACCATGTAACTGCATCGTGCGTACATATATACATACATATACACACACACACACACACACACACACACACACACACACACACACACATACTAGTTCTTCAATGTATATACAAAGAATTATAGCATGTCAGCCTTTTATCTTACTCAACCACTAAACTGAGGCCACATACAAACAGAGAGCTGGAGGGCTTAGGCAAACTCAGCTTAGGAAATCTGCCTTGATGGCGCTGTCTCCATGAAGTAGTTGGATTACTAAAAACTAAAAAATTGGCCACTTGTCTCTGCACCATTTTGACACTAAGGTGGGATTTCACAACCTTGGCACTACTGACATTTGGAGCCAGGTGATTCTTTCTTGTGGGGATTGTCCTGTGCATCGCTGGATGCTTAATAGTACCCCTGGCCTCTAACTGTCATATGCCAAGAGCCCCTCTCCCCCTATAGTCATGACAATCAAAAATGTCTTCTCAGAGGCAAAATCATCCCATTGAGAACCACTGCACTAAGAGCACATGGCCTAAATAGGCAACTTCTGTTATCAGACCGATGGTTCGAGGCAGAGACTCTGTTTCTCTATAGAGGAGTATTTCTTAAGCACTTTTAAGCGAAGGAGAGTATTCTTCCAAGAAATTAAAGAAAAAAATCAACACTGTTTGAAAATAAGTTATATAGTCCTATTCAGCTATACTTTTGCTTTGAAACCAAGTAGAGTGTGGGGCATCCTAAGGTTCCCATTTCATAAATGTTATCTAGACAAGATGTATAGAATGAGAAAAAACAGAGCTGCTTCACGCATGGCTGCCACACAGGCTTTGTATAGTATCGGAGTAAAATAGTTTGTGAAGAAACTACATTGAGATTTGAAATTGTACATTGCTCATTTTAGCAGCAAAATGAAAGCTTCTAACTGGACAGAAATTCTTTCCAGTTTGCAATATTATTTTTATAAAACAGGAGAAGTTCTCTATTAACTGTGAAGAGTATAGAAAACCAATTTATCATAATCACACAAGTGATTATACTAAAAGTTATTACAAAAGGTACAATTTTATAGTATATTTATATATTCTGATATACAGCTATAACTTAATGGAGGAAAATCACATAAATTAAGACATCATTCAACAGAAAGCAAGATTCCTCAAACTGAGCTCCCTGGTCCATCTTTAATATTTCAATTTGCACACAGAAAATAACTGTGTACACAACATTTTAGGACTATGCCCTTCAGGTACAGTAACGCACAGCCATTTTAATTAATTTGAAAGACGAAACATTTAGAGGTAAAAGGTAAACGTGAGGGTAAAGTCTAAATAAATAAAAATGGAAACTACTTCTTTGAACCTTAAAGAATGAAAATGTAGCCATTAAGTAAACATACAAAGATGGTTTCATATGTATCTGATTTATTTTGGCAAATAAAGTTAAAATATAAATGTACATAGTGCACAGCTGTTAGAATTGTATATTTTTTCAAGACAAATTGTCTTGGATATTTTCTTCATATATAATGTACAAATCTTTGTTAAGATGTAATAAGTATATTGTTTTTAAATAGTTTTTGTCTTTTCTCCCCACCAAAAATGAAAACGAATGTATGCATGTTTGTAAACTGAGTTGCACAATTCATTTCTAAGAAACAAAAAGCAAATTGGAGTAACTAACGTGAATTACATAACAGCTTTTCTCATATAATTGCAAACCACTCTGCATATCACGAGACTGAATATTTTAAAATCATTTTGAAAATAAAGCTATTTACTTTGGATTTAGAACATTACAGCTTATTTTTCTTATGCACTCATTGTGCTTCATAACACATTCAGAACACACCAGTAGGAGAGAGAGGATGTATCTCCAATCTGACTTTACCAGCAGTGACCACAAGGATGTTTTGCAGGAACCTTAAACTGCCCTCAAAGTTTAGGAACTAGGTGTGAAGCCTTGCTCCTCACACTGTGGTCCACAGATAGCCCTTGCTGCATCACTTGGAGCCTGTCCCAAAATGCAGATCTCAGGTGCCACCCGCAACTACTGAATTCAAATAGAAATTTAAAAATGAGATCCCCAGGTAATTCGTTTTACGTTAAAGTTTGAGAAGTACTACTCTAAAGCACAACTTTTGAAATAAACGTGTGCTTGGAATACAGGAGAGGAAAAAAGTCAGGCAAACTGCTGCAACCTGTAGAAATAACCATCAGCATAGGTGTGTTTGTGTGCATGTGTGTTTAATTGTAGTAGCAGGCTGAAGGGCTTAAATATTTTTATTATAAGGATTAAATATGCTAAAATGAATGTGCTGACATTATAAAAGAAGATACATACCAGGCTCACAGACTAGCTATCATTGTATAGATGGCACATTAATATGCGAAGGTTGGGTGGTATGTGCTGCCATTTACACTGAGGCACAGACGGCTCCCATTTCCCTATCAGGTGATCAATCTCTCACATGCCTTCCGCAACTCTGCCCATCTCAATTCCGGTAAACCAAGTCACAAGGGCAGCTTCCTGCACAACCACCATCCATCAGTAAGTGTGTTTGGTATGATCATACATTAAAATACAATTTTGGAGAAAAAGAACACTTGGTTAAGCAGTGCTGCTAAAGACCTATATTAAAGCTACCATTTTGTACCAAGTTGGAAAATAATTTTATATTTACTCATTTCAAAAAAAATAATTCCTTTTACTTATTCTATATCACCTTTTAAAAACTACAAACAGCATTTTAAAAACTCCTCCTTCATTCTATCATAACTCTTTAATATTTTAAACTAATATACCAGTTAAAGAACAAAAATCACCTTATTCAAAATCAGGGACTAATTTTCATCTAAGAACCACCCCAACCTAACTTACTTAAAAAAAAAAAATGACTATTAACTAAACCGAATTTTTTGGTTCGGTGCAAAATAAGTTAACAGACTAAAAAATCTAAAATGCAGGTTGCTCTTACTATAGCCCTGGCTCTACTGCCCTCTTCTGGGTAAGCTATCTAACTACATCACACAAATCATTACCACATTAGTTACCTACCTGTCACCAAGTTATTACAGTATTACTGAATATATTCCCTATGCTATACATTACATCACTGTGACTTGTTTATTTTATAACTGGAAGTTTTCGCCTCTTAATTCTCTTGACCTAGTTTGCCTGCCCCAACCCCTCTCCTCTCTAGTAACCACTAGTTTTGTTTCTTACATATGAATCTATTTTTTTCCATAAATATATTCCACATGTAAGTGAAATCATACAGTATTTGTCTTTCTCTTGCTTATTTCACTTGGCATAAAATCATACATCTGATAAGGAGCTAATATTCAAAATATATAAAAAATTTCCACATCTTAGTGTCAAAAACAAAACCTAATTTAAAAATAGGCAGAAGACTTGAACATTTTTCCAAAGAAGACGTATAGAAGGCCAATAGACACATGAAAAGATGCTTAAATCACTAATCTTCATGGAAATGCAAATCAAAACCACAGTAAGCTATCACCTCACACCTCTCAGATCAGCTGTCATCACAAAGACAAAAAATAACAAGAGTTGATGAGGATGTAGAAAAAAGGGTACCTTCACTCACGGCTGATGGGAATGTAAAATGGTGCAGGCACTATGGAAAACAGTAGGGAGGTTCTTCAAAAAATTAAGAACAGACCTACCATACAATCCAGCAATTCCACTTCTGGGTATTTATCCAAAGAAAATGAAAACTAATTTAAAGAACTAAATGCACCCCTATGTTCATTGCAGAACTGTTACAATAGACAAGGTGTAGAGGCAACCTAAGTGTCCACTGAGATTTCTTAACATACTCAATGCTTAGTAACTATGTAAGATGTCATAGAATGGTAGGAGGGAAGGGAGTGGAGGAGAAAAGTTGCAACTATCCACTCATTTAGCCAGATATGTCTGTGCATCTATAAACAGCACTATAACTACATGTCACAGGAGTATAATTTGGGGCACAATACTTAACATCAGCAGCACTTCTGAGCACTTTTAAGTGCATGTTCTGGAGATAAACTAATAGATGCAGTACATCACATACCAGTAAGTGCCACAACTAAATATAAAACAGAGCAAGAAAACAGGATTCCAGTTTTAAATAGAGACAGCTGAGGAGGTAACATTTAATTAGGGACTGAAATAAAGGGAGGAAGCAGATTATAGGAATATCTGGAAGAGCATCCTAGACCAAGGAACAGGTAAAGGCCCTAAGGCCGAAAAAGCTTGCCACATACCAACTACAGCAAAGCAGGGAGACTGGAGCAAGAGAGGAGGTAAGGAGCAGGGCTATGAGTTTCTAGG
Organism: Pteropus alecto; assembly: GCF_000325575.1. Classification (NCBI taxonomy): domain Eukaryota; kingdom Metazoa; phylum Chordata; class Mammalia; order Chiroptera; family Pteropodidae; genus Pteropus; species Pteropus alecto. The sequence goes on from NW_006436284.1 coordinate 3,896,390, forward strand.
GTGTGATTAGCTATCGGAAGGTTCTGAGCAGGATGATGAAATGGCCTAAGTAGGAGATGGAAGAGTGGTGGCAGGGGCAGGTGTCAGCAGGTCACAGCAATAGTCCAAGAGTAATGGAGTGGGAGCTTGGACAACAGACGTAGCAGTGGAATTAGGGAGAAGTGACTTAATTCAAAAGATATCCAGAAATCTGTTTTCTAATTCTCCAATGGCTTCATTCAGGGACCTGAGATGGAGACTCAAACTACTGGCTTCTTAATCACTGTTTTGCACAATATACTGAAAATATACTGTGACTCTAAACATCATATCCAAAGGACAAATATATCCACAAAATCACAAAATACTTCACTCATCATCTGCTGTTACTTTCAAAGAAGATAAAATTCTCGTTTTTCTACCTGTTGAAATATACTTACACCATAATTTGAATGTCCTATTTCTTGAGGGAATTTATCTATCATATAAAGCCACAGTTCCTAAGTGACTTTAAAACCTTACAGACAATCTGCTTAAAGGCTAATTTTTTTTAAGATACTCTCCTAATTACTTGAGCAGCCCCGTTACAGACAGAAATTCCGTGTCAGAGCGATGCTAACCTCTTAATATCTCAACCTCCAATTAACTCTGCCACTTCTAAAAAAGTGAGGATCAATGAAGACCACGTTTAAGTCCAATGCGATGCACTACAAATTTTCAGGGACATTCCGTCCCAGTTTCGGCACATCTCAGATTAACTCTTTAACTTGTATAGTGGAGAGTCAAAAGCATAACAGTCTGTGTTCCAGACTTAAAATAAAGCCTACTCAATGAAGGCATTATTCTTTAAAATCATGTTTAAAAAAAATTTTTTTTTAAGATAATTACCATCAATAAAGATCCTCTAAAAAAATATTCAGTAGGAAAATCCTGAAATCCAAATATACCTCATATTAACATATATGACATAATAAACATATTAACATGGGTACAATTCTTTGGAATATCTACAGTGGGCCAGTAAATCCATAATGTGCTTCCAGCCCTGGGAAAAGGCTAAACTTTGATGGAAGGGAGAAAGAAGCATTGAATTCAGAGAGGGTAAGGCTGAGACCAGACAGGCAACCCCGTTTCAGTAAGGGAGTGATAGGTGAGGGTCTGTCTACCTTTTCAGGATCCTTCTGGCCCAATCTCTCTGGACAGCGCAGGCACAGGCAGCATTTACCAGTTCCTAACCTGGTGAGGCTCCCAAGCAAAGACAAGATGCAGACTCTTCCTCATGCTGTGTAAGCTGGCAGATGAGGACCACCAGCGGCATGCCCCACATAGACCAGGTGTTCAATATTTGTTGCAAAAATGAATTCCTTAAGCAAAAAATGTTTTTGATGTAAGAAATATTACCAAAAAAAATCAACCTAAGTGTCTGAGAGTACTCTCTGTTCCCAATACGCATAATGCAAATTTTGTGATGTCAATTGCCGAAAATTATATTAAGAACCATATGGAACTTGTATACTCAGTTCTACCAAGATAGTACATAGGTTGACCAAAAATTGGATCTTGTTTAGTATTTTGCAGAAAATCTGTTTTTTAATGACTTTGCTAATGATGTTACATAAGCAACTAAAATGAAAAGTATCTGAATATACTTCAATGAATAACCATTTGATTTTCCTTAATTGATTGTGGGTCAAATTTTAAATATCAACTAATATTGTAACACAAACCAAGCCTGTTGCTAGTCAGTTTGCCTGGTTTTACAATTTTATGCTGATCCGTATATTCAAACAATATTAATAACTGATAAAATACAATAAGTATTTTGGTAAGATGATAGGTTATGAAATACTAGAAATTTCCATATAATGAAATACATGTCTTAGGTAATATCACTAAATTTTAAAAAACAGAAAAAATACTTTTAAACCTTTTAAATTGTTTATTTGACTTATTTTTTAAATATATAAATTCTAAAAATACATCATATCAAGACTGTTTGATAATGATGCGTTGTACATTCCAGTTCTGTCAACATTCCGGTAATGCTTCCCTGATAACAAGGACTGGATGTGTGGGTGGGGCCATGGGGGCAAGGTCAGGGACAAAGTCAGTGAGGAGGCGCCACATCTCAGTGAGTCAAGTCACAATCAGATTTAGTCATAGAATAATATGTCTACTACAGGCGTCTTTGCTCACATTTACATTATTCTTCCATTTTTTTCCCCTAAAATCTTTCCCCTACGTCTAATTCCAGTGTAAGACCTCATCCTAAACACCCATTTATTTTGCTTTTTTTCCTCCTTTTTGTCCCACTGGTGTAACATAAGAGATTACGTTTCAGTGAACTATCTTAATTTCTGGAGAAAAATTAAAATTTTAGGACTCTAAAAACATAAGTGATTTAATCACTGGTTGCCCAAAAACATTCTTTGTTTCTTTTCCAACATGATGATGATTCTTCATACATTTCCTAAAAACAGAATCATAACAGGTATTCAAAATTAAGCATTTTAATAAATGTAAATATATTTGAATAATGAAGGCAAACGAATAACACAACTATTTAAATCTGCTCCTCTTTTAACAATCAAATAAACATTTATGTAAGGCGATGAGAGAAGAAAAATAAATAAACATGTTCCCTGCACCTAAAGACTCCCAATCCAGTAGGAGAAACAATAGACAAGAAGCCTTAACGAGAAAAGGTACAACCACAGAACAGAATAAACAATGAATCCCATTTTGGACAAAGACAGGAGCTAGCCTGGGCAAGGTCACGTAGGCACGATAGATGGTCTTTAGTTGTAAACATTTTTAAACATTTTCTTCTTTCCAAGCATACCTACTACTTCAACATTTTTAAATATGCTTTTTCAAAGGCAGAAGGGATATTTTCATTAGCTATGAAAGCTGTGACCGCCCACAGAAGTTCTCAGATAGGTGTGAGCTGCACTCCGGTGACAAGTGCTGTGTAAGTCCGTGGCCTCCCTACCTGCCCACCCCTTGCCCCTATCACGGATGACCTCAAAGCACAGGCTGACACTGGAACCAGACTAGAATTTAGGTCATTTTTGGAAAGGAATGGAATAAGAACATATTACTTTCCCTTCTCACTCTCTAGTCAGTTCTATTTCTGTAGGGATAGGAATCTAAATTCAATTGTTCTCTGAACACCTACAACTCCACCCCCACCTTCAAAAGATAGAATAGTACACAGAAAGCCTCACTTGTTCTCAAAACATGAAATTGAGAGTACACCACCCAGGCCCCTAACTCACTTTGCAGTGCTCTCCGACCTCTCCCCCTTCAGGGGTTTTCCTTAGAGTCTACCAAAATTGCAGCAGCCTTGTTCATAGCAAGCAAGCAGATATCTGAGCTCATTTACATATCCTGTCCTCTGATCTCAAAATTTCCGCTCATAACAACAGGCTTCAGTTTTTAGTCAAAAAATATGGTCATTAAATTTCATAGGCCTTGGTCTGAGTCCAATTTGCTCATCTCTATCACTGACTGAGGCTCCTAGAAATTCTAGCACTGGCCTTCTGGTCCTCCACTCTGGCCTTCTGCCCTACGGGGCAGTTCATTCATTCCTCAGCTTTGCTACCAGCATCAATGCTGGGGGCAATTCTATACTCAAGTGTCATTATACGTTTGAGAGTACAGACCAATCCCACTGTTGATGTTACAACACCAGGGGAGAAATTAGGGAGTTGGGCCTTTCCATCTCTTCGGAATGCTCTATTTAACCTGAGAATGGTTTGTTCTTATTGATGGGTTTGATGTATTGACAAAAAACAAGGTAGAATTTCCTATTTGTTTTTAAATTCACTCACTATGCATTTTCTCAGAGGAAGCAATACCCCACCATTTTCTTTTCCTAAAAGGAAAGAGATCTGGGAGAAGGTTTTTGCTTCGAACAATCTTTTAGCCATTGCCTAAAAGCCATGCACTATTCCCACTTTCCAAAGGAAAAACCTTCTCTCTCATTCAAGGGAATTCCAATCCAAGGGAAGTTGTCTAGTCTATGAACCAGTGGAACAGTCCAAGCTAGGAATTCTAATTGTTACCACTTGTTGAGGCCTACTTCGTGCCATATATTCTTTGGGACATCTATTTTTCATGCTTAACAAACCCTGGAAAAATATATTACATAAACACCCTCTTTCACAGATAGAAAAAACAAAATTCTATCAAGTCAGAGAAGACCCATGAATACAAACTCTGTATGTACTCTTACACCTTATCCTTTAAAAATTCTTCAGAAAAATCATGCCCAAAAGCAAAATTATGTACTTTCTTACCTTTTTCCATATCGGCACCTTGGCTTTTAAATTATCAATGGCATAGCTCACAGCTTCGAGGGATGCAGCCCTGTGGGCTGAGGACACAGCAATGATAATGCTTGCTTCTGACACTGGAACTAAGCTTTAATAAAATGAAGGGGAAAAGTTACCATCTTCTCTTAGTTAAAGAATCTAGTACATATGAAACAAAAATTCCAGTAAAGCACTCTTAAAATTAAACATTCAGTTCTGTTTTATCTAAACACCCAGTTTAGTTACAAAACAGAATTCATCCCAGCTGCATTCAGCAAGGGGGATGTGAGGGTGTGGCTAACTTGTTAGCATCTATCTACTCACTAAACCTGTTGGATGGGTACCAGGAAGAAAAGGACCTTTCACTGATTCAACAAACATCTGATTCAAACAAACAAACATCTGATTCAACAAACATCTGATTCAAACAAACAAAAGATAATTATCATGAAGAAAATAAAACATCTGATTCAAACAAACAAGTGCCAGGTAATGCCTAGGAAAACAAAGTTACTAAATGACAAATATAATGTTATATTTATAATGTTAATTTAAAATATTAAATAGTAATAAATGTTAAATAATAAAATTTATAACATTAATAAAATTATTCATTAATAACAAAATAATAACTAATAAATTAGACGGATATAGTTCCAATCTTTTTAGAGCCTAAAGCTCCACTCTTCTTAGAGGTAGAAAAAGGTCAACTAATTTAATAACCTTCAAAGGCATTTACATTAAAAAAATTTCTTAACAGACTATCATATAAACAGAGTTTAGACAACAAAATAATTCTTAAAAGGTCTCGAGGCCTTTAGCACATGTTAGCACAAGAGCACAGGACCCAAAAGCCTCAGCACACATGGACTCTGTTACAGCATCGGGCCCTCCCCAAGTATTACAACACAATAAGCAGCCTTAAAGGCACTTGGGGAGGTATCTCCATTGTCTCCCAGAATAACAGGCAAACTTCCTCTCACCTTAATATAGGACTCCTATGACAGACTCCAGAGTCAGGATTAGTACCAAGGGAGAAAACAATTATACTTAACTTTTAAACTAATAAAAGAAATCATACCCAAGTCTATGGAACACTGCTATGTGTTTGACCGGCCATTTCTGTCTAATGTCACTATATATTTTTCTGACTTCATTTTCCGCCATTGGTAGATACGCTTCATATTCTAAGCTAACGACTTTTTTCCCTTCAAAGTTATTTCTTGTTGTCCCTAAAAAAAAAAAAAAAGGCAATTAAGGTAAGGTTTATCCTTAGAATAGAAATTGCACATTAATAGAATAAAAAAGGATTATTTTTGAATAGACAAGTAGCATACTAATTTGTCTAAAAATTACTTTGAAATTTTTGAAAAATTAAAACTTGATTAAAAAAACAAAAGATAATTATCATGAAGAAAATAAAATGGCAATGATTATGCTAAAAGAAACACTCATGACAAACCAGGATATATTTACTAACAGTATTGCACATTAATAGAATAAAAAAGGATTATTTTTGAATAGACAAGTAGCATACTAATTTGTCTAAAAATTACTTTGAAATTTTTGAAAAATTAAAACTTGATTAAAAAAACAAAAGATAATTATCATGAAGAAAATAAAATGGCAATGATTATGCTAAAAGAAACACTCATGACAAACCAGGATATATTTACTAACAGTACCTGACACTTAAAAGGAAAACATTATGTTCCCAGGAGTATTATTAAGTTATTATTATCACCGTTTTCCTCTCAATATTTGGAAAATACAGAAACCTCTCTAATAATGTCTTTTATCTTACTTTTTTAAAAAAAAATGCCTTTAATATATGTTAATTTGAAGATTACTAAATCAGAACAAAGGCTAAAATTATTTCTACCTACCACCGTGGGTTACTGCTCAGTGTCTCAATAACCTCTATTAACACTGAACACGTAGTCTAGTACAGTCGATAGATGCTGGAAAAATTACAACTCACCTACAAACAGAGATATTGCACCACAGAGTGGAGAAATCACCAACTGTGAGACTTCATCTACAGAAAGTTTCTTAGCAGTAAATTTTATTATATCTTTAGATTTCTCTTCAACTTCATTCATATCTTTCCTAGAAATAAGATATTAATAAACCTTAACATTGTACTAGAGGCTGTGTTTCGATTCATATTTTTTCTACTTTAGAAATGTTAAGCATGATTTGAAAGATAAAAATAAGCAAGTGTAAATTTTTAGCAAAACCCAATATATTCATAAATATCCCTAATGAATTAAGAATGATACAAAAAGGAATTTGCCATTTATATGATCACTTAAAATATAATCTATCTTATCTGACAATTTATTCCAAATCTGGAATTGCTACTCTGATCTCCCATCATAGTATGATTCAGATATTGACATCATCCACACAAACATCACCTCTAACCACTATACTACCAAGCATAACACCTAGAAACTGCCTTTTCCTTTATACAAAAAGGAGCAAGGGAAAGCAAGAGTGATGGTGACTCCACAGACACTGGATTCATTTCATGACAGGGCACAAACCGGTAGATAACTGAGGAAATAAAAAGAATGAACTGCACACCTATTCACCAGATGTTGTACCAAACCTTTTGCCATGCATTTCTCATTTATTCATCAACCACTTACTACATACTCACTAAGTGCCAAAGGCTAAACTCACATACTAGATATAAAAGAAGGAACAAAAGACCTGCCTTCTGTACTTAGGGTGCTTATACCGGAATGAGAGAAACAAAGCAATAGGAATTACAAGTAAGGGTAGGTTATGGAAATAAATGGGGCTCTGAGACAGAGCATGGGGGCTGGGGTAGGGGCTACTGAAGAGGATTATGGAAGGCCTCTCTCAAGAGGTAATAGGTAGAGGTGAGACCTGAACGATGAGAAGGCAGCCCTGTAAAGAAATAGGAACTGATCCCCAGGCAGAGACAGAGGGAATGGGAAATGCAAAGGCTCTGAGACAAGAGAGAACATGGCAAGCTCCAGAAACTACAGGGAGGCCAAGAGCTCAGGGAGCAAAGTACGAAAGAGATTAGCTGAGGATGGGCTGATAGGTCGGACCTTGCAGGCTATGAGGCGTCTGGATATAATCATAAATCCTGTGAGGTTTCATCTCCATTGAATTTCTATGAACTTCAAACCATACCAAGTTCCCATGACTAGATTCTACAAGGACATAGATTCTAAAACTACATGTCGTAAACCCTATCAAACACACTCAAATACTCAATACTGTTGAATAAACTTCCTAATCTTTCCAAAGAACAGCTATAATTCTATATCCCTCCATCCCTTCCTCCCTCACTCCCTCCCTCTTGCTCATACACACACACACACACACGCACACACGCACACTCTCCCTCCATCCCTCCCTCCCTCTTGCTCACACACACATACACACACACGCACACACACACACACACACACAACCTTTAATGGCAGCCCATCGTTTTCTGAACTCCAAACTCTGAAAAATAGCTTTTCTAAAATAATTGTAATGATAAGGTGGCCACAGTTTCTAAATAAAATTGAGACACATATTTAACTAGGAATTTTTCTATTATTTGCAAATTGTAGATGAAGAATCAATCTCTATGGACATGCTGGACAATTTGACTTGCAATATTTAATCTTCACTTTTGGGGGCACTGACTTGCAGAAGAGCACAGGAAAAAAATCTTGGCTTGTTCCTTTAATGAAACTAAGGTTGTACCATTCAGTATATTTACTCTTGGTTCTGGAGAAAAGTCTCATCAAATTAAGAAAGTTTTCTTTCATTCTTAACTTACCAAGATTTTAAAATTAGGCACAATTGTTCATTTCTATATTATTTCTTCTTTAGTGGACAATAAATTAAGCTTCATTCTGTCTCTCCAGACTATACTAAGAAATGTTCTTATACATCATCCCACTCAGATACAGACTACATTGGAAAAATGGAGAGATGACATGGCTTCTAGAGCCACCTGCGACACAGCTATAATAATAAAGCTGTTTCTTTATATACCTGGAAAATGGTTAAGTTTTCTTTTTATGCAGTCACCGTTTTATTTTCTAGCTATTCAACCTTTCTACATTTCTCTGTGCCCAGGAGAGCTATTATCCAGTATTAGGAAACCTATTTGTGAAAAGTATAGAAAAAGTCCAGTAATTTGAGTTCAAATGTTGGCGCTGCCATTTATTAGCTACATGATCATAGGCAAGTTTTATAAGTTCTCTGAAGTTCAGTTTTTCTTTCTGAAAAATAGGAATATTAATGCTCTAGTATCCAGCGCAGTGCCTGACACATAATAAAATCTCAATAAACCATGTTAAATGAATAGGATAAATATATCAAACTGATATTAAATTTCTTAAAACAGAATTCATGCAGAGATGATAGGTAGTTATAAGTCTATCTGCACCAATAAAGAACTGCTGCTTTAATAAAGAGCTGGTGCAGACAGACTTAGAATCTACAGCAAATCATGTACAAGTTATCATCTGTGTGTTCCTTCTCCACAAGATGGGTTAAGAAAAACATTTCTCACATACTCAAGTGGCTCAAAAACACTACCCCCCACTAATGGGGGGGATAATGGCAATTTCATCTCCTGACTGAAGCAGGAGGAGCTGATCTCCAAGCTCGACATACTCTTGACGAACAGCAAATATCACCTGATTTCTGATATCAGCCAATCTGAAAGGGAAAAAGTATAATGAGAAGTATCAATGCTGTGTTAGACCTCAAATTTCTTAAGCTACAATTAAAACTAATACATAAGTATTACTTTATGAAGCACCACCTGCAAAGTTGCTACTTTAAGTAACTCATATTCTGCAGAGAAAGGACATATCCACTGAAGGAGATACTTATTCACCACAAAGAACACAGTAAACCGCTAACAACTCTTTATTGGATAGTGTTTATCTTGGAAAATTAAACAAAAAAAAAGAAAAAAGTACTAGACTGAAGACAACCTTCAAACCAAGTCAAAAAAAAAAAAAAATTTCCTAATCCGAGGAGCCTTCTGTCCTTAGTATACTAAGTATAGCTCAAAAGCTTCCCATAAGACCAGGTGTCTCCCAGCAGGTAAGAGATTAAGCATAAAGTGGAAAAGAGGCCCCACTATGTGTCACTGATTATCAGGGCACTTTAATTTTTTAAAAAATGTGAAATCAAGAAGGACCAGTTTTCCTCTCGAACATACATTGTGGAATATCTTTCACACAGCACTAGGATTTCCAAATTAAACATCTACGTGGACTATTACTATTCCTGAAACACCTTCAAATAAGCCACTTTTATACTTTACTCCAAAAAGAACTTGAGGCAAGAACAACAGCAGTAAAATTACTGATTTTCAATACGAGAAAAAAATCAGATGTTGCACAAATTCAAAAAGCAGCTAAGGTTTATCTCATTTTTCTTCTAATCTTAGAAACTTCTCTAAAGAAAAAGAGGGACATAAAAGTTTAAAGCGCACATTTCTTTAGAAAGTTCTCTAAAGAAAAAGAGGGACATAAAAGTTTCAAGCGCACATTTTTAACAATTTCACTTAATGTTATAAAAATGCAGAATCTCTATTTTCAGTATTTTATAAATTACAAAAGCAAACATAATCATGTCCCTTGGGAGTATCCTAGATCACTGTGTTTTTCAGCAAAACATGTTTAACCTTCCCTAAGGAACTGTTCACTTTCAATACTAGAATTCACGTTTTCAATTCCAGAAAAATAGAACTGTGGACTCTTTTTGACGTTAAGCAAAGAAATCAAAATGAACTTTCCTACTTTTATTCTTTATTCACTTACACATTTTTTAAATATTAGAAAGTGTCAATCATATGATTTCTACAAATTTTTAACTACCCAGGGTGTCGTGTTTCTATCTCATTCCACAGCTGCAGTGCTTTTATTTCTTGTGGCACAGAAATGGTCTCTGAACGAATTCCTGCTATCTCCGCGCTTTTTGCAAAATACAACACTTCAACCTGAAAGGAGAGAAAATGCTTTTAACAACAACTCATAGTCCTTTTCTGACTGTCCACGCTGTTTTGTTTGCCAAATGGAGTACTTTAATCAAAGACAAATGATATAAGTTAGAGACGAATCACCCATAGAAATTTCAGTATATCTGCAATTTCAAATTTCGAAAAATGTATATGTTTTAAGTACAATTCAGACTAAGTTTCTGGATGCTTTCTAGTTTTACAAACGTAAGTGTACCACAACTAAAATCCAAACATCTTCTTAGAAACCATGATGTTAGTCTTTAACTGACATAAATTACAGCACCTGTTATAAACACTTAAACAGTGAACAAATGTCTGAGTAAAAAAGATGAATTACAGAAATAAATGACCAAAAAGTTAAAAAAACGTTTTTCACGGTTGTCTTATGACCTTCAAATCTAAGCTACATTACACTGATAAGGATTAAGTTACATAATGGGGGAAAAAAAACCACTAACATTTATAAAAGCAGGTGAGTTTGAAATATAGGATAAACTGGCATATTCCCTAAAACAAACCTATGCAGTCGGCCTGGTATCTAAGGGATCCGACCAAGTAAGATAACCCACCTGACACTAAGTGAAAATTATTCTCTACGAAATAATCAGAAGTTGCAAATAATCAAGGTTTTGCAAATGCAAAGATGAAGCACACGTCAATAGAATTCTTAGTTAAATTGAAAACTTGTCTTTGTCAAAACGAATAATCTGAGAACCAAGAGCAAAGGTCGAGACGGTGCCGGTTCTGGACGTCGTCATCAGAAAACTAAGTTCAGAGAGCGGATTTGACCTCGGCTGGGGCTGCGGGAGCAAAGCGGCCCCAGAAGTAAGGCGCCGGCCAAAGTGCGGATAGTAGGAAGAGGGGTCCAGCTGAGTCTGGTGAAGGCAGGAATGGGGCGTGGGGCAGAAATGTCGGGAGGGTTGCCCACCCTTACCTGGCAGCGCATCACCATTCCGCCCGAGCTCGCAGCTCCTGGGCCCTGGCCGCAGAGGCGGAGACTCTAGGTTGACCAAGCGCGCAGGCGCAACCTGATGGCTCTTTCCGCCCGCACGGGGCATGCGCAGAACTTGCACCGCCCCCACTGGGTTCCACCTGCCCGTGACTCGGCGAAAAACTTAGTTTTCACTGGCAAGTCGGTTGCGGAGGCTTGTGTGACATAAAGGTGTCAGTAAATGGAAACAGGGCTGGCCATGAATGCCAGTCTCCTTAGACAAGAGCGGGAAGGTGTAAGAGAGCAGACGCCGGACTCTCCTGGACACTTGTTACTTGAGTTGTGGAAATGGGCTTTTCCAATCGCTCACCTTTAGGCTTCTCTTTAACACTTTACTCCGCCATCCAGTATATGATTACTGTTCCTTAAACAGAGCATTCGAACTGTATCAGATTTACACGTTTCCTGGTTCCTGGCTGCTCAGTAATTTGTCGGCATACTATCCATTCAACCTTTGCAAATTTTTACCTAGATGTTTTAAATTGTTTGCGTAGTTATGCGGATGTAAACTAAGTGGCCCTTCCCTTGGAGCTCATAGTCCTAGATGTGAGACAGTAGTGCCAAATGTCATGCAAGGGATGTTACTTTTCATGGGGGTAGAGGAGGAAGTAGCTGGTCACCTGAGAAGTATGCTCTAAGAAGTCTTCACTGAGGAGATGCTTGAGCTAAATATGATAGAATGAGTAGCAGCAAATGGTAGAGTGTGGTAGGGATGAGAGAATTTCACTAGCCTGTGCCAAGCCAGAGCAACATAGTGAGGTCACAGAAGGGCAAATAGTTGGCAAGGTGGGCGTGCCCCCTGCAAGGAAGCAGTGGGAGATGAAACTAGAGTAAGCCATGGCAAGAAAAATTGACAAGAACTAACACCAATATATATTCTGGTAAAATTCCTAAACATAGAGGATAAAGAATTATATTCACATCCAGACAGAAAAACGGGAATGATGACAATGACCTTAGACTTATCTGTGACATCCAATGCCAGACAATGGTGGTGTGCGATATCTAAAAAAGGCTGAGAACAAAAACATGGCCAAAAATATTATATAGAGCCACGCTGGTGCTGATAAAGGCCAAAGCCTGACACTCCCCAGCAAAAACTCAAAAAATATCCTTAAAAAATTCCCTTGGCCAAAAATCCAGTCAAGCAAGAGAGTAATCAAACTAAAAAAAAAAAAAAACTCATTAATAAAGTGGTAAAAATAAAAGAACTGAAGGTGGTCCATTTACATATAAAACAAAAATATCCATTGTGGGATTATGGTTATGGAATAAAATGTAAATGATATCAGATAATTAAAAAAAAAAAAAAACATGATAGAAACTGCCCCAAATTGGAACATGTAGTTACAAAACATCGATTCAAGCCTCAATATTTATCATAATCTTGTTTCTTAATTTTAGAAGGATCTATTAGGGGCAACAATGTCTTGTGAATAAAAATGTGATGATTTCTAATTCCTTTAGCTTCATTTCACATTATTTTATTGTTAAAGTTAAGTAAAAATAAATTAAAATCTAAAAAAGAAAAATAATATATAGTGTCATTGCATTTTTGTAAAATTATATCTATGTAACTTTAATGCCCAGAGAAAAAAGATGGAATAACATTCACCAAATGATAACACTTACCATATCTGGGTAGTGGAGTTGGGGATGATTTAAAAATACTTTTGCTTTCATCTTTGTAAATTTCTGTGTTGCTTGATAATTAAAAGTAATTTGTTTATTCTATAAATGTTTATTGAGTGCTTATTGTTATCTAAGCACTGGAGATATATCTGTGAACCATAAAAATAAGGTCCTTACCTTATGGAACTTTCATTCGTGTTAGGAAGACAATCTCTATGTAAGAAAACAAATAAGAACAGTGTGTGATGAGTGCTAAGAAGGAAATGAGTAGGGAAGGAGCAAGTGCTCATTTGTTAGAGACAAGAGAGAATGAACACTGGCCTGACCTGAGCTGAGACCTGAAGGATGAGAGAAGCTGGCCTTGTGCAGTGCTGGGGGAATAGTATTCTGGACAGAGGCTACCTGGTTGGCTTTGGGGTGGAAAAGGACTCAGCACATTTGAAGAATAAAAGAGAGGCCAGTGTGGCTGAAATGTAAGAAAAAGGAAGAGAGGCTAGTGAGCTGATTTTGAAGAGATTAAAGAGAACCTGAGCATACAGATCCTGAGTAGTGCTGAAAGCCAGTTTGGATTTTATTCTATTTTCAGTGGGAAGACACACACACACACACACACACACACACACACACACACACTTTCAAATTATGGTTCTGCATGTGCTCTGAGCTATTTTGAGGATCCTGAGCACAAACAGGTCCAAAAAGAAAGCCAGCAAGACCTTATCCATAGACTTCTCAGTTATGGTAGCTAATAAATTCCTAATTTTGCCCAATTTTTTCTGCCATCATTTTTAGTTATTAACTAGTATCTAGTACTAGATATCTGCTCATACGTTTTGGTGCATTACCAGGAACTCTTCATGAAATACTACTTAGCTTACTTTCTTTACCTACTTTAAGTAAACTTTCTTTAAGCAAGTTGAAGCCTATACTCATATGCTATGTTAAAAAATAGAGAAAATATATTTTCAAATCTCAGTCCACATGTACCCATTATTAATAAGTCTAGCAGAATTTATGAAAAGTGAAAATATCTCTGAAGAAGTTTGAACAGTGTGGTGTGAGATCCATAAACATTGACTAATATCTTTAACATATTTTTGGTAGTATTGCATTTCTCATTAAAAAATAGACACAGTAGTTATTTTTTGAAAGACTAATTCAACATAAACCCTTCTGAAATTACTCATTTTAAGAGATCACCCAAAATTTCAAGCACCTTTCTCTACAAGTGGCTTGCAAAGACATAGAGTATAGAGTCTACTAATGAACAGCCTAACAGAGTACCTCGCATCTTGTACGCGTATATAATATTGTTGATTTGGTTTTGTGAGTCAATAAAATTATTTACAAAAATATCACAATATTCTTGTGTAATTTTATTCTTTGGTCGTCTTGAATAAAAACAAAAAACCCAGCATAAACTACATAAACTTGTTAGTTATTCTAAGAGTGAAAAGAAACACATCCCCTTGTGGTTAGTTATTCTAATTACAAATCCTTCATCACAGATGGAAAGTAAATACAAAAGAGCTTTTTGCAAATATGTTCTTCACTGACCATATTCTAAAACCAATATACTATCTTCCAGTTTTAGATGACAGAGGAAAGTTAGACCTAAAATTGGTTGTTATCCAATGAAAAACAAAGCTCTTTTAAGGAGCTTCGTCTGGGCTCTAGAAAGCTTTTAATATTCACTTTCCTAATATTCAATATCCTAATACTCATTAAGAGGAAGAGCTGAGGAAAACAAAAACCTGAACATTTTTACCAAAAGGGAATTAGCGAAGCACAAATCTTTATAGAAATAGAAAACCTGTCCTTTCAGAAATTAAAAATTGATTTGCAGCATTGCAGGTGTAAGGAAAAGCTGAGCCCAGAGCCCTTACTGGACAGCCCAGGAAAGGTCCTCCTTGTCTTAAAGGTGCTCCACCCCACCTTCACACACCTGTCAGCAATTTGAGAGTAGAAATGGCTGATGCCTGAATACAGGACAAGACCATAAGAAAAGCTGCCTCTCCTTAAAAGTGGCAAAAGTTCTGGGTGTACTTGAGAATGCCCAGGATATCCTGGGCATCCCTGGGTGTACTTGAGAATGCCCAGGATATCCTCTTTATGTTCAGGGATAAACCTGGGCTTCAGACCAAAAGTTCCTGGATAAGCCCAGGTTTATCCCTGAACATAAAGAGGATATCCTGGGCATTCTCAAGTACACCCAGGGCTCAGAACTTTAAAATGCTGCAAAAGAGAGAACAGAGCCCAGTTTGGCCAATGGAGGCTGCATACAAACCTCGCTGAAAAAAAATTTCAACTGTATTCACGGCTCACCCTATGTCCTCAGGCTACAGGTAATTTTTCCTTCCCTGTACCTCAAGGGTGGGCAAACCTTTTCGATAAAGGGCCAGATAGTAAATATTTAGACATCCCAAGTCATGTGATCTCTGTCACAGCTATTCGACTCTGCTATTGCACCATGAAAGCAGCCAGTGACAATATGTAAATGGAATGAGTGTGGCTCTGTTTCAATAAAATTATAAAAATAGAAAATGAGCCAATTTGTCTCATGGGCCATATCTGTTGATGCTTACAGTGTTGCACATAAAGTAAGGAAAAAAGATGGGAATTTTTTCAAAGAAGGATTTAACCGCATTATAATCAGCATGAATAGGTCTGGACAAATCTTTCCACGTTAAGTATCAGTAAAAGGAGAAATGAGTATCAGTAAAAGAAGAAACAAACAGAAAACAAAATATAAGCAAACAAGAAAAAACATATTTCAGCAAAAATTAAAACTAATATGAAAAATGTAGTATGCAAATGATAAATGAAATTATATGTTACTGTAGAAAGTAAAACTCCTAACAAAGGGAAAATTCCCCAGAGCGATTAATCCTTTGAGAGAATTTATAAGGGCACAAATTTGTATAAGACTTCAAGGATACGATAAAACTACAAAATAGAAATGAAGGTTACAAGGAAATATTGAGGACTAACATATGACAAATGCGGAACCAAGTAATCAGTATATAAGAAAGAGAAAAAATACAACGAGCAGCAGAGACTCGATTATTGGTATAGAGCAGCACTGTCCGGTAGAACTTTCTGCAATGATTGGCATGTTCTGTAACAGTGCTGTCCAGTAGAGTAGCCTCAGGGCCTACTGAACCCTTAAAATGTAATTAATGTAATCAAGGAATTGAATTTTACACTAAAATTTTTTTTAATTAATTAATATTTAAACAGCCATATATGGCTAGTAGCTATTTATTGAACTGTAGGTCTAGAGGAAACTCTGGAGATAATTATAATGAACACAGAAAAAGAGAAGTTAAACAATTACAGAGAACATAATAAATATAGAGTAGGTATAAAGATCACAGAACATGAAGATAATCTGTGTCCCTGAATGAGAAATCTAAACAAATGGAACACAACATAAATTTTAAACCATAATAGAAGATAATTTTCCCAAATAAAGGAGGAGTTTGCACTACAGAGTCAAAGGGCACAGTGCAGTCCAATAAAATCCTGAATCATCATAATGGGCAATAAAATATTTCCTGGTCTTTGTTGAATTTTAAGGATAAAATTTCCTCAAGTATCCATGAAGAATAAAAAAGTTACTTAGAAGTAGAATAAAATGGAGCTACTTTTATTATTTCTTCATAATAATATTAACATCAGAAGATCTGAGTCAATGTCTACAAATCCTGAGGGAAAGAAACAGCCTAAAGTGTTTCACATTCAGACATACTGTCATTAAATCGTAAAGACAGCAACAGGCAAATATGAAAGAATCTGGGAAATATAGTACACATAAATACCATATTACAAAATCTTTCTCATACTAAAATCTAATCGAACAGAAAATGACATAAAGCCACTGTAAAAAAAAAAGGAAAAAGGAAAAAAAGACTGGTAGGAAACACTGAATCCATGTAAATATATAATCATGTTTAAATATTCATGAAAACTATGGTTACAGAATATAAATACATTTTAACTGAAGATGTCAATATTACAGCATAATAAATTATCTTAGACCCGGTTCCCCAGAAGTAGAACCTGAAATGAGAAGTCATGTAAAAGCGATTTATTAAGGAAGTGTTCCCAGAAAACACAGGTAAGGAGGTAGGAAAGTACCTGACACATATTAACAGATACAGCAAGGATGTCATTTCAGGCAAAAGTCCAGCAGAGCACAGACGAGAATTTCTGATTAAACATGGCAGGTTGACCACGTAAGCTGACCTCTTCTCTCTCTCTGAAAAATTATGGTAAAAGGAGGAAAATGGTCTAAATCCACAAGGATGAGACAAAAAGAGAGACAACAATAGAGAAAGGTTAGAAGCTAGATAGTAGAGGGGACCATTTCAGTTCTGGTCATGAAGGAGTAGTTGGGTTCAGGCTTACCTTCTCACAAAGAATAAAAAAGCTGGCAAGACATACCAAACAACTGTCTGCAGCCACTGGATTGCGGGGATAAGGTCGTTGAGAGAAGAAAAGTGCATGTGGGGAGGCTTACCTTCATTCCAGCTTTTTCTTCGAGGGCATTTTCCAAACCCTGGCACAGAGAAATAGAGCTCAAGAAGACAGCAAGCAGATTTAAAAGGAAAAAAATGGAAAAAGATACACTGTGAAAACACTAACCAAAAAAATAATAATAATAGATTTTAAGGCAAGAAGTATTATGAGATAAAGAAAGATATTACATCACAATTGAAAGGTCAATTCAAGAGAAAGCTATCACAATCTAAATTAGTATATACCAAATAACATGACTCCAAAATATGTAAAGCAAATATTGACAGAACTTTAAAAGCAAAGGTAGACAAATCCACAGTCTAGTTGGGAATGTTAATACATGTCTATCAATAACTGATAGACAAACGAACAGACAAAATCAAGAGGCATATAGACAATTTAGATGCAACAATTAATCAGTTTGATCTAAATGACACATAGAACACTATACCCAAAAACTGCATAATTCTCGGTTGACAATTTTTTCTTTAGGCACTTGAAGGTGTTTCTTCATGGCATTCTAGTACTCATTGTCTCTTCTGTCACCTTACCTTTGTTCCTAAGTACATAATATCTTTTTTCCCCTGTCTGCTTTTTAAGTTCTTCTCACTGTCCTGAGAATGGATGTTTCATATATTTTGTCCAATTTTTTACCTATTTCAATTAGAAGGGTAAATCTGATCTATATAACTCTATGTTAGCTAGAAGGAAAGGCTTTTTCCATAGCATTTTGGAATAGAAGCCAGAGAGATACATTCCAGTTTATTTTTTTCAGCTTAAGTATCTGGCTGCCTGGAGTTCTGTGCATACAGGGCAGGTGGTGGCTAGGAATTCAGGGGTCAACTTTTCTAAGTGTAGATTTTAATTTAAAACTCTTGATTTGCTCTGTTCTCATTTCCATATATAACATTGTGCTTTTCCTCCAGTTCTGGGTTTCCAAAGCCTAATCTAGTCCTTCTCAGCTGTATCCTTGAACACTCTAGACTGTGTTACAATTCCCTCCATCCTGCCTCATTAGTTACTAGTTCTCCAGCTGCTCTTTTCCAGGTATTCACTGATAACTTGCCATTGAGATATGTTCTCTCTCTCCCTCTCCCTCTCCCTCTCTCTCTCTCTCTCTCTCCCTCTCTCTCTGTCTCTCTCCTTTTTTATTATAGATATATCCTGTTGAAATTTCTTCAATTTTATTTAAATTTGCATCCAATCAACCTACCACATTGACCATGAAACCCTGACTTTATATTTGTAATGCTGGCTAATTCTCTTAGCACTCTATATTTATTTTTATTCAGGGAATCAAATTATTTAGTAGGGTTCTAAGCAAAGCAACCTGATGCTTATTTAAGATTATCCAAGTCCAAACTTCCTCACATACCACTTATCTTCAGGATTCTATTTTATTATTTGTTGTCCATGTTAGGTTCTGATCACAAAAGTTAAATTATAAGGCTTTTGCATTTTATGCACACTTGAATTATATGTATTTGAAGTCATCCAACTAAAAACAGTAACAAAGTTCTCTTTTGTACAATATTTGAAATAACGGTCATTTAAATTTAAATTAATTAAACTCAATGAATCCAATTATCAAAGTCAATTAATTAAAAATCAAAAATTGCTGCTTTCAGAACTGGCTCTGGGTACATGCTATTTTTGCTCTTGCCACATGATGGCACCACTTCAGTTAATAATTACAAATCCCATCCTCCCATATAATTTGTCTTAAATTATGCATCTTTTGAATGCTGCTAAGTCTTCATAAATTATCCCTTGCATAAATTGCGATCACCCAGTTTGTAGACCTGACCAATCCTATAGTTTGACTTTGAACTGCGGAATAGTCAGAGATCATCTACCCAGGTTCTCCATGCTCCCGCAACATGGGGCCCCGAAGCTGTTGTTTCCTAAAAGATTTTGCCATGAGGTTTCAGAGATCTCCCTAATGAAAAGCCAAGGGAGGTGCAAATTACAGTGTTCTGCTCGTACAGATATATAATTCTGAGTTAGCTAAGAACACTTACGCTGTGACTCCAAATGCTGAGAGATTAAAATGTGTCCCAATCTTGTCCAATCTTACCTTCTGATTCATAAGGTAAGTCTATTGAGCATAGTCAATGAACACAACTTAATTATATACAAGAAACATTTATTTAGTGTTTTTCCCTCCGTACCTATTAAGGCCTTAAACATCAAGGTCCATTTCTGGCCATGACTCCACCTTTTATGTTGCTTCCTCCCCTTAATAAGAATAGCTAGTATTTTTAAGAGCCCTCTGTGTGCTCTGTGCTTCCTATTTTTTATTTCATTTCATTCTTACCACAACCTTGCAAGGTAAGTATAGTCATTATTTTACAGATGAAGGAAGTTCAGACTGTTACCTAGGATCATTCACCTAGCAAGTAACGGAGCCAGGATTTGAACCTGGGTCCTTTGTGCCGCAAGCCCACTCACTGTCCTTCATCCCAGAGTGATTCATGTTCTCCCGGAAAACTGGCACCTATACTTCGGCATCTCACCCATAATTAGGTCTTGCAGTTTTCTGTTAGAGAGAATTTTTATATTTCTTGATTATTTATAACTGTTTCAAAAAAAAAAAAAAAGATGAAAGCACTTCATATCCCTGTTATGGCCCAGTGTCCTGAATAACGAGCACTTCGAGTCGCCCTTTGAAGGTTCTGAGGGTTTACTTGACTGAGTAGTTGCACGAGGATGTACAAACCAGCACTGCAAGAAGTGGGGGTGAATCTACACAGCCATCTTAAGACTAAAGAGAAGCAACTGAAGGGATTAGTTCATTCCACAGGGCTGGCTATCAGATTAAATAGAAGAGCTTAGAATCTCTGAGTTGGAAGGGATCACAAAGATCACAGAATCCAAACAAATGGGCTTGAATACATTCTGCCATGTGCCTACTAAGCAGCTGGCTACCACTCCTTGACTACCGGAGAATTCTATAGCCCAACAACCACATTCGGCCTCGGACCAGTGTGACTGTTCTTTATATTCTGACATATGGCAAGGATGGCCAGCCGCTAAGGAGATGGAGGTGGACATGGTGGCTGAAGCTGGCAGAAGATTTCCCACTTGGTCCAAACTGGTCCGGGACCTGGGCCAGAACCTGACTCTGCAGGGAGGGACATTAAGAGAAGACTGGGCAGGGCAAATGCTGGAGGAAGCAAGTACTGGCGGAGAAGCCATAAGCTTAAAATTTGTGAGAAGTGTTTTTATTTGTACATTTTAATGTACTTATTTGGTTCAACTTTTTGAGGTGAAATATAAATGTACATAAACGATCTCCAATTAAAGTTGTTAGAATAGTTGAATCAGATGACAAACCAAGATCCACTTAAAACAGTCTTATAATGTAAATCTGCCAAGACCATCATTATGATAAATATTAAAATCTTCTCATGGACTTCATTCATAAACAAAACTACATGACTAATTTGAAGTCATCCAAAGTACCTGGAAAAAAACACATGTAATACAGATATGCCCCAATATTGTATAGATTTTTGTTTACAAAATCTAAAATAATCACTTCCACAAGAGGGCACCAATTGATATCTTATTCTCAGAATAAATGGAAAGTTTGGAAATAATGGACTGTTGTTACATTTTGTATTTATGTGATTATACCAAATAGTTCAACATAATTCACATAGTATATCTTCATTGTTACTGTATCCCAAGAAAATAACATTTTAGTTTGCAGAAAGGTGCAGTTCCTAGCTGATATATATATTTAAAAACTCTCATGTTTAAATCAAGAATTATTTAATTTTAATTTTTATTTTTCTAAGAGTTTATTTGAGCCAGACTGATAACATATGCCAGGGAGTAAGATCTCAAATGCTCCCTATTTTTTAAAAATAATGTTAAAATGCATTTTATTAATATATTCGATATTTAATGTTATCAATATTTTTACAATTTGCTTAAAATATGAGATATGAGCAAGACTGCTTTGCTTTAAATGACAAAACAAAAATGCTTAAGTTTTCCCCTTTTTGTGGGGACAAATCTAAGAGTAGAAGGCCTCAGTAATGTCTTGGGATGTTGCTAAATTTTCAATTGACTCAAATCAGGCCGATCCTCCAAAGTATCCTTTGTTGCTCTTTGGAAATGATCAATGAATCTCTGCTAGTTTAACCCTAGAACTTCAGAATTGGCAGGAAAATCTGTTTATCTTCTGAGAAAACAGAGTCAAATTGGTCCTTTCTAGAACGTGCAAGGAAACCATCATTTAGCACATTTTCCCATAGTATTGGTCTCTGTGCACGAAGGAAGAAGTGCTTAGCGATAAAAATAGTATTTATTGATCACCTAATTGCTCCAGGCACTACACAATAATTATACCAGGCACATTTTATTTTATCCTCTTAACAACCCAATGACAGGTATTCTCAACACTTCCATTTTAGAGCTGAGAAAACTGAGTCTCAGAGAAGATAAGTATTTCCCCGTTTCCTTACTCTGGCAGAACCAGGACTTGGATCCAGTCCTGTCCTACTTCCAAGTCCAAAATTTTAACCACTATTCTTCATGCCCCTCTGGAATCCAGCAATGGCTCCGTTATATCGCCAGCCTCAAATCTTAGACTCAACTCCTCAGGTTATGCTTGGACAAGGGAGGATCTGGGGAATCTATGGCCTCCTTCAATGGGTATCACAGGAGGTAGGAGAGACAGAGAAATTATTTCCAAACTTCAACTGGCACCAGCCATCTCCAAACACTGTGACTGGACTGGGGATAGGCACACTGAGTCACATTCCAGGATTTTTCTTTAAGCAACTGGAAAAGCAGACTCTCCTCTGTTGGCATGTAATGATATGAGCCTTGGGTGGGTCTCCACCAGGACCTGAGACCCTTCCACCTACCACTTCTCACCTAGAGGAAACAGAGTGAAGCTAGGACCCTGGGGATGCCATCTGAGCAAAGAATCGTGCAGCCTGAAGCCAAATCTTCCCACTTGGACTTTTTTAGCAAAGTGAGGCAATATAATTCCTTGCTGGCAGAACCATTTTGGGTCACTCATAACCGGAGGTGCCCCAGCTGATTCAGCCAGCTCAGTTACAGCAGTGTAGCAGGATACTGAGCAGGGCTTTCCCAGACTTGGAACCAAGTCTCAGGACAGACAACAACACATGTGAAATCATTAAGTCCCTGTACTCTGAAAGGAACAACCAATGATGGATGAGACACCTCCCTCAGGGCTTATAAAGAGTCCACAGAAATGACCCTCCCACGCGTGGCTGTCCCCCGCCTCCAGTCTGATGGGCAGAGGACTGGGGAGAAGATAAGGTGAGAGTCAATGGATTCCTTGTCTTCGGGGAAACCGTAAAGTTTAGATAAGAGATGATTCACCCCCTTTCCCGGAGAGGAGGATACTCCTGTCACCAAGGCAAGTGATAGGGAGGCTCCAAGAGAACAGCTCAGAGGTTGGGGCCTGCAAAACTCACACTCTTAGTGGGATGGATAGAAGTCCTGGAGAGATAAATATCTACTTGGGCAGTAGGCTGGCTGATTTGTCCCTGTGCCTATCTGGGTGGGAGAGAAAGCAACTAAAGAGAGACAGCAAGTGGGTGAGATGTGTGGTCTCCTCTACCACCAATTGTTGGCAAAGATGAGCAAGCTGACTGTGAGTCAAGTGGGTACCACAAAAAGTCACCAGGTTTAGGCATCCTGCCCTAATCACAGCGGTGACCTCCCGGCAAGGGGGGTAGAATAACAAGAAGCTGTGGGGTGGTGGCATAAACCAACGGAAGGTGGAAGAGGTGGAGTTAAAGCTGGATCTCCTGGTCAGGGCAGTGTGGAGTAGATGGGTCCCACCGGGCCCTCAGAGAGACTCATGGACCACACAAGAAAGATCACAAAGGAGGGAAGGGATTTATTGAGATTGATACTTTAAAATAACTGAGTTTTAATGGCTCAAAGTGACTGAAAATTTATGGGATCTATCCCAGATGGTATTAAGTGACAAGAAGTGGAGAATGAATGAGGCATGGTTAAAGGCATGGAAAAAATAAAACCTTTATATATTTACACCCCGCTGGTTTGAGACTGCTCAGTAACTCTAATGGGATATTGCAGAATTCCTCTCTCATCATACAGACATCTGAAAATGGACAAAGAGGCAATAGAAATTTTGGCATTAGGTCACAAATGGCAATGGCAGATCCATCACCAGTTTTTCTGTCCACAGTTGTATTGCACTGTTGGTCTTTCTATAAATCCTATTTCAGGAGGCTTTTCTGATTGGATGTGGGAAGGGCTGGGCCAAGGGGAAGGTCCAGGTGTATGTCCAGTGGTTACCCAGGTTGCATTAAGCTGGATTACTAACTAAAATCGATTTAGATCCTTATTTTGAGAAGATATAAGAAACTAGTCATTCTTCTCTATGTGAAACTTACGTCTCATTTTTTTCCTATATGGTGAGAGGTGGTGTTGTTTTTATTTTAAGGCATACTTTTAAAAGATTACTTTTGTCCTTAAAAACTCTTCAGAGGCATTGGGGACCTCCAGAATAATTTTGGAAAGGCTTGTGAGACATGATAGAATAAGAGTAAAAGTCACAGGTTTTGCACTCAAATATCTGCAGACAGCCGGCAAGCAAGGAACACGACCAGTAGAATAGGTTGGGGGCGGGGGGAAGGGAGGGCTGTGGAGAACTGCAGAGCTTTGTTGAATGATGCAGCTGCTACTAAACTTCGGTTTACTGATGCCATGTGAGCATGTGTACCCAGTTCAGCCAACTGTTCAGTTGTTCAAGAGAAATGAAAAAATCGAGTTTTTATATAAATCTCATCATTTTAAGTGTTGGCAATTATTCAAAAATTTTCAATAGCACCGTATGGGCCAAATGAAACATCTGTGAGCGGATATGGCTGGTGAGTTGCCAGCAACTTCTGGCATAGGTAATGGGAGAAGGTGGTCAAAACTGAAGAATGGAATGAAGGCTCAGGGCCTGTCAATCATTACTGCTCCTAAAATGAGTTTTTGGACCAGAGGCATCGCTCAGACTAGAAATAGGAACTTTGTAGGAGGTCTGAGGGATAGAGTAAGCAGGACAAATTCTGCTAATGGTAAAGAATGAGGCAGTGGTGCCCTTAGAAAGATGTCACCTGCCACAGGGCACATATCAGCTACAGAAAGATTCATTTCAGGCACCACTGAGAATAGGTGAGGAGACTGAGATCTCACTGAAGCCAGACCTGCTTTGGTAACGTACAAATGACTATGCTTCAGGTAAGACCAAGAAAATTAAAAGGAAGGACCAAGGGATAGAAGAAAATTTCTCAAACCTAGGGTGCCCAAGACACCTTGAAAGAGAAGATATGAATGCAGAGTTCCTACAGAAGTATTAGAAGCCCACAGGAAGACTCTTTGAAAGCCAAAAGGCCAAATGTCTTCTTCCCTTAGAAAAGTGTCACAGAAGCTGACTTGGGTGTAGGTGGGTTGGGGACATGTTGGTCCATGTACAGAAATGAGATCAGAGTTGGTTATTAATAATTCTGAGAAAATGCTGCACCCGGAAGCTGGCTATGAGGTAAATATCTTGGTTAAACATCTAAACCAGACAGGGTAGGATATATAAATTCCTAAGATAAGAACTCATCTAGCATCTGAATTATTGTAACAATCTCCTAACTGGTCTTCTGCTTATGACCTTGACCCCCTACAGTCTTCCCAACACAGCAGCAGACATGAGCCTTTTAAGACGTAAACTTGATCATATCATCCCTCCCCTGAAAATTATTCCATGGTTTCCCATCTTATTTGGAATAAATGCCAGAACCTTTCAAATGGACAACAAAGCCCTGATTTAGCCCTAGCTCTGTCTTACCTAATGTCATTTTCTCCAACTTCACACATCTCCAGCCAGGCTAGCCCCAAGCCACTCCCTGAACATACTTAGGAACTTACCACTTCCTGTTTCCTTTGTCTGAAGGGCTGTTTTCCCAGAAAACTGCATGGTGCACTCCCTCACTTCCTGCTCAATGCACACTGTCAGAGCAGCCTTCACTGACCACCCAGTGCAAATAGCAGGCCTCTCATCCAGCTTTCTCTTTTCTCTGGAACTCTGCTTATTTTTCTCATGTTATCTATCAGTACCTGGCATATTTCTTTTATTTATTTATTTATAATCATCTCTTCCCGCTAGAATGCAAACTGCATTATAACTGAGTCCGGAACAGTGCCTAGCACATAGTAGGTGCTTGATAAATATTCGTTGAAGGAAGAAGTAAATGAATAAATGAACAAATGAACAAAGTAAGGAAACTTCCAGAAACATGAGAAAATTGACAGTCATAGACTGGGAAACTATTTAGACAAATTTGAAAGAAATTTGGAACCTTTGGACTATTTCCAAAATTTAAAAAAAAATATGATTGCCCTTGTCTATTCCTCCACTATGATGAGTAATGTTAGTGATATGCAGTTGAAAGAATGGGTGGTTGCTTTCTGGAAAGAAGGAAGGCTTACTCCTTGAAAATTGTTAAAAGATCATAAAGGATTAGATAGGGTTCCAGGCTTGCATGAAAAAATTTGCTCTGAACTTGGCCAGTAAAGGCCCCATATGTGGGTTTACAACTGAAAGGGCATATGTCTAAAAACTGTTACTGAGATTGTGCCAGATTCTGTAATCAGGACCTATGACTTTTCTGGATTTCTTAACTTTTTTTTTTAAAAAAAAGTCTGTGATTTAGATATATTTCTTCAGAAAGCTGGCTGTCGTCAAGATCTGGTAGTGACAGCAGTCCTTAGGGAATGTTCTTGGGATTTCCTTATTTGCGAAGTGGTTTTTTTTTTTTTCTTCTATTAATACATATTTATAAATGTGGGGAGATGAAAGGCAAATGATTGAAATATTTTCTCCCAAAGTTTTTTTCTGTTTATCTCTTTTTAAGGCCATGGATATGTCTGTCTGTACATATGCGTAAGTATATTTATTTCCCCTCATGGAGTTATCATCAGCCACCCTTTTGCTGCTAAAAATGGATAGGAAGGAGCTAGGCACAGGATGAGCGACTTAATTCATTACCTAGTATTAGGCATTTAACATCACATTAATCAAACAGTCTCAACTGGAAAAGACCAAGGGACAAAAATGACTCCCATGTTGTAGTAATAAATGTCTATATTTGAGATGGGCAAGACCTTAGCATTTTTAAGACTTGTATTTACTTAGTGTTTTGAATTTTAACTCTATTTCGTTTCAAAAGATTTTCAAGTTCCAATGTAGAAAACAGAGCTTTGTTTTTAGAATAATTTATTTTAATTCAAGTTTAATAAACTCAAGATGGGAAAATGACTCAAAAACAATGAAATGTGTTTTTCTAAGCAAGCATATTAGGTTATAATACAAAGAAAACATGTGAGTAAAACCACAAAGAATATAATTTTTAATTAGAATATTTTATGGGCCCAGTTTTCTTGTAGAATATATAGGATTATGTGCCCAATTCTCATTAAATGTAACAAAAACAATGCACAAAAGCACAACCACTTAACAGTCAAAATGTGACTTGAGACTAAAGAGTTTCTTCATTTCTTTCAATTGACCAAAACCTCATTTAGGTTTTCCTGTAATTGCTGCAACTTTTCATGGTCTCTTTATAGCGAGAGAATTCTCTGTTCTTATCTTTGTAGTCCTCTATTTCACCAGTTCTCAAATCTGTTGCTCCCAACCTACTGTATATTTTAGAGACTTAGAATCCATTTCCTCTACTCATTTGGAGAAAAAAAAAAAAAAGATTTAACACATAAGTTCAACCCCTCCCCAAGGAAAAATAATGACATATGAGCCAAACTTAAGTCAAGAATTACAACTTAGAAGATGAGACAATGTGTACATAAATAATTATATTCTGGGGCTTGGTGTAATCTTTGCTGAACAGAGCCAAGTTCCACAGAAATTCAAAGAAGTAAGCTGTTACCTACAGAAAGATCAAGGAAGTGTTCATGGCGGCAGTCACATGTATGATAGACAACCAAGACTACACAGAAAGACTAGAGACAAAGAAAGGGTGTGGGTGTTGTGGGAAAAACATAAAAAAAAAAAAAGGAATTCTATATGGAAGAAATAGCATGAGCTAAGTTACTGAATCAGGAAAAGCCAGGAGGTGTTCCGGAAATAGAAACTAGGAAAGATTCTTCTGAAATACAGGGATCAAGTAATCAAGAAAAGGTAAATTTGTATGGAAGAACAACTTCAAATCAGACAGCATAGGTGTTCAAATGCCAAGCTGAATTAGGAATAATGTCACCAGCAAGAAATAGAAAACCCGATTAAAACACATAAACATTTATTGTTTTCTTAACAAGAAATCCAGAAATAGGTGATCTTAGGGGTATGTCAGCAGCTCAACAGAGTTCTCACTGACCTGGATCTTTCTATCTCCCTGCCATCCTTAGAGACTTTTTATGGTTTCTATCTATGTCCTCATGGTCACAAGATAAATGCAGAAGCTTCAGAGATTGTATTTACATTCAAGACAGGGAACGGAGAGAAGGAATGATAACAACCACATACGTTCTTGTTATCATAAAAGCAAAGTCTTTCTCAGGATCCCCAGTAGTCTCATCTCATTGTCAAAAAGTGAGTCGATGGCCTCTTGCAGCTGAAAGAGAGGTGGAGAAGAAAAGCTTCTGCTCTCCAGCCTTTAGAGTGAGAGTGGCAAAGAAGAAAAGTGTCGGGGATGGCTGTTGCCTTAGCCATCCAACCAGCCCTTCACTTGGGTGGACTGTATGAATCTTACAGACATTAGACATTCATGAAAGATGTTCAGAAGAGAACACAGAGCGAAGCTTTAATATGACTGATCTAGTGGTGATATGGAAAATGGAGAGCTGAGAGAATGGGGGCAAACAAATAAGAACATGTCTCATCTTAAACATGTTGAATGTGAAGGGTTTTTTTTTTTTTTTAATTTTGAGATTTTTATCTAGATATTGTCTTATTATTCCCAAGTGGGGCAGAGTTTGATGAGAGGAGTGTGAGTTTTTGTCAATTTTTGTCTCTTGCCTTTGAATGGATTTAAAATCACACTTTACCCCCCAGCACTGTGCAGCACCAAACCAGTTATAGATACCTATCTACCTGCCTGTACACATCTCCACTTGGGTATCCCACAATCATCTCCAAATTATCACTTCCAACAATGGATGTAAAAGGCCTATATGACTAAAAAACGTTACGGGCAAAAGCATAGTTTTGTACTGTGCTGATGCGTTTCACATTATTAGAAAATGTGTTAATATTTATTTTAGAGAAACATGAAATAAACACAAGTGACTCTAAGGCCAAATTTGAATTGGAATAAAACTGTGCTATCCACAATTATAATGTGTTTATCATTCAAAGATAACATTTCGATTATGCACAGTGCTATTAATACTTAAATGACGTAGGAACTTTATTATTCATTCCATTAAAATCAAGGGCTATTATGAACTAATTTGTCAAAATTTTCATATTACCTTCTGAATCTGGTTGGCAAGCAAATTTTGAGGCAATGAAATTTATCGTTTCCCTACCATTAGTATGACAGGCATTAGAATGACTGGTGAAAGCAAGTTATCTGCTCCATCCTATCACTTATTCTTTATCTGCTTATGCTGTGTAATTGTGTAAACTGTTTCAAATTGATTTTAGATTGATATCAAGATAATTAAGTAAATAAACAAGAGTAAGATATGCTAGAAGAATGGTTATAGGACCAGGAGTCTGGCTTTCATAGAAAATGGTATTGGAACCAGATGCCTAAAATGTAATCTGTTGCAAGCACGGCACTGAAGAGGCCACTGTTCCTATTTCCTGAGCATCAGTATAGCAGACTAGTGAAGAAAAAGGCTCTGGAATCAGAAAGTCTGGATTTGAATTCTGGACCCATCACTCACTGGCTGTGTGACTCTGAGAAATTTAGTTTTCTGTAACTCAGTTTCCTCATTCAAAAAGGCTTACTGTGAGGAGTCAATCAGATGATCCACAGGAAGCATGCGGAACAGTGCCTGAGGCACTCTGCTGCCAGGCTCCACGCCACTACTACTACTATCAGTGCTCTACTACTACTGCTACTACTCCTACTCTACTACCGCCACTGCTCTACTACTGCTGTGTGTTACTACTACTCTGCTACTATTACTACTACTCTACTACTACTACTACTACCCGACTACACTACTTCTATTACTGCACCGCCACCGCCACCATCACTACACTACTACTACTACTACTCCTCCTCCTCTACTACTGCCACTACTGCACTACTACTGCTACTACTATGTTCTACTACTACTCCCGCCATGCACTACTGCTGCTACTACTATGTTCTACTACTACTCCCGCCATTCTTGTGATAGCCAAGGTGGAAATATTTTCTTGACAGAAAAGGAAAAAAAAATCTCAAAGATTGTCTTTGCAAAGATCTGCAAATGATCCAACAGGCAATGATCTCAGGTTACCTGAGATCATTACCTGTCAGCAGCATTTTGCATAATCATTTTCTACTTCTCAACTCACTGTCTTCTCTTGATTTCTAGGACACTGTACTCATTAGTTCTGTTACTTTTCCCCTATCACTGGATGCTCCTTCTCGGCCTCCATTACTGGCTTCTTTTCTTCTCGAACTCCTAATACACTACAGTATCAGAGTGTTTGAGTTCTGAGGCTCAATCCTTGGTCCTTTCCTTTTACCTTTAGTCATTCCTGAAGTGATATGGTTCAATCCCATAGTTTTGAATATCACCTATGTGCTGAGAACTGAGCTTGAACCTTTCTCTCAAATGATAGCCTTGATCAAACTGCCTATTTCACATTTCTACTTAGATGTCTAAAAGACATTTGAAATAATATGGCCAAAATGAAATTCTGGATCTTCTCTTAGGAATCTGTTCTAACACAATCTCCTCGATTTCTGTGTACTGCAGCTCCACCATTCTACTCATTGAGGCTGAAAACCTCAGACTCATCATTGACTCTTCCCCTTTCCTTCCCTCCATCCTACACCTATCCATCAAGAAATCCTGTTGTCTCAGCCTGGAAAGTAGATGTGGGCCTTGACCAATTTGCACCACCTCCATTGCTACCACTCTGGCCCAAGCAACCATCATCTCCTACCTGGACATCCAAAATAGCCTCTATGGTAGACTGCTTACAAAAATAGTGGCAACTACTCCTCTTGCTACATCATACCCTGTTGTCATGCAGCTTTGTAGCTGTTCCAATCAAAATGTAGAATCTATTCCTCAACTCCACAATCTGTGAAAACTTCATGATTTGCTTTACCTAGTATAATATGTGTCAAGTGATGGTGTGTTAGTTCTGAGTCTAACCCTCAAGGTACTTTGCACACTGCAGCTCATTCTCTTGACCCCTGTTGACATCACATGAATAAGCACATGACTCAGCTACTTCCATTGTCCAAGCCATTAACTGGGCAGCTCCCTGAAACACAGCCACATAGCTTACCTGCAGCTGACTGCAGACAAGACCAGTAGAACTGCCCGTTGGAGCCCAGCCTAATTTGCCAATCCACATAATTGTGAGCTAAATAACGGTTCTTGTTTTCAGCCATTAAAATATGTGGTGGTTTGTTACAGAGCAAGAGCTGATGGATGCAACTTCCTAGCACATGTCCCTGCTACTACCCTTGGCAGCCCATAGCTTACCTGCAGCTGACTGCAGACAAGACCAGTAGAACTGCCCGTTGGAGCCCAGCCTAATTTGCCAATCCACATAAGTGTGAGCTAAATAACGGTTCTTGTTTTCAGCCATTAAAATATGTGGTGGTTTGTTACAGAGCAAGAGCTGATGGATGCAACTTCCTAGCACATGTCCCTGCTACTACCCTTGGCCTCTAAAGTCTATTCTCAGGAATAACTTTTATAAAAATTTAAATCAGCATGACATCACTCTTGCTCAACACTCTACAATGGCTCACTTTCCTGTGGCCTACAAGGATCTAAGTCACCTGGCTTCCTGTTCCTGCTCTGCCCACAACCCCTGCTACCCAAATCTTTGTGTGCTCCATCCCAGCCATATCTCCTCTCTTGCTATTTCTTGAACATACCACACTCCTGCCTTAGGACTTTTGCTTCAGTGGATCGTTCTACTTGAAGTGCTCTTTCTCCAGAGAGCTCCTTGGCTAACTCTCTCAGTACCTTCAGATATTTGCTCAAATCTCATATTCTTAACAAGGTCTCCTCTGCTTAACAAAACAGCTGGATTCCCATCCTGAACATTCCCAATCCTCCTTATCCTGCTCTCCTTTTCCATTTTTTTTTCATTCACATTTATTGTCTTTGGAAATATCATGTGATTTACTTAATTATTATCTTTATTATTTATTGTTCGTATCTCTGTATTATTCAGATTTCTTCAGAGAAACAAAACCAATAGGGCGTGTGCATGCATGTGTGTGTGTGTGTGTGTGTGTGTGTGTGTGTGTGTGTGTGTGTAGAGAGAGAGACATTTATTTTAAAGAACTGACTCGTCTTTGTAGGAGCTGGCAAGTCTGAATTCTACAAGGCTGGCTGGCAGGCTGGAGACCCAGGGAGAAGCTGAAGTTGCAGCTCACGTCTGGAGACAGAATTCTTTCTTCTTCAGGAGACCTCAGTGTTTTATTCTTAAGGCCTTTAACTATTAGCTGGGTCACCCCAAATTATATAGGGTAATCTGCTTTATTCAAAGTCCGAATAATCTCATCTTAAATATATCTTCACAGAAACATCTAGACTAATGTTTAACCATTGACCCAGACAAGGTAACACACAAAATTAACCATCATACTCTCTTTACCGGAACATAAGCTCCTCAAAGAAAGAAATCTTTATTTTGTTCACTAATATATCTCAAGTGCCTAGAACTATGCCTAGCATATAGCTAGTGTATATATTACATGAATCAATGAATAAATGATTGAGTCTTAAGATATAAAGGTAAAACCCAATAGGAATATTGTGAGAGCGCCTGGAGCTTCATGGGTTACTCCAGAAAGCTCACTGAAGAATGTGTGTTTTACGTGTGGCTTTGAAAGGAGTCTGAGATATAATTTGGCAAAAGGAGGAGTGAAGAAACTCCAGGAAATTAAAGTGATGTGAATGTTGGATCAAAATAGGGACGAAGTAAACAAAGTGTGCCCTCTAAGATAACCTTTTATGTAAATAAGAGGGACATTTTTCAATTATCCCTAAAAAAACTAAACGCTTCCTTATTATCTCTTGAAGTTCCAGAGCATCATTTATTTGTCTGTCTATAATAGTCTAAAACTGTGGTCTCTCAAAGATTTGAACTTTTTCCAAGTGAAATAAAGCATTTTTACAAAGCAGATGCACGCAACATAACCTTCAATCATGATTTTCCTGTAGCCACAATAAGATCATTACTAATGAGTGAAGCCATACCTTAGATCAAACTAGCACTTAAAAGTCAAGTACAATTTAATGACAGTATTACAGGTACCAACCAAACCTGGACAATTTTCTGTAGAGACAAGCAGAATTCCTAGGGCGGATCTGCTGCCAAATTTACTCAGGTGCAAAATTCTCCTAACATTTGATACTAATGAGGGCATAGGAAAGTCCCAGGCACCTATTATTTCTATTAATAATAAGAAACTACAGATTGGATAGAAGAGGTATTTTTAAAAGTAATTATTTCCCATTGTCGTGAATTTAATTACTAACAGAAAAATAATCTCTGGTGATCTCTGTCCATCTATAAGTCTCTCTATCTACCTGTCTACCAATCTTTCTCTATTTACTCCGTCATGTCCCAGTATTCTGCACACTAAAATGAGATACTGGCATCTAAATTGTAATGTGAATGCAAATCACTCTCTTCTCTTTGAGTCAAGGTCAGAATGGGCTGCTTGCTGGATTCAGAGTACGGAATCAACGGCACGGTCGATTTAAACTACCTTTCATACTCAAGTGGTTCCAAATCTCTCTGTGATCCATTTAGAAAGTAGTCTTTATTTTGTTTGTATTTGAGAGACTGCAAAGGCTTTACCTTTCTTATGGGATAAACTGTCAAAATCGTATAGTACCTTTGAGAACAAAAATCTCCAAAAGTCAGGCTGTCTGGGGAAGGCAATCACATCTCTGACTTTCGTTGTTTTATTTCGACAGCAGCACACCATCTTGGAGCAGATGATCAGACTACGGTAGCACTTTTTACATAAAATATAAACAACCATTCATCCATGCATTCATGAGACATTTTTATGTAAAGTACGTGTAGCTTTTTCTTTAAAA
Source organism: Pteropus alecto (assembly GCF_000325575.1). Lineage (NCBI taxonomy): Eukaryota > Metazoa > Chordata > Mammalia > Chiroptera > Pteropodidae > Pteropus > Pteropus alecto. The sequence continues at coordinate 3,930,108 of NW_006436284.1, forward strand.
ATCTAAACATTAATACATGAACATACACTTACACATTAATTCCAAACTTGGGTACTTTCACTTTCAATGGAAGGGAGCAACTTGGAACATACTGATTTTCATATAGTACTCAAATGTATTTAAAACATATTTACAGAGTTGATTAGTGTCATTTACCAGTGATTAGCAACAACTGTATTGCTAACCTGAGTAAAGCAACCAGTGTTCTAGAGCAAGCAGATATCTAAGGGCTATCTAGAGATTTTTCTATAAAAATTGATGTATGAGAGTAGTGTTCGCAAAATGATAGTTACCTGTTGCTAGCAGCATAATTTAAATTTATTCCAGAGTTCCTAGAAACCTAAGATATATTTTCTGATCCTCTAGGTAAAATAAGCGATTAAATTCCTGTCTGGCTTTTGCAATTCATCTCCACCTTTGGAGCACATGACATTGTTGATCACATATCACTAGACCCAGAAAAATGAAGCCCGGAAAAGAAAAAGTAAAAGAAATCAACGTTTAAATTAGTCAATTGAAAAATAAGAGGCAAAAAGTATTTTATTAGCACTTATACTAAGTGTTCTGTTTTTGCTTATTTATTTGTTTGGATGTCAGATATCTATCCTGGTAATTCCCTTGCTGGAAATTTGTTCTATATAACAGGAGAATCTCATCAATAATCTTTTAGAATAATTTCTAAACTCACAAACTCTTACAGTATAATTTGTAGCCAGGTAGCATCCTCACCTACTACCCTCCTGAAAAATAGCAACCACTTTCACAGACTTTGTCTAGAAGAAGTCTAGTGTGAAAGAGTTTAATTTCTTCCAAGTTAACTTGGGTGTTGATTGGTATATGATTTCATCTAAAGTGGGACTGGTGCTGGGTATTCCTTCTCCTTATTGGGAAGTTTTAGGAGGCTAAAAACTTTTTTTAATAGTCAAAGTAGCTTGAGTATCAGTAGCAATACTGCTATTCTGAAAACTTTTATCCCATTAATGAAATAATACGCCACAAAAAATCTCTTCTTCCTTCCCTAGGCCTACCCCAAGTGGTTGAAGAAGGAAGAGCATTTACGATACTACAAAATACATCTCAATATAATTTACCCTGAACGCAGCCTCTCATTAAGAAAAGCAGAAAAAGTAAAACAGTATTCTAAACTGGTCTACTGCATAAAAATACAAATAACCTGACTCTCCTAGTAGAAAAATAGAAGTGATAAACTAATCTATACTATGTAGTCAATGATAGGATGCTACTTATATATCATTGGTCCTTATATATCATTTACTCTCTTCATTTTTCAGATGCTAAAACTAAAACCTGGAGTGCCGATATGACTTCTCCAAAGTCAACAGCAACTGAGTTGCAGAACTAGGGCTTCGAAGGATAGTTCTGAAGGTCAATTTCTTAATCCATTATCATTTATTAATTTTTTACTATGTGCCCTGCACTGTCACAAGTAACATAGCATTAAATATTTTAATTGTCATTTTAATTGCCATTTTAATTACAGCACTCATATTGTGCAATTGAAAAATAATACAAGAATAAAGTAAAACCATAGTCTCTGAAGAACTGTTTTTATATTCTCAAAGTATAAACAAGAGCTTCCAATAAATAAAAAGCAAATATATAGGCAGAAGGCAACCAATAACACCCAGAAAAATGGTTGATGGGTAAGAGCAGAACCCAGAGAGAAAAAAAATCCATGTACTTGCTCCTCAGTGCACCTGCCTCTTATGTTCCCTTATAAAAGAGCATAAATAATATCTAGTATAATATAAGGGTACAATGATGGCTGTTGCTGGTCTAGGAAAATACTTATGAAACAATCAATTTAAAATAGAGAAATGTTCTTCATTTAACAGGAGTTACTGATACTTAAAGACTCAAAAGAATAATCTATTAATCCATAAAGAATGTTAAACTTGAATCATTCCATCTAGCAGAGATTCTAAAATATTCTATTTCTTCTGAAAGACAATCAACACAGTTCTTTTCTATAGAACCCCTCTTACTAGTACACTCCATCTGTCGCGCTGTCCCAACAGGAAAGAACTCAACAAATGTTGGTTTCTTCCACATCAAGCACCATTGGGTACTGCTGGGGAAATAAAGATGGCTAGAGCAGTCTCTGGCCCCAGAGAGTGGGCAAAATATAGTTAGGAGAGATGAAAGATAAAGAAATACTTAGCTGTGATTCAAGTCACCTGAAATTTTTTCTAGAATCATGACTCACCAAAGCTGGGGGAAAATGATGGTGTTGATGGAGGTAATATGTTCTCTCACATAACATGTGCTGCAATACTTTGGCACAGATGCTCAAGATTCACTTGAAGTAAGAAGCATTATTAGTCTTTAATTGTCTCTAAGCTGGTTTTTAATGACACTTTAATGTCATCCTTGTGTTTTTATATGTATTAAAAATAAAGGCTCTTTTATGAGGCCTTTTGTTTTCCTATCAGCTAGAAGAGAGGATCTAAGTAATTAAGGAAGGCAAAGTTTGTTTAACTGGAATAAGAAAGGAAATGGTCAAAGCTGAAATTGTTTAATTTTTCTCTTGCCGAGTAACTGCAGAATTGCAGATGTCTCTTGAATGCAGTAAATTAATTTTAATCATGCTTGTTTATTTGTACACATGTTGCCAAAGTAAAGGCCTAACGTAAAAATTAATGATTTGAGGATCCATTGGGTATTCTTCTGGACCCAGTTCCATTATTTTTCACATGAACACACAGACGAACTCTCCTGCAGTTCAGTTTATAGCCTGCCCAGTGAATGATTAGGCAGCTAAGGCATATTAAGACACAGTAAAACGCACTGCTTCAAACTAAGGCAAAGTTTAGCTACTTAAGTCATCTTTAAATGTAATTAAGTCTACTGGACTCCAGTTAGGTGGAACCAGAAACTAGAAGAGTTGGGTTATTCAATGGAAATAACAACTGGTTATAATCCACAGACCAGAGTAATGAAAGTATTCAAGGGAAGAAATTTTTTTGTTAAAAAGAATCAGATGTTTTGTTATTGACTTTTTAAAAAATATAACAAACTGTTCCATAATTTGCCAAATAGTATCCACCTACGTAAGTTAATAAAAGTACCAATGATTAGTTTGGGGGGAATCTGATTAGGACAAGAGTGGAAAGTTATATGTGCTTGAGTAATAAGTATATTTTCTCTTGTTACAATATCCTCTATATGTTTTTCTATTATGATACATCGGAGGGAACACCACCCTTCTCTCAACAGTATGCCACTCTGCAAACTGAATCAAGTATTACTGCAATGGGTAGACTCTAACAAGATCATTTCTGTTACAGAACTGGAAGAATGAAGTTGTGATAGTTCATTTGCCTCCTGCCAGTTCCTCTAAGGACAATAGCTATAATTACTTTATGTAGTGAAGTTGTCTTGTATGGTGATTTTTTATTATGCCAACACTCAGCATCCTGTCTGCTCCTCTCTTCTTTATTCAGGCTAAATGGGAGAATAGTGAAGTGACTGGCCTGTAAATTCCCCTCTCAATAAGAAAAAGTTTTCAAAGTTGTTGCACGTCAGTCAATGGCTACCCAGGCAGGTGATCCAGTGAATTCTCTATGTCACAGTCTACTGTTGCCTCAAGGTTGATATTACCGTCAGGTGGAAATGAATGACCCTTCAAAGCATAAACTCCAGTATATTAACATCTGCCAATAAGCTCTCATCCTTCCAACTCTTTCACTCCCTTGATTACAGAACCTTTGGTGTTAGACATCTCGGTCCTCCCTCTTACTCCTAGACCATCACCTTCTCAGAGTTTCCCTTCCTTTCATTCCAGCATGATGAGTCATACTATAATCTCACCTTCCAGTACCCTGAACATTCTGGTCTTATTTTTCACACTGTGAAACCTTTACCTTTATATTAATTCTTAGTCCAAAACAATGTGCATTTTGGACACCCCCCCCCGCCCGCCCGTCCCCTTGGAAGCCAAGCATTACTAGAGAAAAGGCGCATAAATCAAACTGATTGGTGCCAATGCAAATTTGTGAAGTTCAACCTTCACTTGGCTTTATCTCTGCCTGATGATCTTTATATGTGCATATGGTTGACTTTCTTCCTCATTTTTTCCATAGCATCCATTTCAAACCTTTACTACTTTCCTCTTTATGTACCACCTTATCTGTTCTTTCCCCACACTAGTATGATGCTTTAAAACTCAACTCATATTTATTGTATTCCTTTATTTCATTCCCAGTCATATTTCAACACCCCTGTGTTTGCTTTGAAATTGCTGTAGCCAAAAATTTTAATTGTCCTCTGTTGCTAAAATCAATGGATACTTTTAATCCCCATCTTACCTAACCTGTTCGTACCTTTTTCTTTATGAAGCTTTCCTCCCTTGGCTCCTGATTTATGTTTCTTCTAACTGTTCCTTCTCAGCCTCCCTTTAACATTTTTCTTCCTTTGCCTGCCCTTTAACTATTGTCATTCCCTAGGCTTTACCATCTTCTCTCCCCTTGCTCATAGCCCATAACATACTAACCCTTTACCAATAAAGGGTGGTACACCCTTTGCCAAAGGTGTACCACCAATCTACCCTTTGCTCCTATGTTCCAGACCCATACAACTAACAATCCATTGGGGAGTCAGCATTGGTCATTGTGGTTAACAGAAATAGTTAGTTCAGCCATGAATTCACATTGTTGGGCCTGTGCGTAGTCTCTTTACTTGACAATTTGTCTTCTTCATTCACTTCACCAATGTCTATTACGACAGCATTGGAGTGGTCAATGACAGAGTCTGGCTGATGCATACTGCCAAGTCTTTTTGATTACCTGATAGTTTAGTGAGATGCTCTCTGGTGGATATTAAACATGAGATACAAAGACTTTATGTCCACTCTCATAGGACCACTTGTCTCTAGCTTAAAATTTTCTCATTTCCAGGTTCCTGAAGACACAGCTAAAACATTTGGCACTGCCAGTAAGTCTGTGAATACTATGTATCTTCTAACCTCAGGCTACTTCTCTTTACATAAGGTTGATGACCAGGTCTGCTGCCTGAGCTCTGTCCATTATAAAGACTTCCCCTTACCACTGACTTTCAAAGCCACACCTCAGTGAGGGTGTAGTGCACCAGCATCCATTTTGGGCTTGCACACACATTACAAATCTGATCTAACTATAAACCAGGTTTTGGGATTTTTTTCTCCTTTTTAGTCTGGTCATAAGGACCCTACCTATAGGTGTAAACTGAGTAAGGTACAATTGCAACAGTGGTAGGTGACACGGGTGTCTGGGCAATCAGCTTACTGTGCTTGCACTTCCTCTACTGTTCCCACTTGTGCTTTCTCTTGGAGGTACCACTTCCATCTTAAGATTGATTAATGTTGGGCTTCTTTGACATTAGGATTTGGGAGGTTTGATAACACTCATGAGAATAGCTCTGGTGACATGGTCATTTGATGTCCCGTGGTCAGGTACTCTCTCTCTCTCAGGGCCCAATAGCACATCTGAAACTATTTTTTTTTTGAAAGGTACATAGTATTACACTGCAGATTGTCTTGGTTTGCTCCAGAACTAGAGAAGTATGCATTATCATTCTCCCATCCAAGCTTTCCATAAACTCCATGCAGTGTCTTTTCCTACCAGTTATACTTCTAAAAACATGGTGTCTTACAGGTCACATGGTCAGTGCAGTAGATCTGTTTGCACTGCAACCTGGAACTGATGCGGTCTTTTCCTGCTCTGAACCCATCTCAAATCTGGCAGTCTTTGGTGTCACTAATTGTATTCTTAGGAGCAGTGTTAATAGAAGTGGAACTGCTACCTTGAAAATGTGAAGAAGACTACTAGATATTGTACTTTCTCTTGGGGGTGAGAGGTATAATAGGCGATAATGTGTCTTTTACATTGAAGGTGATGTTCCAACATGCCCCAGACCACTGGATAACACAAACTATGGCAGGCCCCTGAATTTTTGTAAGTTTTGTCTCCCTCCCTGTGGAGTGCATGAATTTTACCAAGACCATCAATGTACTTCCACTCTGTACTCATCTTGTCTGATTAGCATGATGTCATTGATGAGATGTTCTGCAGGATGACCAGTTAGTCCAGGTTTCTTTAGACTATATTATGACAAAGGCCAGGAGAGCTGGCATAGCGCTGAGGCAAGACTGAAGATGTATATTGTGCCTTGTTCCAAATAAATGCAAACTGATTCTGAACTTCTTTTATGATAAGAGTGAAAAAGAATGCATTCACCAAATCAGCGGATGTGTATTAATCTGCTCTAGCAAAGATACTACATCTGGCACAGTAGCTTCAATAGGGGCTACTATTTGGTAGATTTCACAGAAGTCTACTGTTATCCTCCAGGATCTGTTTGATTTTTGCAGAAGCCGCACTTTTGAATTAAATAGAAATACTTTGGGGACCACCACCTATTCGATATTTAAAGGTAGCGTTGCTTTCTGTGTAACCCCAGATGCGATATTGTTTTTGATTTACTCTCTTGGCTTGAACAGAGATAGTTTCAGAGGCTCCACTTGGCTCCACTCTATAACTGCTCTTATCCCAGGGGCCCAGGAATTGGTGTGAGTTGCATCAACTACCAATTTGTTTATTTCAGTTATGCATTTGAGAACAGGGAAATGGCCACAGGATGGTCCATGGATCTAGCAGACTCACTGAGAGCCAGACATGGACCAGATCTCCGTTTATCACTGGCCCCCTACATCCTACACTCTAACCAGGACCCATACAGGTACTTCAGATTACCAGATATCAACATCAACACAGATCCTGTATCCAAAGTCCTCAAAATATATGTGTATTCCTTTGTCCCCAGAGTACACTTACCTGAGTAAATGGTAGTAGGTCCCTCTGGGAAGAACTAAGGAATTATGATTGTGTATGTTTATTACACAGTTGCAAATCCTTCTTCCTGGACTCCCCTGGGCTCTAGTTTGCTTACTTCTTCAGTCAGTGGATTCTAGTTCTAAGAGCTGAATCAGATGAAAATTAGAAAACTGTCCACTCTATTCGTCACCCATCTTGGATTTCATTTACTGTTAGAAACACCATGTTATTTTAACCATATCCGTAACTGTCTGTAGGTTAGCACCCCTCCCCCTCCCTTTTTGTCACTCATTACAATCATTGCATCCACTTAGATGCTGTTGGTAATGTGGTGCCACCTGGTCTACCTGATCTATATTGTTTGAGAGTCCTGTCATCCACGTTACTATTTGAGCCTAGTTCTGTAACAGCATCTCTAGCATCCTCCTGCCTACAGAAGGGTACCAGCAACGGAGATCCAAGTGATGCTGGCACCCCACTCACCAGTACATGCCTTATTGTTAAAGTGGCATATCCTCTGGACCTTCTTGTGCAACATAGGATGGGTTTTCTGCCTTATGATACATCCACTCCAGCAGGCCCACTTCTCTGAACCTTTTAGTCTCTTCTTTCCCCATCAGTCATGGCATTTTGGCACTTTTACCTCACTTAGAATGGGCCACCACTTTCCCCATGCTCTTAGCGTCATCCTAGTAACTTACTGGTGTGTACTATCCCTCGGATGTTAAATGCTGTACCCTAGAAACATAATCCCAAATTGACAACTTCTCCCTTTTCCAACCCATGCTCCTCCTCTCTTGCTTAACACCCTTTCAGAATCCAGTCCAATACATACTCTCCTGGTTCATGACCACAGTGGGGGACTCAGCTCCAAAACCACATACCTACCTCTACTTTCTCAGAGCACTCTTGGTACCAACTACTAAAGTTTGTGTTCTCTGGAAAGCAGACTCTGAGACCAAGATTGGCAAATAGGATGCTATTAGGTAGTAATCTTGGGATCGAGACCTGTGGAAAGGAAGGTAAAGAGCAAGATCAACCAGAGGGAGAAGCTAGTCTGGGATACAGCCTCAATAGAAACGTCAACTGATCCTCTGGGTAATCCTGAAGATGAGATCATCCCTGAGAGATCTCAAGTTGGGGAGAAGGGACGAGGCCTTTATAAGCTCCCTCAGATTGAATACGAGCCTCCTCAGGAAGGGGGTATAGGAGGCACTGAGTGAGACTGCTCTCTTCAACTGAGGTAAACCTGAAGGAGGCTGACAGCCGAGGACTATTTTTGACAGCACACCCAGCAGCTAGGGTAATAAATCCTTCATTCCTGAAGGGGAATCTGGGCGGGGTATCACAGCCTCCACCACACATAGTGTTAGAGTCTACTCATACTAGACAAAGCATGTCTGCCAGACCTTCCATTTATCACCTTTCCAAAATTAGATAAGGTTGAAAAATCTCTGGAGGGCATCCCACAATCTGATCCAAGAGCTTAGGAGTCAGGAAAATTGATACCAGTTAAAAGACTATGACCAAGTTTAGGCCATGGTCTATTTCCAGAAGCAGAGCTCCACAAACTTTCTCTTCACACAAAATATGATGTCTCTCACAATTGTAGTTGGGAGCCCAAGGAAACTGTCTTAAATTTGTGTCAATGCACTTGCAAAGGCTTCATAGAGGTTGATTAAAAGAGGCTGTATATCTTCTTGCCTTGAAGATGAACCCTAGGCAAATCTCACAATTTTTTTCATGATGGAAATACGGGCAAGGAGACCAGCGCTGGGGAATATGTTTCTTCATAAGTGGCATGTTTATTCAGAACCTATGGTACAGGATTGCATGGGGCTTTGTGGGACAGTCTAGTCAATGCTAGCAGAAGAAGTCTAAAGAAAAGCAAAATGTGTTGCTCATTTATGAGACAGTCAAGTCATGGACCTCTAGCCAGGAAGGTGAAGATTGAACTATGGTGTGGGAAAATACGTGATCAATGGTTCTAGCATCTCAGGAATTTCCTCAACCTCTCTCCATGGATGTGGTCTCCTGGACCAGTAACTCAACAAGGAGTGAAGTTATCCTTGCACATCCCAAATGCGAGAGCCTTGAGGTAGATAGCTGGGCCTACGAATCAAGGTTCAGCCCATGCCAATAAATATATCATTGGCATAACCTAGAGCAAACCCTGACCTCCTGGAAATCCACTAGAATTGTAACTCCCCCTTCAGAAAGCTGAGGCCCACCATGTAGCAGAAGTGGCTCTAGCTGCAGGATTTGGGAAAAGGGTAGAGGGTGCTAGGCCAGAATAACCAGCCTCAAGGCATCTTCTTCCTCTTGGTAGGAATGGAAACGATAATGAGTGAAATGTGATCCCTTTATGAGTCTAATATCTGACATTAAGGCAATGTCCACCAGCCTGTAGAAGAGGGGTTTTCAGTGCTTTATTATAAATTCATTGCAAGGAACAGTCCTAAGACTTTCCTAAAGCAGCAATCACAGAGCTGGACATGGGTAAAGAAGCTGAATTATGCAGCATAGCTGGGAGTTAACCTCCACAAGACCCTCAGACAGTATTGGTATCCAACTTACGGGTCATATAACTTAGTATGACTGAAAAACATCCTGATCACTTTGTTAACCTTGCCAAACATGAAACCAAGATGGCTAGACATGCTTCTGGCTCCTATAAGCCCAGAACTTGGTTCATCCTGAAATAATTACATACTTCAGAACAGGGACAGAAGATTCTCTCTGTTACCATGATACCTCTGAGATTGACAGTAACAGGAAGCAGGGTTTTGGAGAGGTTGGCTAAAGTAGTATTGGAATGGGTGGCGGTCATCCTTGGGTTTGGTCTATGCCATTAGTAGTCAAGTCTGAGGCCATAATCCAGTGACTTTCAAAGTGTTAGTATGGACATATTTCCCATGGCAACAGCACCTAGGGGTGGGAGGTGGGTAGGAAGGGCAGCTTTTGTGTCTTTGTCCACCTCTGAATCTTTGGGGAGATGGGAAAAAGTGAAGCACTCAGAATAGGTTTAAATAAACCTTTGCCTTAAAATTCTTCACAAAATCCCCATCTCCTACAACAGGAGTTCTCAATCTTTCCACTTTTATTTGAAATATTTTATAATGTCCTTTTTATTAACCTGAAATAAAATTTATAAATGAAGATAACATTTCTATATATATTTAAAATAAAAGGAGGCAAACAAATTTTTCTAGCTGTATTGTAAAGAAGAAATATAAAGATGGTAACTTATAATAAAATTATATATCTTTTAATAGTAAGTACCTAGACACAAAAACACTAAAAAAAAAAAGTAGACAAATGCTTACACCTATACGTTGAGTCCCTACATGTACGACAATTATGTATGCTGTATGATACAAGCATACATATTGGAAATACAAATGCCAAGAGTTTTACTGTGGCAACATAATTTTCTGAAACTGTGAATAATGTTTGGACATTTAAAAAAAATGTTTTTCCCTCAATTTACAGGGTAGTGACATTCCTGAAAGATTTAGTGCATATTAAATTATATAAAAACATTTGGTATTTTTATGTGAAATGGAGATTAGTTCTGGACCCAGATAATGATAAACAGGTTTTTTTTACCTACCTAAATGTCTGGTAGATGTGGGACATTTCTTCATTGCGTGAGAATGCTCCATGAAAAGGAAGGCATCTAGCACCCTTGGCTTCTATTCAGTAAAGGCCAATAGCACCTGGCAATCACTATAACAGCGCCAGAAAACCCTCTCTCAAGTTTCCAAATTCTCCTGGCAGCAGTGAAGAACCCCTGGTCTGCAGGGTGAAGTCCGGACGCCCCAGCTGCCCTAGTCAGCTCAGGCTGCCATAGCACAATGCCAGAAACGGGGTGGCTTAAACAACAAAAACTTATTTTCTCACAGTTCTGGAGGCTGGAAGTCTAAGATCAGGGTGTCAACGTAATCAGGTCAGTGAGCACCCTCTTCCTGGCTGGCAGATGGCTGCCTTCTGCGTCCTCTCACAGTTGAGAGAGAGCGTGCTCAAGCTCTCTGGAGTCTCTTCTTAGAAGGACTCTAATCTTATCTGATTGTACCCTTATGACTTCGTTTAACCTTCACTACTTCTATAAAGGTCTTATTTTCAAATACAGTTACATTGGGGGTTCAGGTTTCAACATATGAATTTTAAGGAGACACAAATCTACCTATAACACTAGCACATCACAGAAGGCCCCCCGTCTTCCACCCTCTGTGGACCTCTCTTCCTCGCAGGCTCGTCGACATCAGACTGCTTAGAGCTCCCCGTGCACACTGTGCTGTCTCGTGCCTTTGGGCCTTTGCTCACATTGTGTTCTATGTCCGAAATGACTGACCACTTCTTTAAGGCAGCCTTTCTTCACTTTCCCGGCTAGGTTAGGTACTCCTTCCTTGGATTTCCCTGGTTGACTCCATCTTTAAACTTAACAAACCGCATAATCTAATATGCTCCCTTTTTTGTGAGTTCCTTAAGGATAGTATATCTTATCCATAATTGAATCCCCATCACTTAGAACAATGCCTCGCACCCGGTGGCTCTAAATTTCCATGTGGCGGAATCCTGAGTAGTTAGAATTGTGGAAGCTGATGGGCCTATCAAAGAAGTAAGTAAAGAGAAGAGAAAAAAACAGCTACATAGAGTTCAGTGATAGTAAAAAGAAAAGGGGATGTTTGCATAGGGTGAAGAATAAGGAGAAAATTTCAGTGTTATTGAAAATTACGGGGAGACATATTCAAAGAATATATAGCCAGCTGGTTTCTGCACTACAGGAAATTCAGATAATTAATATATAAAATATTGCATCAGGTTTTTTTAAAGGCCAGGTCATCAGTAACATTCAAAAGAGAGTTTCAACAGGGTGGAGTCGAAAGGTACAGATAACGGGGGTTTAAAAAGAGAGTTGATGGGTGGCAAATGGAGGTGCCTGCCATGAACCACAAGCTCAAGGATCCTATAGGTAGCTCAAAGGTAGCTCTTTATCGATATTTCTCAAAATACAACTAGCTTTGTCTTTTTAGATTATAAAGATAAGTTTAAAGACACAGTAAAAACCACCCCAAATTTTACAACCCTGAGGTAGACACTTTATAGTTTGGTGAGCATCCTCCCTTGTCACCCTTCTATACAATTATACATTTTTATGAAAATAGGAGGTTGTTTATCTTCTTTTAGTTAGCACATTTCAAAGTTTATGAAACTTTTTATCCAGTGATTGCAAAGTATTTGTCTAATTTTTGGAATATTCAGTTCCTCATTACTTCATGTGTTGCAGATGACTCAATTAAAGGAGAGCGATATTTTACTGGTAATAGAAATGGACATAATTTACTCTGGGAAACTTGGCTTTCGAATGACATGCATTTGATTAAATAAAGTGAAGACTTTTTTTTTTTTTTGGTTTTAGTGCTTTTGTGAACAAACAACTTTGCAACTCTCCTGTGCCTGGCGGGGAACATGTCGCCTCAGTGGCCCTCATATTTGTTTCCACTGGACTCTAAGCTCTGAGAGATGAACCAGGGTGGGGGGAGTATGGCTACTTAAAGGTCTTGCCTTTAAATTGTGAATTAAGACCTGATGAAAATGCAAGGACAAAGTCCTCTGCTCTGGTTGTGGAGAGAGGAGTTGGTTGATTTATCATTCCTTCCCGCCCCCCAGAGGCATGAAGAGTGTCTAAGGCATCTCTTTGTGCTTCTTGCTTACCCAGCTGTGGGAGGCAGGTCCTGGCTCTTGCTCTGAAGGGAATGTGAAGGTCAGATCACCTGTCTGCTGTGAACTCTTGACTCTCCTTGCACCGCACGCTGAGGAAAGGGTCCTACACTGGGAGTTAGGGGAAGTTAGATCTCCTAAAACGAGGCACTGGATAGTTGACTTTCAAGTGCCCTCCCAGATCTAAAATTCTGTTGATCTCTAAAGCAGAGGCTCTGCAGAGGCAAGGCGGTTTCCATTTTATTCTCAGGAACCCTTAAGAGCAAACCGAAGGGTGAATCTTCCAGGCTGAAGAATGTGATGCAGCCACTCTGTTCTGCAAATAACAGTATTGGCAATTCCTCCCCATCCTCCCACTCTGTAGTTTGGTTGGAGAATCAAATATTTTCTGCTTAGGTACCAAGAAAGCCTGAATCCTTTAATCTAGAGCTGCAAAAAAAAGACAGAGTCAGACATAACATATGAGTTTGCCCAGACTAAAAGGAATGTTATTTGTTCTGATATAAAAATTAAGGTTAAAAGAAAAAGAATAAGCAACCAGACATTTAGATGCCATATGAGACATTAGAAATAATTTTGACCCACCTGGACATTTCACATTTGAAAAACTGGGACTTTGCAATATCAGTTGTCTTAAATTAGTCAAACTGCTATACAGTGTCTGAACCTGGAGTAGAGGAGATATCTCGCGACAACCTGTTTAGTGCTTTCTCTCTTTTATAATTCTGCTTCATACTCCACCATATGCTCTCTCAGACAAAGCATATATATTTTTTCAACTACTTCCAGTATTTATGTACATAATGGGATCCCTGGGAATATTTTACTTTTCTCTTCAAAAGTGCCCACAGCTGTTTATTCTGAACATCTGGAATAACGGAACTCTAAACAAAATACACTGTGCATAATGCCAGGCGCACTTAATCCCTCTTTTCAATGAATTACCAAGAATTCAGTAGACCTAATAGAACCGATCTTTAATCCCATAGTTAATATGTTGCAACACAAAAATTTCTATTGAAGTAGATTTATTTCTATGGAAGCCCTGTCACGTGGGCTGTAAACGAGCCATAGTACCACATCCAAAAGCAGTGATAAATGGCCATCCCTGGACAGGGGAAGGTGTCCAGTAAGGTATTGGAGTGGAACTCGGTTAATTTAATATCTTTATTCATGGTCTGGCAGAGGGTGAGGGATAAAATGTATCCCCTGCTAGTTTGATAAATGTGTTAAGTTGGCAGCTGTTTAAAATTGTAACGATAGGCAATATAATGCACCATGGAAAAGAGATGCTGGAAATATGGCAGAAAATCATGAAATGGGATTCAACTTGGAAATATAAATGCCGACACAATTGGGAATTATAATATGAAAAAGGGAAATTGTTCAAAATCTGGTCTGAAGGGAGAAAAAAAGAGCAAGTAACGAAAAGCACAGTACTTTTCATTCCCAAATAAGATCTGCCACTTCCAAGAGTGGAGATTAAAACTGTACATATTTGCAAATATTATGCAAGCCAGACTGCGTAGCTGAGAGGATTATAACAAGATCACAGTGGGGCATATCAGGTCACTAACCATGTGAGGCCACTCTAATAGCACCACAGAACCAGCTGGTGGTACTTCCAGAAAAGCCAGAGTTGCATTAGCGGATCTATTATATAGCCTCAGGTGACTGGAAGCCACTCACAGTAAAAGGTTTTTGGACTCCAGGAAGATGGAGTAGGTGGCAGTTGACAGGCGTTTTCATGGTCTGCCTATGACAGTCGTCTTGTGTGCAACTAAGAGTTAAAACATTGAAGTGGATAATGCAATCCCTCATATATAAGGTAAAAATCAAATACTAAGGCTATGACTGTCTAACTATGACCAGTAAGCAGAATCCAGTCCAATAATTTTTTTTACGGTTCAAACACTACAGCTTCCAAGTAGAGCTGCTCATGAGTAGAAGCGATGTGAAGGCCTCGAGTGGAACTGAAGATGAATGGAATTGCCAGGAAAATTAAGGAGTCTTTTTTTTTTAATCTCCTCTTCAGGAATTTTCAAAGTTATCTGGGGGACATTATTTTTCTAATTACTTCCTGTAAGCATCAACTTTAAGTCAATTATATCTAGGTTCAAATCCCAGTTCTACTACTTCTTATCAAGGCATCACTAAAAGTCTCTTAGCCTTGATTTCTTCATCTGTAAAGAGTGGGTAATAATATTAACTATCCAGGTTTATACAGGACTCCATGCATGATACATAAACAACTCTGTTCAATACCTACTCATAGGAAGTATTTACAAGGGAGCCAGAAAATTCTGTCAGAAGCAGTAATGTACAGTGGATAAAAAATACCTAGTTCAAGTCTCAGTTCTTCCTAGCTCTCTGATTTGGAGTAAATTATTTAAGCATGCTTAATTAATAATTGTTTTCAATTTTTTTCTGTGCATTGGATAATAGTACCTATCTTTCTACATGGTGGTGGTGAGACTCAAAAAATATATAGGAAGCCCTGGTGCCTGGTACATAATAACTACTCAAAAAATATTAGCTACTATAAATTCATATGTTAAATTCAAGAGGCTGTAAACTCCAAATATATTAAATAAAATATAATTAATTCAGATATTTGGATTGCATTTCAATGTCTTAGCTAGTAAACTTAAATGTCATCGGTGTTGTTATACCTTAGGGTGTCTGGAACACAGTGACCTATAGTGATTAAGAGCATGATTCCTGGAGTCAGGAGCACCTGGGTTCAAATCCCACCTCTGAAACTTATTATCTGTGCATTTGTGGGCATTGGATTTAATCTCTTGAAATCTCAATTTTCTTAACTATAAAGGGATTATCTACTTTATGGGGTTGTTGTGAAGATTCAAGGACCTAATGCTCATAATGACAGTAAAAGGGTCTTGCTGGAAGTTGACATGCTCCCACTGCCTACCATGACAGCCCCACGGACCCAAAGAATTGGAGAGAGCCAAGGAAATCTCTCTTCTATTCCTCTCATCTTATGGGTCAGCTTCTCCTGGCTAGTTCCTAAAACTGGGAGCAGTTCCAGGGACAAGCTGCAGCTGAGGACACAGAGAACAGAACTGAGAATAGAAATCAGGGACAGTTGGGAGACATAGCTGTGGGCAAACTCAGATCCTTGTGGATGGAAGTTGGCTGGACCTGGTGTCATTGGGCAATGACCATGGGAAGGAACAGACAAACAAGAAACGTTACACAGTCTTAAGGATACAGAAAAAGCCTCTGAATCAAAAGAAAGGATAAAATGATTTATAGAGTGAGTCCGTGGGGAGTGGAGGATGAGGGTGGCTCTGGAGAAATCTCGGACACTCTAAATGTTATTTTCATTTTGTTACTAAGAGTATATGTGAAGCACAACATGGTTTTTGAATGACGGCTATTCCTTCATTAACAACCTGTTCTTTTTGCCCATTCATAATGCACTGATTTATCATAAATGAAATCAATCCAAATGCATTATTTTTTATCCTCCAAAATAACCAAGTTTTATTGAATACTGTCCAAATTAGGAAGTCCAGATGAGGTCATAGAATAGAAATCTTTTCACATTAAATATTTCTGCCCCACAGAACACTTTGTTTTCACAGTCCACTGGAAGGGAGAAGAACAGATATAAATTTTGTCAAAGAAAACAAAATATCTCCCTTAAAAGGGGTTAGGAAACTAGAAGGAAGACAAAGGGTTCTACGAACAGTGGATGTGTAGTTGACATCGTTAATAATAGATGACATAGTTAGAGATAATGGAATAAAATTAGGCAGATTCAAGTTAACTCTAACCCTGTAAATCAAGATCCAAAATATGAACAGTCTATGAAGATATTTACAAGTACACTTGCCTTCCAATCTACAGAGTGGGCCCCACGCAGATCAAAACCAGTGACTTTCTGTTTATAAATTACTTCCTGGGAATCAGTAGGGCAATTTTAGAAAGTTTTCAACTCCACTGTAATTTGAGAGCTATTAATGTAAGAGAGAATTTGCTAACTGGCACCCCAAGGAGCTTGTAAGAATTCAGATGGAAGTCACTTCCACATTTGGAGAATTTGCCAAGAGTAAGATAAATAAGTAGTAGGGCAAATCCTTTTGTGACTTGGGCAAGTCAAAAGCAGAGTTAAGATTTTTATACATTTCTCCACTGATTCTCAATCCCAGTGAATTACAAGTGAGACAGAAGAGTCTTTACCTTAACTAGGCAACTAGACTCCCCTACAGGCCTCCTGCAACTGCCTTTGAGAAAAATTTATTAATAAGGACCCAGCAGAGCAATCGCATTCTCATGTATTTGATTTGTCATTAGAGTATCACTATGTCTCTCACACACATGCAACACATAACATTTTTAGGAGAGTACTTTATCATTATTAAAGTTTGATCACAGAAACTTTGTTTTGGCTAAAAGATGCTTGGCACAACTTTTGTTAAAAATTTAAACTACTCTGTTTAATGGAACAGAGTAGTTGCTAATTATAGCAACGATGTTCTTCATTTGATCAACTGATGTAACGTCCCATCACTCTTGCATCCAGTAGATGAGACTCATATTTTGAACTTCTGTCCAGCACATGCTGACCAAGCCATAGTAGTGTTCTTCACTGACTGGGGAAAGATTCTGTCTTGTTACTTATCATTATATCCAGAATAAATCTACACAGAGTGCACAGTAAGTATGCAGTAGATGTTTGTTGAACGACTAAGTGATGTTTATCACGTCTAACACTTCAATAAGCTGAAAAAACCTGCAAAGCCTACAGGAAGCATGGCTTTAATCACATGTTCAGGAAATTTGTACAAGAAACTTACCATGACATTTTTCATGAAACCAATTTAATCTCTCATATTTGATAATATAACTTGAATAGTCGCATGATACATTATTAGGTAATTATTCCCTTTGGAGTCCAACATGTTAAGGTAATCAAACAACAAATTCAGTAAATCAATAGCTGACTCGGAAAATGTTTCAGTTGCTCAGGATGGTGTTACTAAGTCCAGACTTTCTCAACAGCTAAAGTTTAAAAAAGAAGAAGAAGAAGAAGAAGAAGAAGAAGAAGAAGAAGAAGAAGAAGAAGAAGAAGAAGAAGAAGAAGAAGAAGAAGCAGCAGCAGCAGTAGCAGCAGCAGCAGCAGCAGCAGCTCTGGTTTTTACATGCTAGGGTCTCAGCCAATATCCCAATCCCTTTTCCATGTGAAAAGCAGAAGTGGCATTTTGGACATAAAGAGCCTCCATTGCAACATTCTCATTGAACTGAACATTACTTTAACTTTTCCTGAACAATGAATTTCCTAAACAAAGTAAGCTTTTGACATCGGGGCAGCTTCTTATTTAAAAATTTGCCATGAGACAATATACTGGTTACCTCAAGTTCGTGATCAATAAAAATGTGAAAATGCCTGTTCAACATCTTTCAGAAGACACTTACCATACTAGTGACTTTAAGGTGAGTTTCGCTTTCCCCCTTAAATACTATTTTGTCAAAGGCTTGAACAATGACATTGATAACGTAATCATGAGAGTAGAAGAGACTCTGAGAAACATCCTCGTCCATTCCTTCTCTTGAGCAGTCAGGACCCTTCCTGAATTATCCTTGATACTTAAGAATCAGGCTGAAAATTTAGAGACCTGCAGACCAGAACACCTTTGGTCTATTCCATTGTTATTTTTACAGCCTCAATTCTTCATGATACAATATCTACATAACACGAAAAGGTTATCTTTAGCATGCTGGTAACATTTCTTTGAAATATTACTGTTAGTGATATTACTCAAAATATTCATAAGCAATTACGATTTTATTATTTCACTATAGTCAACTCAGATTAGATTTGGAATAAGGTGTTTTTTTGCTGGGTTTAGAGAAGAAAACATTTTTAGCTCAAGTTCCCCACTCTATAGATCCCAGGACAATCCAGTTTATTCTAGACCAAGAAACCTACCACCTTGAATGATTTGCCCAATGGTTTAATTTCCCCAAAAGGACGGTGGCCTCCAAACCTCCAAACCAGTGCCATTAGGGCCCATGTCCATTGGGTGGCAGTACATGTTCAGAACAACCTATCACTGCTTGTTTAACACATTAATTTTTAAATGGAATTTATATTTCATTTTCTTAAATTTTAATAATGATCTTTTTATAAAGGCAATTCCTTGGCCATATAATTGATAGAAGAGGATCGGGAATGAAACTATCTTTCAGATGTTTATATATTTTAATTAATGATTGTAGAGACCACATATATATATTTTGTTTGCTGACATGCAACATATATATTTTGTTCACTGATGTCTAGTTCAGTGCCTGGCGAGTAGCCGGCATTGAAGATTTCTTTTAAAAAGGAGCTTTATGACAATATAAACATCTAAAGAAAAATTCAAAAGTCAGAATAATTAATTTTCCTATCTATTCAACCACTGTCCAGTTTCATTCTAAGCTATCCCATACTTGGTAATAATCTCAATTGTATTAAACTCAGTGATTTTTCTTTTAATCTGTCCTCGTTTAGAGATATGTGCAAGATCCTGTTTTTAACACAGCACAGGTGGCAGCTGTTCAAGTTACCATGTCTCGCTGAATCATGTATATAGTCACGCAATCAATTTTCTATTTCTTACACTTTTGTATTCTAGATTACATTAAAAAATTTAGGACTAGTAAGGTGAAAACAGTCAGTTATGATTCTCTTAGGGGTTTGGATTCTTGTTAACCTCTGTTTTGACTGTTTATTTTCATTAAAGATGCTTTTTAAACGAGTTTATTGAGCTAGGGTGCATTTTGGAAAGTGTTTTTGGCTATAGACAAATACCATCTGTAATAAAGTAAACTTGGAATTATTTGTAAGAAAAAAAAGATTATTAGTACAAACTGAAAACAGAAAAGATCCCAAAACTAATCCTTGGAGAAAAGCAAGAAGAATGTACAGGTTTTATTGAAAACATTTACAGCAAGTGGATTTTTCAACTAAATAACTATCACTTAAAATGGATCAATCTACAGTAGTAGTTTCAGGGTAATTTGTCTCCCTAAATCATTGCTTAAATAATTCTTAATTATTTTAATAGACAGGAAAAATTACAGTTCATTAAAAAGTTGAGTTGAAATAAACATACATATTGTATTAACATACATACTCAAATTTTAAAACTTCATGTTAATGAGTAAATAGATATTTTTATATATTATATGATGGAAATATAAGATTGTGTTTGATAGTAATAATTATTTTTAAACAGATTTTCAGAAGTATTTTTTTAAAAGCCTCTTCCAACTTTGACCAGTTAAGGTCAAATTAAACCATAAGTACAAATTAAACCACAGAAAACATGGTAAGCAACATAGTCTTATTCTATTTACCACTTGTGTAATCAGCACGGAATAGAATGTAAAGAAAGTTAAACTCTATTTTTCCTTGGCCATTACTTGAGGAAACAAACCAGTGATACTGTAAACCAAAGGAGTATGACATACAGAATCTACCAAACAAGAATACAACCTACCCATTGGTAATAGAACATAGAGTATGCATTATTTTTGCATATTTCTAACAAACAACAGAATTTTATGCAATGTAAAGATATTTCGGATAATTTTTTAAGTATGTTTCCGGGTGAGTTGACCGCTAAACAATAGGACATTACATGGAAAGTCTGAGTGAATTAAGCTAAAACCTCAATCCCTTAAAAGCCTGTCAGGAAAGAAATGCTTCCTCAGCCTTAATGAGACAAGATGTTGTTGATGATTACGCTGTGGAACGGGGGAA
>NW_006436284.1:3950477-3977894 GCF_000325575.1 Pteropus alecto
ACACCTCCCTGCTCGAAGATAATGAAAATGGGGTGTGGCTGAATAAACGTGGAAGTGTTCCACATTCCCCGCTCCTGCCTGGGAGCACGTCTCAACCACGGTCTGGCGGGTGCTGCTGCTTGAGTAAACAGCGGAAAGCTACAGCCGAAGGCTTCGACCCGCGCCTAGAGGAGTCTTTGCCGACGTGTGATGTCAAATACTTTTCCAGTTGATTTACAAAGACTGAGATTAAAAATCTCCGTATACATCAGCCAGTGCGACCTTTACGACTTTCCGAGGCATTTTCCTTCACGGTGGAATTGGATAATGCTTTTAGACCACCACCAATGGAGCAGGTATATAGCCACTGAACACTTAATGAGACATCTCAAAAAGTCATCCTTCACTGAACCGGTTTTAAGTGAACCGGTTTCAGTGAGAACTGTTAGTTTTGGATTGCACATAAAGCTGCAATCTGGACCTGCCCGCGTAATTAGTCTCTTCTCTTTGTATTCCTTCTGACCTTGTCCGAATGCCAATTTCAGATGCCGGTGGAATAACTTTTGAAGAGAAATCTGAAGATAATAGGTCTCACCTCTAATCAGGCTAGAAATAGCTGGGTTAATACTTCTTCCCCTGATAACCCAACACTCCAATATTTGAAGGTGTCCTCTGTCCATAGTTTCCCTCGACCCATGATGCTCTTTTCCTCATTCTTCACATGCTTGGCTCCACCTCAAACCTCAGGGCCTCAGATATCACCTGTACAAAGCAGTCCTGGCAATCTTCCTGCTGTGGACTGAATTGTGCCCCTCCACCCTCCAATTTCATATGTTGAAGGTTTAACCTTAAATGTTTAGTAAAACTCACCAACAAAAGAGTTTTCAAATATGAATTACATTTATTTAACAGGTACAGAGCTAGTCAGATTTTTTTTTTCTTGAAAGAGCTCTGGGAATTTCTGCCTTTCAATGATTTTTTACGTTTCATCAAAGGTGTCAAATTTATGTACATGTAGTAGAAATAAAGATGGTAGAAAATAGTCCTTTATTATCCTTATGATATCTGTAGGACCTGTACCAGTGAATTCTCTTTCATTCTTGATATTCATAACTTGTAATTTGTAAATTCTTGCCATTAGCTTTTCTAATATTTCTTCCACTCCATTCTCTCTTCTCCTTCTGAGACTCCAGTTACACACATTAGCCCTCTCGATGGTGGGCCACAGCTCTTTGAAAAGCTGTTCTACTTCTTGTTTTTATTTTTTCTTTTTGTATTTCAGTTTGGATGATTTCTATTAACTAGCTCTAATTTTGTTTTTCTTTATTCTGTCTGGTCTGCTGGTTAACTTGGCAAAGGAATTATTCAACTCTAATTATTCTTAGGATTTACATTTGACTTTTAAAAAATAGATTCCACCTCTCTGCTGCAATTTCATATATATTCATGCATTTTTGTCTATCTTTTCCACCAGGCCTTTAGCCTGTTAATTATTATTATTGTAAAGTCTTTGATAGTTCTCACATGCAAGTCATCTCTTCATCTGGTTCTGCTGACTACTTTTTCTCTTGAAAATAGATCATGTGTTTTTTTTTTTTCACTTTTTTATGTCTCATAATTTTTTCGTAGTATGTTGGCTATATTGTGTAAAAAAAAAAGCTGTAGAAACTGATGTAAGTAGTATTTCTACCTGAAGAGGACACACTTCTTCTTCCTCAGGGACCAGGGCCTAGGGGTGGCGGAAGAGTTTCCAGCCTCTCCTCTACCGTCAGGCGGGTTTTACTCCTTCCTACCCAAAGTATTAGATCTTTTCCTGGCGCTTCCACAAATGTGGCAGGATTCCCTGGCACTCCCTCAGTGGCTCGCAGCTTTTGCTTCATATGAGAGAAAATTCTGGAGAAGAAAAAGAGGTTTTATGTCTGTGCATCACCAAGGGACTCTCCCCTCTTCCACCTTGCTCCAAACCTTTCTCATGAGAACATAGTAGAGACCTGGCATGAAAAAGAGCAGGCAGGTAAGTGTCACTTCCCTGTGTCTTGGGCTCAAAGGGCTCTAAATCAGTGGGCAAAAAGCTTTTTTCTGTACAGGGCCAGATAGTAAATATTTCAAGCTTTGCAGACTATGTAGTCTGTTGCAACTACTCAACTCTGCAACCGCAGTAATAAAGCACACAGACAATATATAATGGCTATTCAAAAAACTTTATTGCTAGACAATGAAATTTGAATTTCGTATGGTTTTCATGTGTCACAAAATATTCTTTTGAGTTTCCCCCCAATGATTTAAAAATATAAAAAAACAGGCAGAAAGCTGGAATTAGCTCATGGACTGAGGTTTGCTAACCCCTGCTATCAGGTTAGCCTGGACTCTGCCATTGAGAATTTGTTAAATCTTCAGGTATTTCCTTCTCACCCTCTTTTTTTGTGGCTGTCTCCTTCTCCAATCCTCCATCAAAGGCGAAATATTTCCTGTGTCCATCTTTCATGGGAGGTGCTTGTCACCCTGGGGAATTCAGTCCACCTGGTTGCCTTGCAGTCTCACTCTCTGACAGGCTAAAGAAAAGTTGTGGGTTTGTAGACTATACAGAATCTTCTGGTTGGTAGGATAAGTTCAGTGTTCTCTTGCATCTTCCTACATCCTAAGTAGATGCAGAACCTCTACTCACATATTTTTTTAAAACTTGCAAAATTAAGACATTTTAAACAGAATCGATTAAGATCACTGACTTTTTCCACTTTACTTTCCCCTCTGTCCCAGTCCACTAGGGCTGTTATAACAAAATACTACTGACCGAGTGGCTTACATAACAGTTCTGGAGGCTGGAAGTCCAAGATTAAGGTGTTGGCAGGTTTGGTTTCCCCTCAAGCCTCTCTCCCTGACTTAAAGATGACTACTTTTTTCATACGTATATTATTCATATAATAAATAGGTTTGTAAAGATAAATAAATGTGTGACTATGTGTCCCTGGTTGCATTCTCAAGCTGTCATTTGACTCCTGCTTACGTTTGCTGCCTGGGTCTATGGTAATTTGCAGGCCTCTCTTCCTCATAAGCATAAAAATAAAGAATCTGGCTCAAACTGGGTCACCAGAATGTTAATCGTTGTGTAGCCACTGCTGCTCTGTAGCAATATGTTTTAAGTAAAGTTATATAGTCATGCTGTGATATTCTTTTAGAAAGTTAACTTTTAAAGCTAGAAAAAGTTACCAAAGTAAAGAAAATCTGTGTCAGTCTGAAAAGGAAAAGACATAATCTTATTTTTAGCTGTCATAAAGAAAAACACATTAAACCAAACTATTTATTTGAAGATAAGAGCAGAATTCTGTATCTATCATCAGTCAAATATTCCTATATCCTTTCTCTATAAAATATGCTGAGATTATCTGCACTACCTCACACTTATTTTTTTAACTCCAGAAACTCCTCTCTTTTTCAAAAAAATAATCAGCTCTATTTGTGGGTGCAAAAGGTTTGTGGAGGGGGGAGTATGGAGAAATATACCTTTATACTTTAGAAAAAAGCTTTTAATTTTAACCAGTAAATTTTAACTTCTCTACCAAAGTAGCTTACTTTACTAGAAAGATAAAGTTTATTATTTCAGCCAGCTTAAAACATCCCTACCTGAGATGTGAAAATCTAATTGTTGTACAGTATTTGCTTTTTCTACCACCACAAAGGTAAAGCTGCAGGGGTAGGAACTTGCATGGAAGTTATTTTGATGATGTACAGAGTTGAGCCGAGACAATCCAGGTCACTTCTGTATGGACTTGAAGGCTAACGGTAGTACGACTCATGTTTGGGGCCAACATGTACTGTCAGAACTTAACACGCAGCCCTCATTGATGTTGCGTGTGAGTGAATGACGACATCAGTTGGACCTCTGTCAGTAAACAAATGTGATCCAGAGACACATGGTTCATGCAGATATGGTTCAGTAGGAAGATGACATCTTTTACAGAGTCACTTTTCTAACTCTAATCATGCTCTCAGGTTAATGTGGACAAACATGGGACTTTAGAGTTTAACAAAATCAAGCTTGTCTCAGATGTAGTAAAATCTCCCATCAGAAAAGATTAAAGTCATTCAGTGAGCAATTCTAAATACTCAAATCATCTTCAAAATGATTCCCTATGTTAACATGGGATTTCTGAGAACCTAAACCAAGCCAAAATAAATCCAAATATTTTTGTTTAACCACACCACCTCCTCATTAGTTCAGAGCAATAATTCTTTGCTCTGTTAGTGGGAGGTGTACCTCTTTTGTGACCTTCTTCTACTTTTATTCCAAATATTGCATGGCACTCCTTTTTAAAAAATAAATTTTACTCTGTTTCATAAATCATTTTTAGGACTTTCTTGCTTCATACTGGAATAATTGGAGATACCTTAGATGACTCTACATCAGGTTTGAGGATTAAAAATGTTGTCTCTAAAACGGCTTCTTTTTCATATAATTTTAAGATATAACAGAAACAAAAAGTTAAGTGTGTTACTCAGGGCTTGGATACAATATTAATTTCTATTACTGAAAGAAAGTTCACCCTTTATATCATTAATTTACTTGTTTTGAGCTCTAAGTATATACAAAGATCTGAGATGGGTAAAGAAAAGATATGGATAGAGATTGATTTGTAGATTTAAAACTTTTAAACCAGATTATTTCAAGGTTGTGGATCCAAGATAATAGCCCCGATTTTCTAATTTAACTTTTACTCTGAAGATACATAAATATAATATTCCTGTGTCTAATACGACTTTGGGCAAAAATAATGACCATCCAATATGTGTTTTCCATAAGACAGAGGCTAAAATGTGATCTGCACAAATGGCTTCTCAGGTGGTGTCAATCATTCAAAACACATTAAGAGCAAAGTCTGTTACAGAGGCCAGAGGCCAGGATTGTGTAGATTGGTCATCGCTTATTAAATGTTCAGACAACTCTGATGAAAAAATAATGTATGATTATAAAAGTAGCTGCATTTCCAGTTCATATTCAGAACCTGAGATTACAGCAACGGTGAGGTTGATGGGGCTGCCTTCCACTCAGCATGCTAAATCAGCACTGTCATTGCCAATTTCCTCCTGACAACCCTGGCTCTGCTTGGCTTTATTTGAAATGCTGTTTGCATCCCAAGTTTATTTTTATGTTTACTATAGTCTGTGAGCTATAATGTCAAACATGGATGGTCATTCAATCTTTTAGATTTTGATGCACAATTGTGCCTAGAAGCTAATAAGTGGTGGGCAAATCCAATAAATATGATAAATAAGTAAGTAACCATTTCATTGTCTAAAAGATTTTCCTGACATCCAGGCTAAATTTTCTTTTCTGCAAATTCATCTTCGCTTTTCTTGCGTTCTGCTTAGAAGTGTAGGTTCTTCAGAGACAGTCTGGGTTAGACTCTTGGTTGATGTTGTAATCTTCACAGTTTTCATATAAAGCCAGTAATAAATTTATAGAGTTAATGCGAAAATATGGAGGAAGATAGTATAGTCTTACTGTACTTTTCATCTACATGATAAAGTTACAAAATAATTTAATATCACACACACACACAATCTGTCTGCCACAACTGCACAAACTTATAAGTCACACTTTACTACTCCACCCTATATTGATTCTTTACATTAATCGTTATTCTCTCTTTATTCATTCTTAAGTGAAAAAGTTAAGGAAAAAAAACACTGAGATCATTATCACTAAAGTGAGAAAAATTGAATAAATTATAAAGAAGATGAAAGTGCCTAAAAGTTATCTAAGTTATAAGATTTGTTGCTGTTTTTGTTTTTGGAGGCAACTGAAAACCTATTCAAAACAGGCTTAAATATAAAAGGAAAATTATTGGTTTGCAGATTTGAGAAGTCCAGGGGGAGCTTCAGGCTTCAAGTACTGATTCATTCAGAGACTGAAACGGTGCCTCTGGGTCTTAGTTTCTCTCTATTTCTTGACTCAATCTCCTCGGGCAACCACACACCTCAAAGGAGCAGGATAACTTCAGCAAGTTTATACTTTGCATCCTCTTTGCTTTAAATCCAGCATAAGAGCAAGGCTCTTGCCCAGAAATTTCAGGAAACATCCCATTTCATTGCAATGGCTCTCACTGGGTCACGTGCCAATTCCGGCAGCCAAGGAGCACCATGATCCAATTTGCAAAGGCTCATGTCACATGCTCCATCCTTAAGCTGGAGGAAGCCAAAGCATATGTGATGAAGAGATGGGAGGAGTCATTTACACTTGGTTACCAGAATAAGGACAAATGGATGCTGAGTGGCAAATACAACTGATATCCACTATGTTACCCTTCCTTCAAGTCCTAGATTGAAACCCATTCTTTCCAGTTTAACTTTTCTGAACATTCAGTCCTGAAGAACTCTACAATAAACTCCCAAATATATTTAACTGTCTTATCATTTCTTTGGTAATAACTTTCAGCACAGCATGTAATATTGTGTCCCTAGGCATCACAAATTACTGTCTCTATTTTGTACTCTTAGCTTTCCATGTGCGTATTGGGTATAGTGCCCAGGCTCACATTCTCAGGGCTTATCTTTTCATTCTGGTCACTGGTGCAGCCATCATCTATGGCCAGTGTAACCCAGCAGCACCTCATCTGTCTCAGCTGAGTAAACTAACTCTCACTTTCTGCCCAGAGCCTCTTTGCCACCATCACTTGGGATCCCTGCTACAGGGTCTCACTCAGCTATTGTGATGCATGGCCAAACCTGGAAGTGAAGTGGTCCTTGACCAATAGAGAACGGGAGCCAGTGAATAAATACTCTCCTTTACTGTCTCCAGAGCCAAAAATTCCAAGGCATATTCTGCAGCGATTCTCAGCAGGTCCCAAAGAGAACTGAGCCCCATTTACGCACAGTAGTAACCTACCTGATAATGACACTTACACTGGCTTTCACTCAGTTCCTATTTTAACATCTCGATGACCCACTCTTCCTCCTTGAGATCAAACACCCAAATAAACTACCTGCCCGCAAGTCCTTACCTCCACTTCTGTTTTATGGGGCATACTCAGGTTTATTAGACAGACTAAAAATTCTTTGGAGACAAGCTTAACATCTCTAATACATATTTATTTCCCATTTTCCCCAAGAATACTCGCCAGCAGCACTTGCAGCTACAGTGTTTACCCTGAGATAACTCGCAGATTACAGTCCTAACTTTATCCCCAAGGTTTGCCAGTAGATATCTCGCTTTTATTATCATTTCCACATCACTCTAGAACATCGATAGTCTTTGGAAACAAATGACATCATTCTATTTATAGCATTCTGGTTTTAGTATTTCAATCGCTGAAAATGTCAAATCCTAGAAAACGTAGCATTCCTACACATGATGTTAAATGAATGCTGGCAGCAAGCTGCACGTTTTTTTTTTTTCCAAATGGGAAAAGGGTTAATATAATTGGAGATGAAGAAAAAAAGGATCAATAAAAATGACTACTACAGGTAGTTTATTTGGGGAATTGTATATTAGTGGGACCTTTATACTGGTGGACAAAGGTATTAAATGGCACAGTTTTGAGTAGACAGATGACTATTAAGTGTTAAGGTGAGAAGTTAAGTCCAATGGCCAAAGTCTATGAGAATTTCAAGTCATCCAGCCATTGGAACCTGGAGTGGGTCACATCCTTGACATTATATATTTCTTTAGTCTTTATTCATTCCAGATACCCAATCACTTATTATTCCATTGACAGTAATTTTATAAGTGAATTCAAACTTTTACTTTTTCAGGGCAGTAAATCTTTTATCTCTAATCCTTGTGATTTGCCCTCTTGACTCAGGGTTGATGAGTTATGAAAATATTTGTCTCTTAGTTAAAATAAATATAAAGATTGATGAGTCTATCTCAAGTTGAACAAGATCCCAAAGCTCACAGCCAATGCTTTGACTCTTAAATTGTTCCTAAGTGCTACTTGACCTCTGCAGTGATTATTCTTCCCATACACTGATGGGCAAAGAGAATGAGTAACATTCAGAGAAAAAAAAAAAAGGATCAATATGTAACTACTCTAAATTGTACACAAAGCTCATTGCCATGCCTGGCAAAATGAAATATGAATGAGGAGCCCTCTCTGAAATATACCACTGGGTCCTCAATACAATAATCTTAATGGTTTAGACTGCATTAGTAAAACAAACAAAAATTATTTCCTGCATTAACACATAGCTATCTATCTTTGTGTTCTCTTTATTTTATAGTGAAAGGCTGGTCTAGAAGACCAAAGCTGTCTAACCCTTGCTTAGAAATAGAAAAGCCAGCAGATGCAAAGTCTGACCATTGAGAGTAAGGCCCATCGATGCCCCAGCTAATGTATAATTTATAGAGAGGGTAGGAATCAGCATGTACTGAGGACCTCTGATGTGCCAATATCCTTTATATATTGTAGGAAGCTGAATAATGGCTCCATAAAGAGAGCTGGTCCCAATCCCTGGATCCTGTAAATGTTACCTTATATGGAAAAGAAGTCTTTGCAGATGGAATCAAGTTAAGGATATTCAGATAGGGAGAGTATCCTGGTTTATCCTAGTGGGCCCTAAATGCAATTATAAATATCCTCTTAAAAGAGAGGCAGAGGGTGATTATACAGAAAAAGATGAAAAGAAAATGTGGCCGTGGAAGTAGAGGTTGGAATAAGAGGCCGCAAGTCAGGGAATGCTGGCAGCCCCAAGAGCTGGAAGAGACAGAATGGATTCTCCTCCAGAGCCGCTGGAGGGAGCACAGTCCTGCTGACACCTGGAATTCAGCCCAGTGATATTGATTTCAGAGTGCTGCTCTCTAGAAATAAGAGATAGAGAGAAAAAACAAAACAAAACAAAAAAAAAACTTCTGTTGTTTTAAGCCTCCACATTTACGGTAATTTCTTACAGCAGTCACAGGAAATAAAAACACATAAATTATCTCATTTAATCCTCACAACTTTTCAAGGTGGCTATTTCCCCTATTTTATAGATGAAGAAATAGAGGATCAGAATAAGTGTCTTAAGCCACCCAGCAAGTAAGTGGTGAAAAAGTCAAGTTCAGTTGAATTCCGAAGCCCAAGCTCTTTTCTCTCACCATGTACTCCAGCCACACAGACCTATTCAAATGCTTTTTCCTATCTCTCTGCTGTTCGAGTTCTGCCCCCTGCACCAGATGTCCATTCATGCTTGACCTCAAGGACGCAGGTCACTTCACCTTCTTTCCTGACTTCTACCCCTAGCAGAAGGGTCCCATCCCCATGCTCCCTTGCTCTGGTCTCGCTCACGCAATTGTTTTTTGGCATGTCTTTCTCTTCAGTAGACTATGAGCTCTCCTACTGCAGGGTCTACGCTTTTATCTTTGCCCTTCAGGTCTACCTAGTTTCTGGTACATAGTCTGTGCTTAAAAACATTCGTGGAATGAATGAATGATTTGTGAATGAATAATTATGTCACTTTAACTTCTAAATAAATACAAGAATAAATAAGTTCATGTGAGTGAGAGTGAGGGTCTTTGGAGTTTCATGTTCAAACTAGAAATAAAAGAGAGAGAGAAAGATGCAAGATGGGGAGTCATAGCTTTTCCACTTCTTTAGGCTGCCTTGGTTCCCTCAGAAGTAAATGGGTATAATAATATCTACTTTATAGAACTAGTGTAACTATTAAATGAGTTAACATATGTAAAGGGTTTAAAACAATGTCTGGCACAGAGAGTTATGTAAGTATTCTCTTTTTTGTTAGTAGAGAGGGAAGGCTTTTCTTGAAAGTCAATGAACAAATCATCTAAGGAGTTTTAAAGCTACAACTAATTTTTATTTTGTGATTTGGTGGAAAACACAACCAGTCTCAAAATGACACATTTAACTTGGAAATGAATACTTAGCTCGACATTAAGATAAAACTGGAAAGGTCAGTGTCTTTACAGTCTTTCACTCAAACCAAAAGTAGAAGAAAAAGCATTTCAGAAACACTAAGATATACCATTATGGAAAATCTCAAGTGCAACTTCCAGAATAGGAACCTTATAGACACTGAGTCTTAATGTTATATTAATCTTTTGATACTGCTAGATTAGCCTCTGCCAGAAACTCAGTCTACTGCTTTATTTCTCAGTGATGAATAAACTGGACTAATTTGAAACACGTGGAGAAGAAAGTGCAACTCTTTTGTTTGCATATGTGAGACCTGACGTTTTTAATTGATTCACAAGTTTTTATATAATAAGCAAAAACCAAGACTTTTCAGGAGACATACAGATGAAAGAATAAACACACTAAAAAGTTTGGAGGCTGGTTTTTGTTTTATCTTCACTTGTTTCTGGTCTCACAAAGTAAACACAAGATTTTTTTTTTTTTTTTGCAATGAACACATAGTTCAGGGTACAAAGATACACGGCTTTAGAAGTGCATCGATGTAGAGACCTGTAGGATGTAGAGACCGTTGACTGAACTTAAGTGACCAAAAACCCTACTGTAATTCGTGGACATTATAACTTGGAAACGAATGACACCAGTATAGTTTTATAGCTTTGCTGCTATCACATAATTGTTATCCTGGGTTGCAGGTAAGAGGTTGGTACAGGAAATGTCCCAGTCCACTGTGCACCAAATCCCCTAGGCCAGGGCCTCAAGGATGCTTTTATATTTTATTTGAGGGAATATTTTTTGGTTGGCTAAAATATATCATGACTGCAAACTGTGAGGCACGTGTTCACATCAGAAAGGACTGAAATACCTGGTTTATCTTATACCCCGCAGGTTGTGTACATAGTCATTGCCAAAGGGAAAGGCCCCAAAAGATCCCATAATGAGCCATAATTGCTGTGAGCCACTGTTGTCAGATTGGAGGTAGAAGAAAAACGACCAGGATCTGAACAGGACAGGAGACTAGCAACAGCCCGAATGGATGGTGGGTGGAGTCAAGAGGCATTTCAGAGAAAGAATCCACATGACATGCAAACTGATTGGATGAAGCAAGTATGACAATTCAACAGAGAGAGGAGTAAGAGATGAGCCTAAGGCTCCCAGCTGAGAAAAAATGGTGGATGGCAATGCCAGGAACTAATAGAGGAAATGCAGGAGGCAGAGGACAAAGGGAAGGAAAATCCCATGGGAAGGGGAGATGAAATTTGCTTCTGAAAATGTTGAATCTAAGGTGCCTGGAAGACAACGGTGTGAAGATAAATGTCCAGCAAGTAGATGGAAATTCAGAATTGATGCTGAGGAGAGTAGTCAGGGTTTGTTTCAGATTTACAGTTTCAGATTTGTTTTCCTTGGAAATACTAAGAATAATGTTTTTAATAATTTCATTCATTAAACAAAGTACCTTCCCACCATTTTCACATTTTACCCGCACTACAGCTCTGCAAGAATAAGCAGAGCAAATTATATTTCCATGTTACATAAAAGGCAACCAAAACTCAGAAACATTAACTAGACCAGAACCAGACTTATATCTTCTGGAATTTATGCTGATATTTCCTAGACGTGAAGCACTAGGAAATTGAAATTCTTCATTTATTGCTTGTAAATATAGATTGATTTGTTGCAGAAAGGTGGCACATAAAACTGTACAAGTTGATAAACTTTTCTTGAGGACTGTATTAAATAGGCAGCTGGAAAAAGGGAGGGAGGGAAGGAAACAGAGAAAATGTGGTTAGAGAGGCAAGAGGAGAAGCAGAGACCAAGGGGTAAAGGGCTATCACCAGTATCAAAGATTGTTTCTTCCCTAATTCCCTTCCACTTTCCATCCAGTCCCATCCAGAGTGGGCATAGATGAGGTCCTCTCACAGTTAGGTGCACCAGGGGTCCTGCACCCCACATGAAATACCTCTGCCCATATGTATAGAACAAATATGTGTTTCTATCCCCAGCGCCATGCCCACAATCTCAAAACTTCAGCTTGAGAGTTACCTGAATGAATTTTATGCTCTACTTCCCAGTGATAGAGCCCTTGGTAAATTTCACAAGATTCCTATGTGTAACCTTTAGTCGTGAATCGATATCTAATATACTTTTAAATGTAGATCACATCAGAGAGGCCGTGTCTACACAAAAGCAAACAGATGTTTTTGCAAAGGAAAGAGCCTCTATATATTTATGAGTGGTAGTATCTCATGGTAAGAACCAGTTCCCATATTTTCCTCATCTTTGTTTTTCAGTTCTATTTGAAAACATTTGTTTCTGATATACAGAGGTAAGTTTTCCAGATATAAACCCGTCTTTCAAAAACTTAGATTTCTTCTTAAAGTAGGCAAACAATAGACAAAAGGAAAGCAAAATGGATTGCTCAACAAATTCATCATGACAAATGTTTATTGTTTGCCGTACGTAGAGCACTATGCTTGGCACTTTGGGGACATATGTATAAAAATATAGCCCTCAAGGATCTTGTCTTTAACAGAGATAATGGTGCACACTAAACATCTGCTCTTCTGATTTCTCAGCTCCCCTTGCAGCTAGGCAAGACCACGTGGCTAGCTCTGACAATGAACTGTGAGTGGAAGCATTGCCCTTCCTTGACAATCCAGAAAGCTGATTTGAGATGCTGCAGCACCACAGTGATAGGGCCTCTAGTAGCTGGAATTCTGAGTAACTGTATTGACTGGATCTTCCCATTGCTTCATGCTGGACATATAGTGTGATACATATATTCTTTTTCAATTAAGTCACTGAAATTTTTGGAGCTGTTACTAGAGTATAAACCTGACCTATCCTAACCAATATACTTGCCTTCCTAGAGCTCACATTCTAGTGGGAACAGATAGCACACATTTAAAAATCTCTAATTGGTTGATAACACATCTCTTTTGTTTCATGCCTGTTATACATCAATTAACACCTGTTAATTATTTTCAGCACATCTTTCACTTTCAAAAGGATCCTGGTTTGGATGATAAATTACATGGTCACTGTATAGAAAGAGGATAGTCTATGAAGAATAGTATAGGAGACACATAAATACGACATTGAGGAGGAATAAGATAATCCTACTAAAGGGATTTGATCATTTGAACTGGAACTATTTAATATTCTGGTAGGCAAATATTGAGGCAGGTGAAGTTTGGAGTGGAGGACATTCTAACAGCTCTCAGTTCTATCATAGGTCCAAGGAAGAAGTGCATAAGGTATTTTGCAGACTATTAAGCAGATTAAGGTAAGTGTGGCAGCGGTGGGGGAAGAGGAGTGGAGAGAGCAGAGAAGCAGGAGGAAGGCTGGCTGGATACATTACGAAGCACTTTGAAAACCCAACTAAGGGGTGTGCATTTAAGATCACGTGGGAGAACTGCCATTATACTTGACTTCTCTGATTAGCTCTTCCTCTCACCTTTAACTTTCTGACCCAAATCATGGATAACCCAATTCATAAAATATACAAAAATACTTATTGTGTTGAAATTGAGGGACTCTTGATAAACTTTAAACAGAAACGTTTTAAAAAGGATGACCCAGCAAGAATGAGATGGCTATTCAATTGAGCCTATGGTGGTTGATGCTCAGGGAATTATTTTCGTAAGTTATCCAAATG
This sequence comes from Pteropus alecto, assembly GCF_000325575.1. NCBI lineage: Eukaryota > Metazoa > Chordata > Mammalia > Chiroptera > Pteropodidae > Pteropus > Pteropus alecto. The sequence goes on from NW_006436284.1 coordinate 3,963,960, forward strand.
CTTATAGTGAAACAGGTATTATAACTTCTATATGAAAATGGATACACTGCCAAGCTCTAGAATATCATAGAAATAAAAACAACTATGGATATGGAAGCTGTGAGTTTCACTTCCCAGTTTGCGTGGGGCAGACAAAGTGCATATCTATAGTAACAGAATCCTCTTCTACCCTCAAAAAGATCTCAGCTTGGATGATAAATTCTATGGTGTCCCTTCCTATGACATTCAGGATTGAGGTAATTTCACATTCCTACATTTTTCTTCTTCTCTTAGATTTAATTAAAACTGACTTGGACCTGAATCTGCTAGAAATTGATGGGAAGTCCAGTATCAGTCATTTGAGAGGCCTCCTCCTGCCTTACACAGTATGAGAACTTCATGGGTTAATGCCTTAAAGCCCCCACCTCAAGTCAGTAAGATTCTTGCTGAGCTTCACACCCCCACTGACGCTGGTGCAGGTTTCTTAGGCTCAGACTTAATACCTAATTCTTATCCATATCCCTAAACCATGCCTTCTTCCTGGTTAATCGTAGAGACTTGAATGGCAAATACATGTGGGAAAGACATACAATAAACGTTAACTCAAAAGATCACCAATTAACAGTAGAACTGGGGAAGCCTTTAAGGGCTTTGAATAACATTCGAACTGGTTTTATGGATGTCATCATTAGCATGTGCTGATGACATGCTACACATTTGTCATATGTACATAAGCTTATCTTGCATTATATGCCATAACTAAACCCAATTTTGTATCTGTCCAGCTCAAGAAATAACAAGCATATGGTTGATATTGATATCTTGCTTTAATCTGCTCAGAATACCAATACTATAACTGATTTGTGCCAGAACTGCTAGTTCGTGAAGTTGCTGCCTTAGCCTGTAGGCCTCCTGCAAAGTACAAGACTTGTGGAATCAGACCTGGTAAGCTCAGGCAGTGTGAACAGGTGGTGATACCTGTTGGTGTCGCCTCAGTTTGAATTTAGGCTCTGCCATTTACCCGCCGGTCACCTTGGGCAAGTTACAGAACTTTGTTAAACTTCGGTTTCTTCATGTAGAATAAAGATGTATGAAAAGCAGTTTTCTCATAAGAGTATTTTGAGGATCATCTGAGCAAATGTATGGTAAATAACTTGGCATAATGCCTGGCAAATTTCTTGATTTTCTCAGATTTAATTAGAACCGGCTTGAACCTCCATCTGCCAAAACGTGGTGGAAAGTCCAATATCAGTCATCTGGAAAGTCCCCTCCTTCTCACTTGGCAACTACATGAACCTCAGGAGCTCACACACTTTAGAAAAGGACCTCTGCTTCTTAACAAATGGTAGCCAGGGTTATCTGGAGCCATGTTTAGCAAGATCCAAGTGAACTTATATGTTCTGAAATAAAATCTAAAGTTCTTACTTAGAGCAGAAATTCACTCTTCTTCTCCACTGTGTTCTTAATCTTCTCTGGGTTTCTACTCCAAGTTCATATCTCATTGTCCCACATTCAGTTACACATATCATACCATCACCCCATGTTTAGTTACACATTACATTGTGTTCTAGTTGTTGCCTGTCATTCTCCCCAACTTTAGTGAGGACTCCTGAAAGGAAGGCAGAAACAGGCCTTGCGCGTTGCTGGTTGGGTCATGCCAGACAGGTGCCCAGATGAGGGATGAAATTGTGCCAGTGCTCCGCCCTCCAGCCTTGGGCCCTGGTGCAGGGCTGTGGTTGCTAGGGGAAGGGGTGATTTTTTAAAATCTGCACAAAGAATCTTTACAGGCAGCCCCAATAGGAAACACATGTTTTAATTCTGTTACATTTTCACAGCAACTAAGAGTCCCAAACACAAACTGTAGAGGAGAAGGGATCTAAACAGAGAGCTTTAAAAAATAACGATCTTAATGTATTGTTTGGAATATTTTCTGGTATAAAGTAAAAAGAAAAGTGGATGCAATATAGGAGACTGCTATAGACTAGATGCTTGTGTCCCCCCAAAATTCACATGTTGAAACCTAATCCCCAATGTGATTTTTGGAGGTGGGGCCTTTGAGAGGTGATTAGGTCATGAGGTTGGAGCTCTCATGAATGGGTTTAATGCTCTTATAAGAGAGCCCAGACAGTTCCCTTATGAGATCACAGCAAGACAGTCATCTATGAACCAGAAAGCAGATTCTCCCCAGGCACAGACATCCTGATCTCCAGAACTATGAGAAATAAAGTTATTATTAAACCATCCAGTAGTCTATGGTATTTTTGTTATAGCAGCCTGCATGAACTAAGGCAGGGACTGAAGACAGAGTACTATAATAGTGGATGTTTATTATTCATCTCTAAGGCACTGAAGACAGAGAAAAGAACTTCAATTTTTATGGGAAAAGCAAACTCCATAATATGAAATGTGTTTTTGTGCTTCTCACATCTGCAATATACAAGCTAACCACTAGAACTATAAATTAAAGGTAATTAAGTGATTTGCCACCTAACACGATACGACCATATGATTCACTATTAGAGAAAGGCTTCGTAGGCTTTCTTGCCAACACTGAGTCATCAGCAATCTATGAGTTCACTCTCTTTTTTTGTCAGTGTTCCTGGAGATGAAATATTTTCTCGGTGATTTGATAGTAGAATTATAGTCATCAATAAATCTTTTCTTTCCTCTTCCCTTCACAAAATTGATTATGGAGGGTAGGAGGCTCATTTCCCTCAACTTATCTGGCAGTTTCCTGCATACAAAAAAGGGAATGACACAGATATGGTACTGTGACACCAGGTAGAGACATAAGTTATTCTAACTTAGTAAGTGTAATAAAAGTCATATATTTTAAAATGTTGCCTTCTATACATAACAAAACTTAATAGGTGAGTGATTTGATTTTTCCATTCTCAAACTATTCTCTAATAATCTTTCCATGCCCCCTAAACTACATGCTCCCATTACAATTCGGCCCACTAACAAATTTAAATCAAAAATTTAAATAAAAATCATCTCCAAATGTCCTATGGCATGCAAGCTGTCACTGGCATTTTTGATCTGTATTTAATTAATATTATCTTTTCATTCTCTTTGTCTTGATATATTCATGACTATCACCACTATATGTATTATAATTACATGAAAGGATCTAAGTTTATAGTAGACAAAACTGTCTTTAAGTATACTTTGCCAATATTTAGAAAAGTTCCAAGAACAAAAAGGAATGTATACTCTAAACTGATTTATTATTTTTCATTTTTAAAATATTTTAAGTAAGAACAGACTACTGGTTAATGAAAGTTTATAAGTAGTTTGGATTACAGAGTTAATGAAGATACAGAAGAATCAGTTGATGCAAATTATAAATTGAAAGAAAACATAATAGTTTTTCTCTGTTTAGGATAATTTCTTCTTAAATATCAGAGGCATCTGAACTAAAGACAAACACACATGAAATTCACACCTAAAGAAACAAAGTGAAAAAAAATTTAGAGCAAAAATCTGCTTTTAAGGTGTATAAAGCAGATTATCTAGTTTAAATTTATATTCCAAGTTCATACTGTGGTTTGGCAGTTTTGAATTTGACTATAATTCTATTTTAGGGGCTATTTTAAATGACTAGGTGTATATTGAGACTACTAATGTCCAGAGTACATTTGAAATAAAGTTTTAGAAAGCTTAATAATACTTCCAAGTGTAATATAAAGTTTTTATTCATGCATACATATTTAGGGTTTAATAAAATAAGGAAAAACCTTATGTAAAAGACTTGACATTTGCAAAGATATTAAGTATAGTTATGAAGACAAAATTTATGAAAGCAATTTGAAACCAAAACAAATATCTCAGTCTCTGAAACATAAAGATTACCATTGAAGGAGATTCTGTGTAAATCATTTCAAATGAAGCACAGAAGAGAAAAAAATATATATTTGGTTTGGTATTCCCTAAGGAGTTTATTTTTTAAAAGATATTCTGTAGATTACATAAATCGGAATTTGTGAGTTATTGTTTGAGGTTTTCAAATGCAACAAGAATATTAGGACATATTGTTGGGACAGTTGCAGAGAATGAGAAGAGAGAGAAAGGGGTATAAAAAGTGCAGAAGTGAATTATCCTCACCCACCCAGCTCACCAAGCCTTCTGTAACTCAATGAATCTAGACCAGATCCAGATTGGCTGTCACAGTATCACTCAAACTCACAAGGACTCAGTTACTAAAGACCTAAAGCAGATGTATCATAAATGAGACACATCCGGAAGAGCTCATCCTTCCTGAGATCAGGGATGTTCCCAAAGCAGCTTCTATTAGCTTCATTTTAGTTTTCTTCCCATTCCTAAAAAGGGTGTTGGTATTTAGGTGAGAAGATTCCTGGACTGGCTAATTATGATTTCAAAAGAGTTGACGTGTACGTTGTTGGCATTTCAGTCACCACTGGTTGGCACATTCCATTCCCAGCTTAAAAATGAAAAAGAGATAGAGACGGGGAGAACAACTTAAAAGTCAATCACTGAGTGATTGTAAACAAAATGAAGTCCATTCCCTTAAATACCTTCTATGAGTATAAATCACCTATTGATTAATTCATTGATTGCTTGAAACTGATAGCAATGTTTTATGTGATTTGTGGTGGCAACTGTAATGTATCACCCAGATGCCCCTTCAGTGACAGACCTATTGCCCCAGCTGCTGGGGGTTCCGTCAGCAGACACCTGCAGCTGTCACTCTCTCCTCTGTCTCTGCTGCAGTAAGTCTCTTCACTCAAGGTCAACTTTTCCTGGGACAATTGACATATAATAATTTATTGATGTGAGAGTAAAAAGGATTGGCTATTTTGGCCTAATGGGGAACAATGCCTAAGGACCATTCCAGCTCCATGTGGGGTGAGCCATGGCTGTCCTTGAACCTGCATCACACAAGTATAGATGCCAAGTCACTCCTCAGTAATAATGCCACACATTAAACTCAGTTTCAGAGTCTCCTTCCAGAAAAACTGAATGTGTGACCATGTTAGATTCACATATAAGTGTCCTTTGTCTTACTAAACCAGAAATGTGAAAAATGTATCTCCTAACTATAGGACAGCCCATCTTTCTCTATGAAAATTTTCCAATATTCCAAACTCATTGGTCTCTACAAGCTCTCAGTGCTTCTGTTTTGTGCATCTGCTTAGATAATATAACAGAAAGTCATTAGTGTGATTGATCTAGTTAAAGCAGGAGAGGAAATGGAAATGCCTTTATCTCTACCATTATAATAAAAGTTGTAAATATTTTAATATAATACAGAAAGAGATGAATCTCCCTGGGAAACCATACTGGGGAGTTACTGTATGTTTGGCTTCATCCAAGTTGGGTTATGCTGACCAAAAAATAAGGGATTAATGAGCCTAAATCCAATCTCTAAATATGAGCTAATTAAGTGACAAACACAAGTTTGCATGCACAAGGAAAGAGAAAGGGAGAGAGGAATAAAGAAAAGGAAAGAGACAGAGGGAAGGAGTAAAGGAAGAAAGGAACCAACAGAAATGGAAGGGGAAAAAAAGAAGAATTCTGATAAACTCAAATTTTAAAAAGAAGTCATAAACTCAAATGCCTACAGCGTCAGTAGATGTATGACACGAAGCTAAATGTGAGATGCGATAGGGAATAATAGGAACTGTGGTTGAATGCCCACATCCACTGAGAACAGCTGCTTCTTAGCTCCAGTCTACTTTTTTCCTGGAGGAAAATGGGTTGGCATTACCAGGCCTTGTAATATTTTTCTTTTGAGAAGAAATTCAGAATTTTTATTAAGTTTTTTGATTTTCAAAATGTTCTGCAAATCCAGACCAAACACCTTTGCAGGCCAGTTTCCAACTCTTTCAGGAGACTGACTATGATACAGTGGCGACCTTTCTGTCACATATTTCTTAAGGTATATCCAAAACAATTTTTATGAATATCATCATATTTTAAATCACAAAAATCTCACCATTTAATGGAAACCCTATGAAAAATAAATGACAATAAGAAATCTTACCGGTTTACCTATTTTACAAGACTTTTTTAAAGAAAGTCTTCATGTTACAGTGACATTACTTGAATAAAACAATCTGAAAAGAAGTAATTACATTACATGTGAATAAAGCATAAAAGTATCATACAAAATCTGTGGGTTGTATGTTGTGTGAGGGGGAGCAGGGTGAAGGGACATATGGTAAAGCTTACCTTATGCAGAATATATCTCTCATTCTCTAGTTCTTGGTTTAATATCATCTCCAAAAAATTCATTAATAATAATAACTCATGTCCTGAACTAAATCTATATTATCCAAAAACTCAAAGTAACATAATATATTTTTAAATTGAAATATAATACACATATCATAAAATTCACCCTTTTAAAGTATTCAAGTCAGTGGTTGTTTTGTATGTTCACAAAGTTATACATACATTCATCACCACTATCTAATTCCAGAATATTTTGTCAATTTCAAAACAAACAAAAAAAAAACCCATGCTTATTAGCAGTCACTCTACATTTTCTCTCCTCCCAATCCTTGGGAAAAACTGATCTACTTTCTATCTCTATAGATTTGCCTTTTCTGGACATTTCATGTAAATGAAATCACAGATTATCTGTCCTTTTGTGTCTGGCTTCTTTCACTAAACACAATGTTTTCAAGGTTCAGCCATGTTGTAGCATTAATCAGTACTTCATTCTTATTTATGGCTGAATAATATTCCATTGCATGGATATACTACATTTTATTTATCCACTTGTCAGTTGATGGATACTTGGATTGTTTTCACATTTTGCTTGTTATTAATAACCTGCTACAAACATTTACATACATATTTTTGTGTGGACAGAAATTTTCACTTCTCTTGGTGCGCAATTGTGGGGTCATATGATAATCCTAAGTTTAACATTTTGAGAAACTGCCAAACTGGCTACACCATTTCACAGTCCCATCAGGAATGAACGAGGGTTCCAATTTCTTTACATTCTTACCAACACTTGTTATCGTCTGAGTTTTTATTATAGACATACTAACGGGTATGGGTAGTATCTCACCGTGGTTTTGATTTCTATTTCCCTAACGGCTAATGATGCCGAGCAACTTTTCATATTCTTTTTGACCATTTGTACATCTTTGGAGAAATGTTTATTCAGATTCTTTGCCAAGTTTTTAATTGGGTTATTTGTCCTTTTATTGTTGACTAATGTATTGTTTTAAATTAGAGAAAGTGATCTTTTATTGCTCTGTGAAGTGTCACCCAATTGTCACGTGAAAGGGCTGGCGCGAGAGGCTGATCACGGTGGATGCAATAGATCCATTTTCATAGTGAGTCCAGAGGCTTTTAGGGTGCAGGCTCCAAACCTAGTATTGAAGTTAGGAAGACCCACTGGAGTGGATCAAGATCACAAGGCCCAGTAGCAGTAAGAGGAGCAATGAGATCTCCAAAATAATATTATCCTTAGGAAGGAAGGAGTCTAGACTTATGATTTAGTCTCACACATATGTCTAAAGATTCACAGATAGAAGCTAATTTCAACCCAGCCAATGCTGGCAGTTCTCTGCAAACAATTATTCTAGTTAAGTGAGTATAATCTGAGGAAAAAGCAACTGCAGCGTGAACTAGTTGTACAGTAATCTTAACGCTCAAGTGACCAGGTAATTTTTCTTTTAAATCATGACACTTTTAAATAAGAAAGGGATGCTATTAATGATTCACTGGGACAGTAGGGAAAAACTTGTCCTCTTATAGTAATGTTTCTGCTAGTCTGGAACACTTCTAGTTCTCAAGGAACCATCCTTACTGAGATATCTCAAGCCTTTGGCAATCATTGAAGAAACAGTATGTAACAGTGACAGCACATGAAGGTAAGCACCAATGACAGGCATAAATTAATTCACCTGGTATTGGGAAGCAGGAGAGACTGGGTTTTCTGTGGAAAGGACAAATGACTATTTGTCCACCTAATGGCACCTGAGTTTGTAGATCAGATCATTTTGGTTACAAACCCATAGGTGATAAATTCATAGTTTAAAAAAATGCTTGTATTTATAGCAGTTTCTATATAATATGATGTCTATAAAATGTTTGCATTTTATGTCGCACTTTCTGGTTTGCTAATTTTTGAGCATTTCAAAGCTACTTTGATTAATGAATCCAAAAGCACAGACATCCTAATTTTCTATTTTGAATACATATTTTCCAATGTAAAAGACTTCATGTATGGTTTATTAAGTTGTCTCTTTTGGATAAATTTTTCTCCATTTTTATAAATACAATCTTTTATAATTATGGTCTTGTTAAAGTACAATATTTATTTTCTAGCTTCACTGAGATACAACTGACATATGACATTATATAACTTTAGATGTACAATATGATGATTTGATACACTTATATATTGAGAAATGATGACCACAATAAGGTTACTTAACACTTCCATCACCTCACATAATTACCTTTAGTGTATGTATGGTGAGAACATTTAAGTTCTATTCTTTTAGCAACTTTCGAGTATATAATGCAGTACTGTTAACTACAACCACTATGCTGCACATTAGATCCCCAGAACTTATTTATTTATACCCTTTGAGCAACATCTCTCTGTTTCCTCCACCTCCCAGCCCTTGGCAACCACCATTGTACTCTCTATTTCTATGAGTCTGCCTTTTTTAGATTCCACATATAAGTGCACCTATATAGTATTTGTTTTCTGACATTTCATTTAGCATAATGCCTTCAAGGTCCATCCACATTGTCGCAAAAAGCATGGTTCCCTTCTTTGTCATGGCTGAATAATATTCCCTTGTGTATATATGCCACATTTTCTTTATATATTCACCCATCAATGGACAGTTAGGTTGTTATTATTGTGATGTAGTCTCTAAAAGGAAGTATTTTCTGGATCAAATTGCCATACTTATCACAGAAAATATTTCATTTATAGCTCTGAAATTCAAGTCATTGAATTAGAGCATAATTCTTAATTAAGTTTACATTGCTGGAATTTTTAAGAATTTTAGGTTTACACTTTAATTTCTCTGATCTTAGAATCATGACTATTCATTTTACCTAACTCCTCTTGCATAATGTGATTTACCTAACTAGTGAGTTTTGTTCTCAACCATTCTGTTTTCCTGTTTTAAAAATAGCATTTAAGTGAACAACTGAAGTAACTCATGAGCTCTACATCATGCAAAGGAAATGCCACTACTCATATTCCTCTATCTTTTAATTATAATCTCTGTTATAGGAAAAGGACTTCCATAGCTAAAGCATCAATCATCGCAATTTTATCAAGAATGACACATAGATTACAATGGTCCTTCTATGTTAAAATGCTGTACTTTGTCTACAGCCTTTCACACTCCACTGGTAAGTATCTTGGGTATATAGATAAAGGAAATAGAAAGCAAGATGAAACACAGCCTGTGCCAGATTGCCAAGGCTGATTTGTGCTTAGCTAAAGCAGAACTCCCCTGAAGTATTAAGATATGCACCCAAGCTTTGGGATGATCTTATGCAAAGATCTCTTTAATTTGCCTGTTTTTTTAGTAACTAAGTAGGGCACCAATTGTTTTCTGTTAGTCCCTAAATTTACCTTCCTTGTTGAGTCTGATTTTGGACCTCCATTGCTGCTGACACTGACCAGTTCACTGAATACAATCTAGGTCTTTGTTCCCAGAAAATGGGCCTGAGTATGTCTAATTCTCATAGGTTTCAGGAAGGGGATCATGAGCCTCCAAGTTGGTGGATTTGGAGATCTCATCACTTGTTTAATAGAATCCAAGACAGTAATGACTTTCTGAAGGTTTGGTTGAACATCTTGAACATTCCAAAAATACTAACAACCAGCGAGTGTATCAGGATGTTTCACAGCTCTGCCAAAATTCCAATATATTTGGCATTTTATATGCTTTAGATATGTATTTCCAAAAAGCTGGTACCACCTTATGTTTTCCCAAGTGGTATATAAGTGTCCATTATGATATTGTTTTCCAGAGACAAAAAAGTTGTATCTTATTACATCCACATTGTCGCAAAAAGCATGGTTCCCTTCTTTGTCATGGCTGAATAATATTCCCTTGTGTATATATGCCACATTTTCTTTATATATTCACCCATCAATGGACAGTTAGGTTGTTATTATTGTGATGTAGTCTCTAAAAGGAAGTATTTTCTGGATCAAATTGCCATACTTATCACAGAAAATATTTCATTTATAGCTCTGAAATTCAAGTCATTGAATTAGAGCATAATTCTTAATTAAGTTTACATTGCTGGAATTTTTAAGAATTTTAGGTTTACACTTTAATTTCTCTGATCTTAGAATCATGACTATTCATTTTACCTAACTCCTCTTGCATAATGTGATTTACCTAACTAGTGAGTTTTGTTCTCAACCATTCTGTTTTCCTGTTTTAAAAATAGCATTTAAGTGAACAACTGAAGTAACTCATGAGCTCTACATCATGCAAAGGAAATGCCACTACTCATATTCCTCTATCTTTTAATTATAATCTCTGTTATAGGAAAAGGACTTCCATAGCTAAAGCATCAATCATCGCAATTTTATCAAGAATGACACATAGATTACAATGGTCCTTCTATGTTAAAATGCTGTACTTTGTCTACAGCCTTTCACACTCCACTGGTAAGTATCTTGGGTATATAGATAAAGGAAATAGAAAGCAAGATGAAACACAGCCTGTGCCAGATTGCCAAGGCTGATTTGTGCTTAGCTAAAGCAGAACTCCCCTGAAGTATTAAGATATGCACCCAAGCTTTGGGATGATCTTATGCAAAGATCTCTTTAATTTGCCTGTTTTTTTAGTAACTAAGTAGGGCACCAATTGTTTTCTGTTAGTCCCTAAATTTACCTTCCTTGTTGAGTCTGATTTTGGACCTCCATTGCTGCTGACACTGACCAGTTCACTGAATACAATCTAGGTCTTTGTTCCCAGAAAATGGGCCTGAGTATGTCTAATTCTCATAGGTTTCAGGAAGGGGATCATGAGCCTCCAAGTTGGTGGATTTGGAGATCTCATCACTTGTTTAATAGAATCCAAGACAGTAATGACTTTCTGAAGGTTTGGTTGAACATCTTGAACATTCCAAAAATACTAACAACCAGCGAGTGTATCAGGATGTTTCACAGCTCTGCCAAAATTCCAATATATTTGGCATTTTATATGCTTTAGATATGTATTTCCAAAAAGCTGGTACCACCTTATGTTTTCCCAAGTGGTATATAAGTGTCCATTATGATATTGTTTTCCAGAGACAAAAAAGTTGTATCTTATTATGAATTTAATATACATTTCTTTTATTATTATTTCTTCCATTACTACCTAACACTGTACTCCTAATAATGAGAATAATGTCTGGCACAAAGTAGATGACTGATAAGGCACAAAAATATATGTAAGGTCTTATCAAATAGATGTATGTACATGTACATGTGCCTACACACACACAGAGTACATAAATTATCTGTTCATATTTTTATGCCTCTTTTTAGCAATAAACATGCTGGAATTTTGAAATACCGGCTGAGCACCTCAAGCTTTAGGAGAAGAAATAACTCACTCAGCATGATTCATAAATAGCTGCCATTAACCTCTCTACTTTTTACATATGTAGCTTTGTCTAAGTGGTCATGTCCTACCCTGTGGCTCATAACATCTGTATCTATCACCATTGAAGTCCCACGATAAAAAAAAATATGCAATCTTATCTATATTTAAGTCTCAATACACGACTTACTTCTTGTATCATCTTAGGCAAATCAAGTATTCCCTTGGAATATTAGTTTTCCGATCTGTAAAATGAGGAAAATAAAACTTGACCCATCTACATCACAGGGTTGTTGGAAAGTGAAAGAGTCTTAGAAAAGTATGAACTGCTTTGGAAATATAGAAGAGTGACCCATTTCCCTTGTAAGGGTCACTAATTTTACCCTGTGTGTTGCTTTACTCAAAGACAATGACAGAGTTGGACACCTTCTCTTCTCTTCCAGATTACCCATAACTGGCCAGGCATCAAGTGTTAAAAATAACAACAACAACAATGTCGAATTGAGTTAAATGATTCCAACGGGTCGGGATTTTATATAAAAATTCCAATACTTTGACTCAAGCTATTTCTAGGACTTAATTTTTGTTACGGGCTGATCAATAACTGTAGCCAGATGTTGTATTTCAGTCTCTTCCTTCGACCTGTGTGCATTTGGACTATTTCTGTGCTCCTAATAATTTTAGAAAATTAATGGACACAGAGGAAGTAAAAAGGCCTCAAATAAACAGTATAATTTTGGGGGGTGGGAAAAATATATTGTCTAAGTTCTCACTATAAACTTGCTATAGCTTGTCATATCGCTGCAGAATATTGGGAATTAATTTTGTTTTCCTCTATAGGAAAGGTACATGCCAAGTAAATGAGGTATCCAGGTACACCAAACCCCCAAGTGTGGGAACTTTTTCCATCTTTTCTATGTTCTGTGGCATGTCTTAGGTAGGAAAATGAGTTTTGTTCACAAAAGACAAACATAAGCAAGATTTTTCTAAAAATGGGTAGCTCTGTTGTAGTTATATTCAGCCTTCTTAGGTAAATAGAACACATTATCTTGTCATTTTTTTCCACCTGAAAGGACTGTCCTAATATCAATGAGTCAGGCAGTATGGACAATGCTATCAGCAGTTGTCATGATGGCTGTTTCACTATAATGGCAACCCCAGAACATGGGATTATGGAAAATGCCTTTTACTCTCCTCCCTTTGTTTCTTCTTCCCCACTCGACTTTCCCATCCCTAGGCTCCTCTTAAAAATCTATCTAAAGAAAGAAAAAAAATAGCAATACACTGTGTTCTAGGATTATATTTCCTTCAATTTGGCTGACATCCTAAGACCTCAAGCCATGGGCTATTCAGAATGGATCAACTATGAAAGGTCAGTTCTGGCCAACACTGAAGTGGGACTCATCCAACAACAATAGAAACGTGATCAAGTACTGTCTGGGGAATTAAGTACTTTTTGGGATCTGTACCACACAGCAGTGTTTGGGGGCACTGTGTCATGGAAGATGCTGTCTTTCCAATGGTTACCGGAGGACTTTAAAAATTTGCAAACATCTTTTCTCAAATAGAAATAAGCCCTGGATATTTGTGAATGATGCCATTTCTTCTTGTACTGGATAAGATTGTTAATTAGTCTTTCTCAATTGCAGATGGGTTTTTTGTTTGCTATTGGTTTTTGGGGGGTAGGGAGTCCCCTCATATTATTTCTAAAAGCATAATGTTTAAACTTCATAATTCACTAGGAAAGATTGATGATAAGGCAATTCCCCCCAAAAGAAGTAGAAAATAATTACCAACCTCTTAACAGAAAAAAAAAAAAAAGACTTTTTCTGTGATTTTCAGCTTTTTGCAATACCAGGAATTCTTCGAATCTTCAAATAAAATTGAAGTTCTCTCATAGCAGATCTAGTTTATGATCTTTCTCAGATTTGTTTTGTTCATCTTCTGGGCCCCAACTACTTGCTCAAGTGCCCCAGCTGTTGCTGCCCTAGCCTCATATACTAATACTATGGGTTGTCTCGGGAGCTCCTGGGAGAAACTGAGTATCAGCAACATCTTCAGTCAACCTACTGTGTCAGAACCCACAGCAGACATGGTCCAGTAAGACTGAACCCATAGTGGATTCTGGCTTCTCCTAGAACTTCCAGACTCAGATGACAAGAGTTAGATCCACCCATAGAGACAAGATAACTTAACCTGAAAAGGCTTACCTTGGACCAGTGAGAGTTAGGAAATGGGAAGGAACCAGTAGATGAACTCCTTTGTCTTCATTTCCTGACAGACTGTTCTGGGTACATTGTACACAAGAAGATACTGAGAACCAGCTGTGTGTGTGTGTGTGTGTGTGTGTGTGTGTGTGTGTGTGTGTGTGTGAGTGTGTGTGAGAAATAAA
>NW_006436284.1:3977953-3990453 GCF_000325575.1 Pteropus alecto
GAGAATCACCTGTGTGTGTGTGTGTGTGTGTGTGTGTGTGTGTGTGTGTGTGTGTGTGCATGTGTCTGAGAAATCAACAGTCTTTTCTTACTTCTCTGCTTCCAATCTCTTTTTCTATTACTCTGTGGTTCTGAGATTTTACCTCCCAATAAAGCCAAAGAACATAATCTTTAGTTCTAGCTCTATCATCTAGGAAATCTAGGCTAAGATACTTCTGATATGACACTAGCTGTATTTTCAACTTCTGCACTATGAGAAAATACATCTTGCTAAAATACATTAGATTTGAGTATGTTTTTAAATAAATAAGTACATTATATAAGCTAATAGTTAAAAATAATAATGTTGAATCATGAAATTGCTAATATTTGAGTGTTCTCAGCCTACAAAAATGGCAATTTTGTATGGTTCAAACTGAAAGTAATGGAATATGGTAGTTAAGAGCTTGGGAGTCATAGTGACTGGGTGCAACTCAGTTCTGCCACTAACCACCTGTTTGACATTGAACAAGTTACTAAATCACTCAAGGTCCCCAGATACCTCCTTTATAACATGGAGGTAATATCTAGACTTGTGAGAACTAAATTATATAATTCAAGTAATTAATAGATATTAGCTATTTTTTACACAAAGTAAAGTATTTATTGCACCTATGGAAAGTTACTGGTACATAAATAGATTTAAGGATCCTTTTCTCTATATCCACTCTGCTCTCCCTGCCTTCAGGCCAGGCAACCAGTGGAAGCTGATGCAAAAAGGATCACCATTAAGATTTTTCAAATAGCTTAACTGTTGATTAATGTGGATAAAGTAATCAGCTTAAGTTCTTTTTAAAAGCCTAGAGTTGGACCTTCGGGAAACTCACCATGCTTGGTTCTCTAAGTTTGGAAGCTAGAAAAGAGCAGAAATAGCTCTGAAATGAAGAAACAGAGTGAAATGAAGAAGAGGAGATTCAAAGGGAGGAAGGAAGACGTAAGAAAAATCAATTTTAAAAAAGGAAGATGTAAGAAAAAATAGTAAGACAAGTCATCATATATTTACCATTTAATGGAACCTAATCCGAGAAAATACTAGTATCTATAGGTAACAATAGCAATTTTGCTTCTTCTAAAAATAAAATCCCACGTTGAGACAATGAAGAGAGTCCACATCTCTAAGGCATGACACCTGATTTCCATTAAGTGCATTGCCTGATTCCTTTGAGCATACACTGATCATTTATATGCTCTGGGCAAAATCAAGGTCACTTATGAAACAATGCTTATTTTCATAGTTGACATAGACCATAGCTACCTGACTTCAAACATTAGGATGAGGGTTTCTCTACAAAAATACAGGTATTTTAACATATAATGCCAAACATCTGCGTACTGGGATATATTCAGTTGCTTATTTTAAATTTTTGGTTTTCAAACTTTAGAAAGTCTTATTAATACAACCTCTGAGGAAATGCCCTAATTCTTTTTTTTTTTAATATGGAATATTGTTTGAAACACATGAGCAACATCCTAAGACCTAAAACAGGATTTTGTATATCAGCACTTTGCCTGCCAAAACAGTATTAGATTAAATTGCACCTCATGGAGAATATATTCACTACTATTTAAAAATTAATTGGTCCTTTAAAACCAATGTGTTATGTAAATCTATATTGTTGTTCTATGGATACAAATGCACATATAAATGTACACATATATACATACAGATATACAAATGAGTGGGCCAAACTCCCCTGGACAATCAGTGCTAGAATAAACTGTTAGTCCTATGTCCTTGGTAGATCTCATCTTAATCATGATATTGAGCTGCTCTCAAACAATGAAGAAAGGTCGCTGTTACTTCAAAGTGGGGAAAGAACGCTGAGTGAGCCCCTGCTCTCATTTAGGAAGCCCTGATGGTGATTCCTACATAGAGAGAATGAATGGCAGACACTCCAAGATGCTGGATTGAAATATTGCAGGGGCACAGATTATGAGAACAAGTTGCTTTTTGGAGGCTTGTATCCTAAGGTTTGTTAAAAGAACGCAACTGAGCAAAAATCAATGCTTTGACAGCAAGATGCTTCCTAGCACTATTGAGCTTATCTGAATTCAGCACATAAGAATTATTGATGAAATTAAAAGGAAAGTATTTTGAGAACTCAACATTTTCTTTGTGAAGACTTGGTTTAAAAAAAAATGGAGCCATCAAAGTCTGATGTTTTATGGCACATTTATTGTTGTTTAATATATAAATTGAACAGCTAATAATCCTTTGCTTGCCTACCCAGCATACGGTTATTTTTTATATTTAACAGTTTACTTCTAATATAATAAAATAAGGTGAGTGGAAGCTAATGGTATGCAGCTGATTTTACTGGCAATTCTATGTATCATCTTTGCTTTTAGGATTTTCTCCTAATTATATGACTAGATAGGACTGCACACACAGACAACACTGTGAATTATGAGTAAAAAAATATATAAGAGAATGTTTTTCATTTAAATTGTTTTGCTTTTTAGACAGCTTGACTTACTCAAAAGCCATAGAAGACCCTTGACTTCATTTCTATTTCAAAGCACAATCACCACTAAACATCTGTTTTTCTGGGCAGTTGAAACTATGTTGCTGACTGTATGACTTCAGATGAATGTTTAAAAGCCCATCCAGTAATGTGCAATTTCATCTGAGACAGGTACTATCATGTCAGTTTGAAGCAATTGTGAATAGTCCTTCTTAAATATTTCTAATGCCATTTGATAGGTGTCATTGACTTTTATGAAAACTACCGAGCCACTTCCTTTTTTGACCGTGTTCGGAATTACTGTACGGATATCTTTCCTGGCCTCTGACAGAGACTTGTGATGTAAATAAGTTCATATGGCTGGCTGGAAAGGAAGAAGATGTGTGTTATTAGACCCAGTACATCAAAGAGGTGTGCGTGGTTTCAACAAAAATTAAGAACAGGAGTGCCTTAGAGATACACCTCTGAGATATTTCCTACAGATCATGGCCTGCCTTGAAGAATGCTTTCTCTCTGTTAATACTCCTCCTTCCTGTCTCCATCTCCACCCCCATTTCAAGAATGTAGTAAAACCAGTGTTAACTATAAAAGTTATAAGAAGGTTTGAATAACCAGGAAAGGAGACACAAGTAAAGGGCCTGATAATATGTCCACATCACAATTGCAATCCTAACAAATTTTTATTTATGTATATAGAAGCCACCATATGTCACCACTTTGTAAATTCTCTCAAAAAGACAATGTTATGCCTTAAAACCTTGCCTTTGACAGTTTCCTCAACTATGAGATATAACAGATTTTCAGAACCCTTCAGTCAATACCTTGTAGAACTGACACGTGTGTGGTCTGATTCAGGTCGCTATGCCTAAATTAAGGTTTGTTGTTGATAGAAGCAGTTATTAATTCTCAAAATTACATTATTACAGAAATACTAAACATAGAAGATGAAAACCTCTTAATCCTCCTCTCAAAGGAGACCTGCTCTCAACATGTACTACATGTCACTATTTCCCACTCAAAATAATTTTTCTATATTTATTCTAACATGTTATTACATTCTCTTTCTACAAAAGTATTCTTTGACCAAGATTTTTACCAAAACCCAGAAGCACAAAACTATTTTCACCCTTCCCATTCAATTTCCAACAGAAAGAGAACTTTCATATTCTTACTTTTGTGCTTTTTTTTTCTTGATCTGATTTCTTTGTTTGATGGAGTTCATAAAAATCTCTTGGCATTCTCCAAAAATGCCATTCAATTATAAACTATAGCATTCATAACTGGCATTTCTTTTTTTCATTTGGGAGATTTTAATGACTATGTTCTAACAGCGTTTGCTTTAAAGAAAATTGCTGGTAACTGAATCAAGCTCTCTCCAGATTTTCATTTAAAATTAAACATGCATAGCAAAAGATTCAAATTTCATGAAACTTTTAAAATTACATTTAAAGGACAAGTCTGATTTTGTGATTAACAAAATTAAATAATACTCAATATAACAACATGAAAATTATATGTTGATGAGTTCAGTTCTATTAGGATTTTTAAGGAGGAAATGCTATTCCAGTTTTCTACCTAATAATTCTTCCAAAAGTATGTCATAGAGAAATATTATTAAATTTTCCCTTTAAAATTTATCACCAAAAGTTGAAAGTGATCTGAACTAGAACACAGGAACTCTGGTATCTGTCTCTGGTTCTACCTAGCAGCTATTTACATTTATATGAGAAAGTAACTTCCAAGATGTCGATTTCCTCATCTGTAAAATTAGAGCATAGATTCAATTTTTTTTAAAGGTTACCTGACAAACTTAAATCAGTCAACTACAGATTTTGATGAAAGCTGTTAGAGTAGGCTAATTGTTATAACAAAATCACCCAAATTTAGAGGCTTAACACAAAAGAAGATTATTTCAAGGTCATTACATGACCAAGTTCAATAAGCATGTTCCAGGTAGCTTCCTTCCATGTATCAATGGGAGAACTGAGATTTACTCCATCTCGTGGTTCTTCCATCACCTATGCCTTGGATTCTTCTGCACCTGACCCACAAAAAAGAAATGAAGAAGCAAGGAAAGCACACCTATTTCTTAAATACCCTTGCCTAGAAATGACATCCCTTATTTTTATTTGTTTATTTTTTATTGGCCAGAACCAATCATATGATCCAACTTATATTCAAGGGGTACTGGAAAATGTAGTCCCCGGCTAGCTTGCCACTTTGCAGTGACAATCTACATTAAGGAAGGTGGAACACAAGTTTTGGTAGACAGCTCCACAAACAACATCCTAATAAGAGTTTGTGATCCTAGATAAAAAAGCAAAGATCTTGGGAAAATTAACTAAGTACCAATGTACTCAAATGGCCCCATATACTCAAGCAACACCCCATGCTGCAATTGATGGAATGGTTCATTTCCCAGAAAATGTGAAATTCTATAAATACATTGTAGAAAACCATGGTTTGAGATAAAACCCGCCATCCTATAGAATCCTAGAGGGATCCTCTGTTCTGCAACATGTCATCCACACAAAGTAATTCCATTATTTCCAGCAGTAAAGCATATTTCATCTTAAGCCAGAATCAATTTCAGCCAGCCCTCCCCCTTCTTCTAAGCAATGATGTCTTACAACTTTCCCTCCTGGAAGCTGGCTACATAATTTGTGAGTCCCAGTGGAAAATGTAAAACCAGGGCCCCTTGTTCAAAAAGCAGGGGTGGGGAAGCTATTAAAGGTACTAAAATATAAAGCTTTGTCCTTTCTTTCAATGATCTCTCTCTTTCACTTTGTCATGTTTTTATTTGTTATTTAATGTCATCCTAAATAAAAATTAGAATTTTTAATCATTAGCATGAATGTTGCTATCTATAAATATTGTGCAGTGCCAGTTTTAAACGGAAATGTTCGAGTATTTAACTGGTATTGGGAATCGCCAGAATTACCCAGTTGATATTTAGTGGTTCATCCGCAGAGGCAGTCTGAGCTTACCAGAACAGACAAACTCCAAGTCAGACTCGAGAAGGTTGAAAGTAGAAAGAGTGCGTGCTCGAAGACACAGAGCCCGTCAAGGGAAAACTCCAGGCCTCAAGGATATTTGCCAGCAGAGAGCAGATGTCCCAGCTTACTCCTACTCCACACCCCCAGGACCTGGGGACCCTGCCCTGTGACATGGAGCATGAGCGTGCACTGCCTCAGATCCCAAGCTGTCAGGTTCCGCCTTCCACTAGCTGCCCTGGGGGGGAAGTTGAGCCAGGCACTTTCCCCTTCCTAACTGGCCCAGCTTTGGGCAGATGAGTGACCTCGAGAACCTTTAAACCTCTGAACCGGGAATCACTCAGTTCCTGGATCAGGGTGGGCAGGAGTCTTGGCTCTGCTGTGCCACCGAATGCTGCAGATCACCAGTGCTGGGACAGCTGCCACCATGCCCCACTCCCAGATGCCACCTGCCTCTAACCACCCCTCCTCTACAGCCATGCTCCATTTTCCCATCCCACTTCATTTACAAAACACAAAATCAAAAATAAAATTCAGAATTTCAACACCCGAAAATTATATAATGTTGTTAATCAATGTTAACCTCCAATAAATTTAATTTAAAAAAAAAGAACTTCAGGACTACAGTTGGCAAACATAGGGTCCTTTGAGCTGATCACACACCCATGAAAATGGCCTTGACCCTACTTCAAATGAATGAGTCCTCAAGAGCAAGGTGTTTTTCCTTCAACTGTTACCCAAATAAACCCCAGGGCTCTAAGTGACCCAGCCTTGTCGAGGTGTTTCACTCAAAGAAACAGTCTGGTAAAGTGACCAAGAGTAATTAAGAATAATTCTACTCTTTGTTTGCATCATGCAAAGACTGATAAAGAGAATCTAATTTGTAACTCAAAGCAACAATTTTTCAACTCTTGCTTTCAGCTCTCCAGCCCTTCGATGAAGTTGCTCTAGAGTCTTTTAGTGTTTGCTTCTCACTTGCCATTTTGCAACAAAAAGCATCCTCCCTGACACTAAGCCCAAAAAGCTTTTTGCTTCTTCCCCTCGCCCCTGCCCCAGTTCTTGAGTAAATCAACTCAGCCTCTTGGATTTCTTTTTAGTTTTTTTTTTCTCAGCTTTGCCCCTTACTAAGGTTCTCTAACCCAAAAAGGAGCCCAGAATCTGATGCAAAGGGTAAGAATCTTTCCCTCTAATGAGAGTAGGAGAAGGGAACAAACTGTAAATACACATTTAACGATGTTTTGTGTTCCAATTACACCTTAATCATTGTATATCGTTTATAAATCAAGATCCTGCTCACTCATGTTGATTTCATTTATCCCTGAGAATTGCTCTTCATGTTGTAGCCCTCTTAGTTAACTCAACAGTAACTCTCCCTCTATGGTTCAGAAGCAAAAAAACTGGCACCCACTATCCTTGTGACACTGAGTGGGTCATTTAACTGTTTCCTCTGGGACCTATATAAACTATGATTTGAGAAAATCCAGCATTCTGAGAAATAGACTCTCAGTTCCATGAATTAATTAATGACTTGATTATATATTAACTGGTAATATTAACTGATTTTAAGAAAAGATGTGGCAAGGAAGAGAGGGTGACCTGCACTGAAAATGTCTCCTTGGAAGAGCCACTGTGTAGAAATAGTTCATCATAGTTTTCTGAATTTAGGTAAAATATTCCCAAATAACCCTTCTTCCTATTTTCTAATTACATAATTGTTTGACTCCCAAAAACATTCTAGGAAGAAGAAATCCCTGAGGGTGAAGTACACAAAAATTATGGTCATTAGGAATGAATGTGTCCCATTAGAAATTAAAATTCTGGCATTCTGGATTATACATAACCATTTGTGGATTTAGGTAGTGTGAGTCCCAACTGAAATCCTGATCATTTTAGAGTATGTAAAATTAAAAAGATTATTAAATTGTTAAACTGAATACAGTAGTCCCCCCTTATCCACAGGGAATAGGTTCCAAGACCCCCAGTGGATGCCTGAAAATGCAGATAGTACTGAACCGTATATATACTGTGTTTTTTCTATACATATATATCTATGATAAAGTTTAATTTACAAATTAGGTACAGTAAGCAATTAACAATAACTAATAATAAAATAGAACAATTATAACACTCTATTACAATAAGAGTTATGTGAATGTGGCATTATTAAGCAAATTAAGGATTACTTGAACACAAGCATTGCAATACCATGACAGCTGACCTGATAACAGAGTCAGCTACTAGGGTAGCATATATAGCATGGACACGATAGACAAGGGAATGAATCACGTCCTAGGTGGGACAGAGCAGGATGGAGTGAGATTTCATCACACTATTCAGAATGGCTGGCACACAATTTAAAACTTATGAATTATTTATTTCTAAAATTTTCCATTTAATATTTTGGAACTGCAGTTGACCATAGATAAAAATGAAACCATTAAAAGTGAAACCATGGATAACGGAGGACTATTTTACACAACTCAAAATGTAGTGACCCACTGGTCAACATCTCCAACTGAATGCCACTCTGTATCTTAGCAATAAGTGAAATTAGAAGACTAAAAACTGCCTACCAGGTTGTAAAAATTAAAGAGGTGGTACATGTGAGAGTCTCCAGCACAAAATCTGATTTAAATAGTTGCTTAAAGTTTTTTGTACAAATTTGGAGGTGGAGGCTAGCAGGTACAGTGGGATTAGAGACAAAAAGATGAAAGAAGCCAAAATTTAAGGCCAGATGGATAGCAAAAAAATATGTAAAGGTAGGAAACTGGGAATAAATGTTAGGGCAGTGATGATTAATACTCTATTTCTTGTTTTGTCTACACAAATGTAATCACTCCATTACTGTCTTAGTTTGGGCTGCTATAACAAATTACCATCGACTGGGTGGCTTAAACAACAAACATTTATTTTTCATGGTTCTGGAGACTGGAAGTCCAAAATCAAGGTGCCAACACAGTCGGGTTCCTGGAGAGGGCCCTCTTCCTGGTTACGTCCTCACGGGGCTTTTCCTTAGTGCATGCATGCAGAGAAGAAGCAAACTCTCTGTGTCTCCTCTTATAAGGGCACTAATCTCACAGTGAGGACTACATCCTCATGACCTCATTGCCTCTGAAAGGCCCCATCCCTAAATACCATCCCTAAATACTAAGGATTCAAGTTTCAAATATGAATTTTTGGGGGACACAAACATTCAGTCCATAGCAAATACCGTTAAAGTAAAAGTCCATCACATACTCAGCCTTGTGTTATTAGCACTTCGGGGAACTGAAATAATCAGGGCAGTGTCCAGATTGGTACAAAGTATTATGAGGAAGAGAGAGCAGCAGTCACATAAGGCGAGATTCAGAGCAGTAATGAGAAGAAATAACAACCCCAAGATCCTTAGAAATTTTTAAAGATAAGGCATGTGGTCAGGGATATTGGTTTCCCAGTTGGCACTGGAGCTGAACAGGGTGACCTCAGCAGTCTGGGAGAATTGGAAACACTCAGGTGCCTAATATTTGGATCACACTTGTGGTGCTCAGTATTCCAAAATGTACAGTGTCCCTGCTGCCTAATGATGATGAGGGTGATAATGATGAAGGTCATAGAGCCACCACCCCAGCTGTGCTACTCCCTCTGGGCACCCTGATTGTAAAACCACAAACCACAAACCTGCACACGCTTATCTGTGGAACTGGAACAGATACTCCTGGCCTATTCAAATAAACACATACTTTAATCTATCATCTTTCTGATACGCCGACTGTAAAAAATTATTCATACTGATTTATTTTCCAAGAATTTGCCTGCACAGACACACTTTAGTGTGTTACATAATAACATTCTGTAAGATTTATCTATGTTGAATTTTTAGGAATTTTTTTTTCATTATGTTCCTTTCCTCAAGACTTTTTATCTTTGCAAAACATCTCCCTTCTTAACTTGGATCAGCCGATGTTGCTTTAACTTGGGACAATGCCCATTTTTGTCATGAGTGTTACCAAAACTGAACAGTCCCATGTACCTAACTGTATCTCTTTTCTTCTGCCTAAGCCCCTAGGTTTATAAACTGAGGCCCATTACCAAGGCCTCTGCCTTTCCTTCTCAGTTAGCTACTCTCTCAAAATCCAATCTCTCCTTTTACCAAACATAATCCTGGATGTGTAGACTAAAGCTCAGGTGAATCCTCTTAAAATAAATGCAAGCAAACAAACAGGAATGTTACTCTTCTCTTCTGAATGGCGTGGAAATTCTTCCATTTGGCATTTGAGTTGGCTGCTTTTTTTTTTTTTTTAAGAGGATGATGAGCAAGGAAGCTTAGTGTTTAAAAGGGAAACTGTTAGATGAAAAGGAAACTTCTATGATTAAAAAAACTTTAATTTCTCACATCACATACTAGTAAAAAAATCTTTAAAGACAACCTATATGCCTGCAGCGTCAAAAAATCTTACAAGAAAATGGAAATTTTTGGTATTCCAGTGCTCAACTCTGACATTTAAATTGCTTCCTACAAAAAAGAATCCACCAACTTGATGAAAAGACAAAGGGCTATTGTTGTTAACTTGCCAAAGAAACTAATTAGAATACAAAACATGGAATTACTATATTACTCTATATGGTAATTGAAATTACTAAAATATACTTATTACCAACTCAAAGCAAAACAATTAATAATCGACTGTCTTATCTGCCTGTCCCCAGCTGAAATGCTTGAGTGTACATTTAAACACACACACACACACACACACACATGCACGCACGCTCCTTTGTATCTTATTCTCTGCCCCCTCCCCTCAAAGCTTGCTCCATATGACAGGCAAAGGGAAGTAATTTTCATGTGTGACGAGTTAGAAGTAAAGTTATTTAACATAACTTTATGTTACATATCTCTAGCTGTGTGCCTGGGCTTTGCTGGACTATTAATCGTGCAAATTACTACAACTCTGACTCTGCAGTGTCTCAGCAAAACAATAATAGTTATTTGTATTCAAGTTCTCACCGAAATAATACAGTCTAAATTAAAACCTATGACCTCCTACAAGCACAGGTAAATGTACCTTCTTCTGGGATACACAACACAGCACTTGGTATGTGCTTCTTGTTGTTTACATTCACATTGTAGAGATACTATTGTATTCTAGTTATTTATTTAAATGTTTTTTTCCTCAAACAAATCTCTGAAGTAGGATCAGCTACATAATTTGCAAGGCTCAGTGCAAATGAAAATGCAGGGCTCTTTGATCAAAATCTTTAAGAATTTCAAGACAGTGACGCCTGAGTGTTAAGCAAAGCATCGGGCCATCTAAGAGTGGAGCCCTGTGCCCCTGCAAAGGCTGCACACCCATGAAGCCAGCTCTGCTCTGAGGGCAACAATCTACATTTTATTCATATTTGTAGCCCCAGAATTTACTGCAATGTCTGAGAGTAAGCACTCAGCAAATGCATGTTGAAAGACTGAACCAATAAACATTATGCCTTAGAATTTATTTGCAAAGAAAAATAAGAATGTGCCCCCACTGCATAGTTATTTTACTTGGAATTTCTGGTAGATAAAATGAGGAGTTGATTAAATTCATTAAAGAGTACTTGCTTCCTTCACATTTATAAACTTCTTTTTTATTTATTTCAGAGAATTTTAAAAAGTTAAAATTCAAAAAGGAAGATCCTTATAGATGCCAATATCCATGTGCCATGTATTGTTTACAATGTGAATGTAAACAACAACAGCAAACACATACCAAGTGCTGTGTTGTGTATCCCAGAAGAAGGTACATGTGCCAGTTGAGATTCTTCTCTTAGAGTAACATTGTCCAACATTGTTTAATTGAAACAATCACTTCTCAGGGATGACTCCGGCACAGGCCTTCAGCCAGATGCCTGTCAGAACCACCACCTGTATGCATCTCTTCCTTTGTTAGAAGGATGAGGGAACCAGTTTACAAACATAAGAACACCTCATGGCATTTCCTAGACCACAATCTCTACAGAAATCTGGGCTCTTCCAAAACGGTCAATTATATTCTTTTCTTTCAATGTCTCCCCATTCTGAGTATTTGGCTTTGGGCCAAGACCCAAACTGGAACTGGACAAACTTAAATATAATAAGATAAAACAGAAAAAATATAAAGCTGTTCTCATAACATTAATGACCTTATGTAAAACATAAAGTGCCAGAAATTTCATGGGAAATCATCTTATTGTAAGATTTCCAGTCCAGATCTGCTGGCTCTCAGGAGCATTTGGGGTTTGGGGAAGTGTCCATCCTTTTGGGTGCTTCCATAGACCTGAGTGCCAAGTCTTCTCATGGCAGTTTATCACTTGCCTAGATCAGATCCTGTCCAGGTTCCAAACCTCCGACCTATACTGGATGACTCAGAGGACAGAGGAATCCTGCCACACAGATCCTCCTCAGTGACATTTTCTTGGTCAAGTATGTGAGAAACAGTCAAGTAAGAAGGAATAACAAGGCCATCACATACAGCTGAACTTGAAGGGAATGCTATTGGAGAAAGGATTTCAAAGACCTGAAAGAAATTCCATCGGGCCCTTTGCTGCTTCCCATTGCTGCAAATTTTCACCCGTCTGAAACAAATGTTCAGACACTGCTCTCTTGGACCCCTCTCCATTCCTGAGAAGACTTCTTTAATGCTCAATATAAGCCTTTCTTTGACATTTTTTTCATCTGTTCTCTTCACCCTACGTAACTTGGTGGGGAAATCCCCCAAGAGATTTGAAGCATCCCTGCCTTCACAGAAAAGGGTGCAAGCAACTTTTATTTACGATTAGATAAAATCAATTGTCTAAGTTTTCTTCTGATATTCTTGGCATATGAGAGATTACTGACAAGGCCAACTTCAAAATTAAATAGTTAACGAAACTAAACCAAATGTACTAAAATGTTGGACCAGATTCACTGACATTTATCAAATATTTCAATCACCACACATGTGGCTTCAGTAAAGCTTCTAGCCTACAAATAAAGTGGTTTTTTATTTTGGACAGTTTTCAGATTCACATCT
>NW_006436284.1:3990490-4020721 GCF_000325575.1 Pteropus alecto
AAACACTAGGTATCTTTTCCCATTATCATGACTTTAAAAGTATACATGCATCTCTGTCTACAGGGAAGATGATCTTATCTCTCCTTTTCATTTCAGCTATTTAAAAATTACTGTACTAATATAGTATCTCTAATTGCAAAAGTCCACTTATTCAAGTTCAAAGAATTAGATCCAGGCATAGTTTGAAGGTCCTGGTTATTGCCTAATATAAAATCTTCCCAAAGTACATTTGTAAATCAAAACTGTTTCACCTGCTCCCTCCTCAGCAGGCCATGTGCCTACGGGTTCTTTTCCAAGACATATGATTGAGTCATGCATTCATCCCGGCACTCCCAGGCAGGCATACAGCCTGCATTCCTTTTCAAGAGGAAGATACAAGTGCCCACAAGTCACTGAAATAGGCATGCCCACCACTCAGGACTTGAACCTTCATTTTTCCTGGCTGCTAAAAGGTAAAGGTTCCAAGGCCATTTTGGGGAGCAGGACTTTGGCTTACTCGCCCAGTGAAATATACAAAATATCTGTGATTTATACACAGAGATAAACACACATCTATGTACATGTGTGTATATACATATCTTTGGGATAGCTCTTGGATCAAACCTTCCCTTACTAAGAAATCCTTTGGTTATAACAAATTGTGTTCAGAAGTAGTAACCATCAAGATTCTTGAAAGTTTGCTTTATACCTTATCCTAGGTGAGGTTCCCTAGAAGGAGAGCCTGTGATAAGGATTCCTGCACAATTATTTATTGAGAAAATGATATCAGGAGAATAAGGTAAGCAAAGTAGAACAGGTAATGCTATCTCTTCCTTTCAGTTCAGCTATTTACAAATTATTATATCAAAAGTTGAGGAGTAAGGAGAGGAGCCTAAACAAACAAATAATAAAAAGACCTATCGTTTCACTTGGTGTCTAGCTTCAGCCTAATCCCACAGGGAGGTCTAAAGCAAGAACTACATCAAAGACTTGGTCTCTTCTGAAGACAAGAAAGCCACATATCTGTCCTGTGTCAGCCTTCAGTGGAGAATAAACATCCCCCAGGAAAGAGGGTTCAGTTCCCATTTAGCCAAAGGCAGAGCTCCAGAGAAGGAGGCGACTGTGAGCCATTAGCAGCCGACATTCTCAGCAGCTAGTTGTTAAGACCTTCCCTTAAAGAGGATCTGAGTGCCTCAGCAACAACACCCACTACAGTCCACCCCTCACACTGCTCAGATCCACCTGATTTTCATGTTCTTTACTCCTTCCAGGCACATTTAGATTATTTAAAATTCAGGGAGGACTACAAGATCAGACTACAATCCTGACTGCTGCAGTTGATTCCAAGGTTGTAACCGATCCTCTTTATCTCCCTCCTCCCTCCTTGCAGATTTCCTCCCCCACAGCCAGCATTGGTTTGCTTGGTGGCCCTCATCCTTAGGGACCATGTCATTATCAGGCTAGCGTTGCTGTTATTGCATTTCCACTAAAAACTGGACATAAGAAAACCAAAAAAGGCCAAAATGGATGAACCTAGTAACACAAGTATTCTCCATGCCCCTAACAACACCCTACCTCCTTGTGATGACTGAGGTCAATTATCCTACCATTATGTAACTATTTTCTTAGCCTGCTGGCTTACAGACATAAGTCTCAAAATGACCATGCAACAAATGTTTACTGGGATTCTTACTGTGTTTTTTGGAGGAAGAGTCCTCCCTCTGGGAATCAAAGCCTCCAGAACCACAGAGCGTATAGTAGCAAGAATAAGAAGCACAAATTCCTCAGTGGGTCAATGGAAGTGATAGTTAATACAGCCACTTCTATTCCCACTCCTTAAATCTCAGACCCATACGGCAACATATAATATCAGTCTAATGTGCAAATCACATTGTGAAGGATGGCACCCCATCCTCTCAGGGTATCACCTCCAATCTGATACCTTAACTAAGAAGAGGCAATGCCACTGCTCTACCAGGCCATCCAGTTTTGGAATGGTGTGGTATATGGTAGGACTAGTGGATCTGATAGTCATGTGCTCTGCCGTAAATTTGGTTCCTTTATTCGAGGTAATATTATATTAGATCCCATGTCAATAGATTAGATACTTTATGAACACTTAGGCAGAAAATGTCAACCCTCTCTGAAATATAAGACAATCCTGTCAGAATGAATCGCACTGTTCCTTTTAAGGTAAGAAGGTAGAGCCAAGTAAAACTGTCCCCCAAATAGATGCTTGGTCTCCTTTGGAAATATCAACTTAATAGGGACTCAGCATTGTTTTTGGTGATCGGTAGATTGGACATTAGTAACAACAGTAGTCTAATAAGCCTTTGTGAGTCAGAGAGAGCCTATGCTATTGGGCCCATGCAAAGACTCCCTCTCTGTGGCCTCTGCTACGGCCACTCCATTCAAAAAACCCATTGCACAAGGTGGCTGAGGATAAAGGAAGGCTGACATCTATCTTGTCCAATTAGTTGTTAAGTGCCTTTTCTGCATTAAGGCATGATACATAGTGACTTACATTTTGTGCCAATTTCTATAGTTCCAACTATATGCCTCTTCCCCAGACATCCTTATTACTGACCTCCCAATCTTGCTTCTTCTAAGCTCCTGACCAATGAACTCAGTCACTCACTAGTGCCCATGAGTTGACATATTTCCAACTAGCTAAGCCATTCACGATCACCATGAGTCTGGGGATATCTTACCTCAGGCAACTTCTCACTTCAACAAAGTTACTCAGCCAGATCACTAAATCACTGAATAACTGCGCATTTGAAGGATTTCCTCTCACCACTGTCATTAGGTCCCACACTTGCATGTGACTGTGGGAGATTACCAGTCTGTTTTCAGTTTATACCCACAATACAGGTTAAGTTGACTGATCTGTGAACCAAGCACAGGCTTTTGCCTCTTCCATCAGCTATTTGTAAGAAACCCCCAGAGGCTGTAGATGTGAGCTGAGGGAGAGTCGCTGGTGGCACACTAGTATGTGACATTAGTGTAAGTGTCATACAACTTACTTTTGCTCTCTGAAGTTGCTCAAGCCCCATCCTGGATCTACTACTTCCATTTTATACTGGATTGCTGCTGGGCCCAAACTTATTACTTGATGGGCTAGCAGTATCCAGTTCATGATGGGAAGTTATGGCTGAATGGCCACTTGATATCACAGGATTAGATACTCAACTTCAACCACAGCTACTAACATGCCAGGATCTGTTTTTCAAATGGTAATTCTCTGTTGCAGGTGGCATGACCTTGCACCAAAACCTTGTGCTGAAATTCTTTTATTAGGGCTTTCCAGAGGCTCTGAGTAGTGCTTTTCTCTGCTAGAGATGTCTCTAGTATCACACGTTCTGCCAGGTTGTATGGCCCAAGAGCAGGGCTGCTTGTTCCACAGCCTGGACTTTCTGCAGAGGTCTTTCTTGCCCTGAGATCCACTCAAAACTAGCAGCTGTCTGCCTTCTCAATAAATGGGTCACAGCAATACTCCCAAGTACAGAATACGCTGCCTCCAAATCCCAAACAGGCCCACCAAAGACTGTACTTCTTTCTTAGTGTTAGGAAGTGTATACTGTAATGATTCATTCTTTACATTGAATGACATGTTCCAGCATGCCTTACAACACTGGAACCTGTAAAAATGTCACTAATGAGACAGGACCCTGAACTTCCTAGAATTCACCTCTTCCCCTCAGGAGCAGGTGTGTCTTACCAAGGCATACATCTTGCATATCAGATCTAATTAATAAGCTATCATCAGTAAAGTGGACCAGTGCAGTGTTCTTCAGAATGTCCATGTGACCCAGCTCTCTTCAGTTTATATTGTGACAAAGAGAGAAAAATGAACATAGCCCTGAGATAAGATTGCAAATGTATACTGTTGTCCATCTCAGGTGAACCTGAAAATGCTTTTGATCCTCATTTTTTGATGAATATTGAAAAGAATGCATTTATGAGTTCAACAGTTTCATACCACATAACAAGGCTGTGTTATTCTGCTCTCATAAAGATACCACATTTGACACAGTAGCTGTAGTTAAGTTTGCATTAGTCCACTGCTATCCTGCCATGAGCCGTCCATTTGCAGGAAATGGACTGGTGAATTAATTGGGGATATGATGATTACCGCCCCTTAAATTTTTAATCTGTCAATCTCTTAAAAGTGATGTTGTTTTTATTTATTTTGACAGGTCAGGGGCAGTTTCAAACACTTCTCTGACTACAATAGTTTTGACTCTAAAGGTCAAGGAACTACTGTGAAAGTTCTGCAGACGATGAAGTATGTTCTTTTTGATTACGCATTCCAAAACAGGAAATGATCACTAGGTGAGTCTCTAACCCTAACGAACACACTGAAATGAACAGAGGCCAAGACTTCATTTTTCTACCTGACCCCATATGCTTCTACTCTAACAAGTGATTTTTGAATCCTTAGGCATCAGGATCAACAATAACCCAGATCCATAAGCCCTTGAAATGTTATGATATAGCCCTCTCCAAAGTATACAGTTACCAATGTAAGCAGTAGTAGGTCCAATGTAAGCAGGGAAAGACTGAGTGTATCGTGCTACTCTATATACTCATGGTATTGTTGAGTCTTTTCTTACAAATTTCTGGCTAATCCTTCAGTAGATGGGCTCTATGTCTAGGAATTGCCTCAGTATATACACTATGCAAGGAATTGGCCTTTCCATTAAGGAAGCTGCCCTCATCTTTCTGATCGCACATTTGCTATCTATTTTGATTGCATACTTATATTAAGCAATACGCCCATCTATCTTGCCCCTAGGAACATGATATTAACAACCTCCATAGATCCCTGTGAATCAGGCCTTCCTGGCTGCCATTCCAAGCTTCTGCCCATTGTGGTACTATGCCCACCTTGCTTCTGACAGTTAAGTGCTGCCACCTGGCTACCACCAGATCCTATCATCCTCAGTTCTGTAAAAGCATCTCCAATTCAGCCCTAGTAAACAGAGGACAGCCACCTCAACATTTCTTAAAGATACTGGTTCTCTCTCAACATTGCTTATTGTCACAATAAATAAAGTCTCCTCCTTCTCTTATGTAGTAGCCCCATTCTAGCATGCCCATTTTCTGAACCCTTTAATACCTTCCTTCACAGTCTGCCACAGAAGACTGGCACCTCTATTTTATTAAATGTAAAGCAGCAGTTGGCAAAATATAGCCCTTGAGCCAGATCCAGCCCCTGTTCTTTTTTTGTAAGTGAAGTTTTATTGGAACACCTAATTTATTGGCCACACCCATTTGTTTATATATTGGCCATATAACTCTCAAAAGTCTAAAATATTTACTATCTGGCCCATTACATAAAAAGTTTGCTGACATTTGATGTAAGGCCTTGCTTTTTCCAATCTTTTAAGAGCCATCTCAGTAGAGTATTAAAACTGCCTCTTGGTACACTTGCCAGAGTGTTAAATCCTGTGTCACAGAAAAATGCCTCCATATCAAAACATTATCCCTTATCCAGCTTTATATGACTCCCCAGCAGCTCCAGGATTCACTTCCAGGCGCTATCTCTTGGATCCTGCCAGTATATGTTAACTTGGTCCAGCAGCTCTTTTGGTATTTAATACCTCTCCTCCTTTAGCAAGCTAACACTTCCCCAGTCTAATTTTGCTGAAATTTGACCAAAGTTATGGGTCTAGTAGGCAGGAGAAGTGAGAACAGCTCCTGAGGAAGATTTTCCTAAAGATGTCTGTCTCTTTAGAGACCTCTAAATGATCTTTAAGCAGAGGAACTTCATCTTCCACTAAATGGTAATGGTCAATTCTGAGGACTCAGAGAGTTCAGGGAAATCCGGGATTTCAAGGTACTCAAGTGTATCCACCCAGATATCTCCTTCTCAGGTTCCCACTCCCTTCCTGTAAGAGCTCTGACTTTGGCTTAGGAGACATTCCTAGCCTGAGAATTCAACCTTCTCTAAAGTTTTCTGTCCCATACAATTAAGTCTTGTTCCAGGCCATCAGTGTTGTCTGTTCCCCACCTACAGAAATTAGGGTTTCTGTACATGCTGCCAAGGAGGATCTCTAACTCATATTTTGCTTTAAACACTGATTAATAGATTGAAAATTATCATGATCTCTCTTCAATATATAAATGCCATTTAGCAAAAGCACACCATTCCTAGTCCAAAGAGTCACTCTTTTCCTTATACTTTTCAAATGTTGGAGACGTTGAATTAGAGTACTTCCTTCCATCTGTAGCCCATGTCAGCTCACCACAGATGAATGACTTAGCAAGTATACTTCTACAGCATGCCAGGAACTAACAGGGCTCCATCTATCCAGGACAAGGTTTTCCCTGCCACCTGGCCAGTGAATAACACAACTCCAGAATCCCACTGGTTGATTTTTCTTCTTGGGAACATTACCAGTACCAACTGCTCTAGAAGCAGAGCCTGATATGGAAGTTCCTGTATGAATGATTTATTGAAGGATTACTTTCAAGAGAAGAGGAGTAAAGGAAGCAGGACATGCCAAGGTAAAACTAAATAAGGATGTAGTCTCACCTGGAGATCAGCTTTGCCTGAATAATAAAAAAATTCTGGAACATGAATATATCACAGATTTGTTCCTAACTTGAAGCAAGGAGTCTGGGCTGCTCTCTTTAACCCCATCCTATCCCCAGGGGTTTAACATCCAAGGTGAAGCAGCTCCCATTAGGTTGACAGCAGTTCTCTAGATAAGGAGGCTGCTGTGAGTCGTCAGGGACTCAAACACTCCTAGTAGCTGAGGGATGGGTACACTAGCATACTAAATGGGGTGAGTGGTACCAACAATCTATTACCTACCTGAATATGCTAGAGAAATAATGCTGGTTAAACTGATGAGGAGTCCCTGTGGGGCTCTGATCCATGCCTTTCAGATTTACTGTTCTATTGAACCTTGGCTATCCTTAATTGCCATTTGGGACAAGGGCCAACCTTAGATGTAGAAGGAAGAGAGGTTTGGTTTGGATTTTAAAAATTCTAACCAGTCTCTTGATTATTCTAACACAAGTATTCATTTGTTGTGGCTAAATCAAAGGGCCCTGAAATGTAAACTTCTTAGGATCAAAGTCTTCAACATTTTATTGTGAATTTAGTTATCAGTTCTTTCTAATTGGACTAGTATTAGAACAGATACTCAGGGACAAATGGGGAAGAAGGAAGGAGATTTGAGACACAGACAATAACTTTACGATGTCAGGCCCTTGAAGAAGACCTAGAAAAGCAAAGGTAACACAAGGAAACCATATCTTTGAAAAAGGCTCATCATTAGACACATCCCTGTGGAAAGTTGGGAGTCAAAAATAATGTGGGATATAAATCTAAAAGCAAACAAATGAACAGGACAAACAAACAGTGACTCATGGACATGGACAATAGATTAGTGGTTACCAGAGGGGGGAGGTGGGAGGTAGACAGCGTAAAAGGGGTCAAATATGTGGTGACAGAAAGAAATCTAACTATGGGCAGTGAACATACAATGTATGTGTGTGTATGTGTGTGTGTATGTGTGTATTTATATATACACACATACATACACCTTACTGCTAAATTGTACACCTGAAACTTACTGGATTTCATTAACCAATGTCACCATAATAATAAAAAAATAATAAAAACATTCTTTGCATAAAAAATAAAAATAAATAAACCTCCCCAGATTTTCAACAATAATTCACTTGATTTCACTGGTAGGCTAGACTTAGGAGGAAACTCAGTTTACTCTGGAGGGTAGGAATTGTTCCTGATCTCTGATAATTATTTTTAGTTTTCCTGAAATATTGTTACCAGAAGAGAAAGTAGGTCATTCCAGGTTACAACACCACCAAAAAAAGAGAAATGTCTTTATTTAGCATTTGTTTCAAATCCAGAGAACTAACATATCCACTCTATCCCAACAAATGGAACCAAAAGAGCAGTGCTGATAAAAATGAGCACAAACAAGAGTAACACGCTATAGGTATTCAGTTTTAAGAAAATGGCAAGATGAGCAAAATCATTGGCCTCTACGTTACAAAAATGTGTTGGATTCAATGTTGTGCGAGCTCAGAGAAGGTATAGCAGTTCTGGGAGTCCATCAGATCCCAAAGTAAACAATCCTGAGGGCTCCGGGTGAATTGGGAAATTTCGTGGTCCTATGATGGATCACAAAAAAATTTAGAAAGGGAATATGACCCAGAGGCAAAGTAGCAAAGTCGCCAAACAGTCTCAGTGCTGGAGCCAGTATTAGATCCTGAGCTTTCTTACTGTGTGGCCAGTGCTGCTTCTACTCATACTCCTTTCTTATTCCTGTATCCCCTGATATCTGCCTGACTTCTATTCACAGCTAGAACGATTCTATAAGGAACCTAGTCTTACTTGTCACCTTGTTATGAATGCAAATAAGGTCAGAGCCACTCACCCAAATGTTCTACCTGGCTACTTATCATTATATCTATGAATAATTTACTAAGGTAACTTCAGAGAAAAGATTAAAGAGAAGTTGTCTCTCCATATAAGGATGGTTTAGGGTAGTGGTCTGACCATCTCATTTAAGAATAAAATAGAGACATGAATGTCAATTAATCATTGATCTCACTTTTCTCAAAGGTCATCAATACTTAGGGCTTATATATTTAAATCTCCTCAGCAAATGTGTTTTTAAATAGGACCCATACAACTATCTGTAACTGAAGTGGTCTGTCTACTTGCTTTTTCAACTCTCACTACATGCCAGTTTCTCAATTTGTAATACCCTCTTTAACCCTCTATCTAACTCCTGGAATTATCCACATGCTTGATCTCTAATGTTCACTTTGCTCTCTAAGAACTTACAGAAAGAAATAAAAGATGTAGAATTCCAGAAAGCATCTCTAATTCTTCTTCGTCTCTATATACCATAAATCCTTGATTTAAAAAAGCACCAAATGTAGTTGGAGTTGAAATAGCACGTAGCAAGATAGCAATAGCTAGATAGACCATTTCAGTTACAGATAGTTGAGAAAAAATGTGCAGTAGTACAGTATTATTTAGTATTTCCGCTGTATCGATACATTGAATATAAATAGCCTCAAGAGAATAGGTAATAATAAAATATAGCAAAAAAAATTAAGAAATGATTATTTTTAACCTTTGTTTTAATATAATTTATTCAATTATAAGTTTACATAATTTAACTTTTAATAATGGCTATACTTAACAACCAGTTTGCAGAATTTTTGAAATTTTAAAAATGGGCTCTTGTGAGCCAGTGTAAGACAGTTTTATTCTGTACACCATGCCTCAATTTTTCATCAAGTCAGTTATTCTATTACCAAGGGATGGGCTAATTAGTTTTTTCTAGTATCTGAATGTCCTCGTTCAAGTTTAAAAATGTAAAATCATCTTCCACATTTCTATGTTTCCGTATGAAATAACTTGTTCATGCATAATATAGTCACTATAAGTCTACTGGAGGTAATGAAGTGAATAAGCCCTCACTCAGTTCCAAGGACAATTTGGCCAACAAACAAACAAACAAACGAATAAGCAAGCACTCTTTCATTTCAGTCTGTAAAAAGAACACCTGCACAGTGTATTGATGGGTTTTCCAGAGACCCATTTGAAATTGTCTTCATTTGTGATGCTTATCCCCATTGTGTCTGGCAATCGGATGCTCTATAGATTAAGTGGTCTAGGCTGTCAGCTTTCATTCTACCTGAGACCCTCACTAAACCTGTGAGGATGACTGGACAAGTCCTGTGACCTCTTGGTATTTCCTGAAGTGTAAAATAAGATAAGTAATACAGGGTAAAACTCACATGATTACACAAGGATTTCTTATTGATTGCCCAGCATTTTTGTAATGGGACCTATATAACTTTTCCTTGAAGATCATCAAAAAACATTATAATGTGGATTGTGTTCCTTTTTATAAGAAAAAAACCTAAAAATTACAATAATCTTGTATGCAGTACTCTACAGCAGCACTGTCCAATCGATCTCTCTGTGATGATAATGTTCTATATCTGCACTGTCCAACATGGTAGGCACTAGACTCATAGGGATACTGAGAGCTTGACAGGTAGCTAATGTGCCAATAAACTATATTTTTAATTTAATTTTATTTTAAGTTATTTTTAATAAGCCATATTAACTACAGGCTACTGCATTAGACAATACAGCTCTGCAAGGCAACAAATAAATGTTCCATCCTTAGTTGCCTAATATTTGTATTTTGAAATTTATAGCAGTGGCACAAAGATTTGATTAACATAAATGTATATAAGAAAAGTGTTTTTTAATAAAAAAAAATTTATACACAAATAGGTTTTATGGAGTACAGCCAAGCCCTAAAGAATTCTAAGGCTAGTGAGTAACCAGATTGTGATATGTAAGACATGATTTACCTCCTTAGGCATGTGAAACCTTGCATGAAGGTTGTTCTTCAATAATTTTCAGAGAGATCTAGAAAATAGTCTAATGCCCTGAATGTTCAGTGGTTAAATTGAAAAGTTTGAAAGTACAAACAAGAAAAACAAAAGCAGAGCAACTGTCCAAAGAAGTCACATTAAGTGCTATTGGAAGAAGGAAAGAAGAAAACTCTAATATCAATTGAACAGGTTGGTAAGCAGTAATTCTGTACCTAGCAGAATCTCCATAACACGATCTTTGTTGACCAAAAAAAGCTGTGTGTGTGTGTGTGTGTGTGTGTTGGGGAGTGGGGGGAGATAGAGAAGCCCCTAGGACAGAAGCTGCTGTTTTCTTGCTGTCTTTGGGGAGCTATCAGGAATCAGTCCAGAAGACCTCTGGGAATGAAATTAAGAACTGTGGGTGTTGGATTTGCATCCCTGACTTTCAGGTTCATAGTGAGCAACTACATCGGCCTTTGATATGTAAGTAGGACTGTAACTTTCCAAGTTCTCTATTATATCAGAAGTGATACAATGAACCACTGTTATCAGTTGGACCAGAAAACTAGAATACTTTAGTGGGCATCAAGAGCACTAAATCACATTATGATCAAGCAAAGGGAAAACCTTTAGGACCTCACAGAAAGGAAGAACTAATGTCACACTGGGCAAATGTGTACCTAGAAATATTGCTTTCTTAGCTCTCCTATCCATTTTTCTTCTGGAACATTAATGAACTGAGCTATAGACTATTACATCTAAGAAAATCTATTCACACAGCTTCAACATAATACAGAACACTCATACATAAAAGCAGTATCAAAAAAGGCTTCTGTTTTGTTTTTTTATTTTTTCCCCAATAAGAACCACTTACAACTACCAGGTATTTTCATTTTTTCTATACCTATACTGAGTCTTTAGATATATTTGACAAGCAAATGTTCAATGTTTTGCTGAGAATGATGCAATAGGCTGATAATTCTAAATTAAGATTTAGTCTATACTTTTCCAAGATGCTGCCACTTTTTAAAATAATCTCCAAGAAAGGTTCCTGAAGTTAATATTGGTGAATGTAACTACTGTCTTGCAATAGCTATATCCATGCTTTAACGATTTATTCTAATCAAGCCTCTAGATGTCATTCAAGTGTTTTCTTAGTTGTGTCTATCTGAATGCCAAGGAGTACTTTTCTCTTTAAGATCTAGTTCATCATCTTCCAGTTGTTATACTTTACAAATTAGGTGACAACCTTTGTATATAAAATCAGTAGATTCAGAAAGAAGTTTTAGTTCTCAGGAATTCCTTAGATACCACTTCTTATGTTAGGAATTTGTTCAGTTGGGCATTTGTTTCATATCTTGTTCCCAGAGATGCTGAAATTGTCATTAAATTTGGATTCTGATTCAGCATTGAAACCATTTCCAATTAAGCCAATCCTCTGAAAGTCCTAAGACCAAAGTGGTTGCCGAGCTGCATTCCTTAGATATCAGCAGATTATGCCACCCCATCCTGACATGTGTTAGAAGGTAATGCTTTATCATCTGGAATAATTAAATCTCAGCAAAGCTCTTAGAGAATTTCTGGCTTGACTTAAATACTTTTCACCCATTTTAAAAATTTCAATAGAAGTAAAATCCATGGTCTGGTTCAAGAGTCTAGAAGGAATGTGGAGAGGGAATTCAAGGGACTATGGAAAGGGATCATGAAGAATGTAGTTCTAGGATCAATGCACAGGAAAATGTGCACTAGATGTGAATCCTTTGGCAGGAGGTATATGGCAATACGAGCCAAATTTTATTAGTGAATTCCAAAGACAGTGGAAATGTCTCTGTTTTGTATTGAATGTTGCTTGAAATAAATGGGCCATTGGCCAAGGGTGTGGACATGCTTTTTCTTATGAACCTTTCTATTCTAATGACATATTTCGTAATGGGATTTGACATGCAATACAAACATAGTTCCCAAAGCATGTAATATCCATCTCATTTACTAACAATACTAAAATTAGTTTTGTTGTTTTCTCCATTTTTAATCTATGTACTGCCTTACCAATTGCCACTCACTGAATTTCTAATGTTAATATTGATATCTGTTGCATGACTAGGTAAGAACACCGGTTTTTATTTTCAGCACCTGGAGACATTTTTATTGGAATGTAGGTTCCTCAAAAAAAAAAAAAGAACTACGGTGGGCTTAAAAAACTAGACGTCTATTTATAGGATTTGGCAAGTTTTTGTTGAATGCATAAAATAATAAAGATGAAAATTTAAAATATTCTATCTTATCCATTTGAGAAAAACAGAGTAGTGGAATAGGTTACACATGAATTTAGGACTTTCCTCTTCTGACCTCAATTCTGAATGCTTTGATTAAGCAACATCCTTATATGTAAATTGCTACATTCATATTCTAATGATTTATTCAAGAACATAATTTTGAATAAGATTGCCCTAAAATGTATATACCTCTTAATCAAAAATCATAATTTTATAGGCAAACTGGAAAGAAAACATTTTTCTAAGTGAGCACACATATAGCTTTCTCTATGTAGTCATCCCTAAATATCTACAGGAACATGGTTCCAGGATTCCCCTGGAGATACCCAAATCCATGGATGCTCAAGTCCCTTATGTGAAATGGTGCAGAATAATGCACACAGTCAGCCCTCCACATCTGTGGATTCCCAACCATGGATGGAAAATACTGTATTTGATCTGCAGTTGGTTGAATCCAAGGATGTGAAACTCAGGGATATAAAGGGCTGACTACATATTTATTGAAAAAAAAAATCCACAGATGAGTGAACCTGCACAGTTCAAACCCATGTTGTTCAAGAGTCAACTGCACTTCAGTTCTCCCTACTACAAAATGAGCATAGGGCTATCCTGAAGCTATGAAAATCTGTTCTTAGGTCTAAAGAGAAAAGTCTCAAAAGAACTGCCCATGTTCATGCTCTTTACAGACACAAAAATTCACACAAGAGATCACACAGAAGAGTAATGATGTATTATTCCCATTCACTAGGTTTGATGTAGCCAAAAGTTAAGCGGGCCATATCTCAGCATTCCTGTGAATGTATGAACAATGTAATGATGTGGCAACTCTGCCACCTGTCAAATGATATGCAGCCAAGAGGATCTACGGAGTGGAGACGGGGAAAATGTCTACTCATCTTACAGTAAAGATGAATTTATATACCTTATTCAGATTTAAGAAGGCAAATACATAAATACATTATACTCCCTCAGTTCCCCATAAGCATTCAAAACCAACTGAGAGATGGATATAAGAGGTTAGATAGAGGAAATTCAAAACATAAGCTTTATTACTATTAAAGTTGATGTTGGAGAACATGACTTAGATATGCTACAAAATTAGTTTCCAAATCTGAACTCCATAACTAAACAGATTGGAAAAGTACAAGTCTTCTCAGTTCAGGAAGAACCCCTGCTTCAAATAGTAGACAAAGGTCAGGAGAATGTATACTCTCTGCAGATAGGCAGATCTCAAAGAGAGATATGGAGAGGCTTTTCTCCCAAATACATAGGAAATGAAAGTAACTGCTTCTTCCCTGGTAAAGAGTGACTGAAAGGACAGAGAAAGGCTAAGATTATTTTAATAAAAGATTCTTTCATATGAAAAGACATAACAGGAATGAGAAATAACTGTTTACCTCTAATAAAATGTAATACAGGCTCTCAGTTTCTGTTAGTGGAGGATTATACATAAATCACTGGGCTAGCTAATTTAAAAAGGGGTTTGGGAGGCAGGTGAGGCACAATATAAGCAAATAGGATTACTGAAATCCAGTTTATCTAAGTCACTGATGCATGATTTTCACCTTAAGAATCAGATCCTGGCATTTTACATGTATGTCTTTTGCTTGCTTAATGTCACACTTAAAAATAAATAGACTCAGTTTGAGAAGATGAAAAGGTTCTGCAGATGGATGGCGGCAATGGTTGCCAATGCTGTGAACATAATGCCACTGAACCTTTTTAACCACTTAAAAGTAGTTAAAATGGTAACTATTGTCTATATTTTACTATAATAAAAAAGAATTTAAAAATAAATGCAACAATAAATGTATCAAATCAACACATTGTACATCTTAAACTTACACAATGTTATGTGTCAATTATGTCTCAATATGAATAAATAAATAAAATGTGATGAAAACTGTTTGAAAAGCACATAGAACTAGCTTGATGATTTTTTTTTATTATAAATGTTACAAATGCTCCTGATAAAAAAGAAAGAAAGAAAGAATCATCACAAAACAGTAAAAGAAAAGAAGTTATATTTGTACTGTGATGGTTAATTTTATGTGTCAACTTGGCTGGGCTACTAGGTGTCCAGATATTTGGTAAATATTATTCCTGATGTTTTTGTGAGGACCTTTGGATAAGACTTCACTTAAATTGGTGGACTCTGAGTAAAGCAGACTGCTCTCCACAATGTGGGTGAGCCTCATCCAATTGGCTGAAGGCCTGAATAGAACGAAAGACTGACCTCTCCACAGCGAGAGACTTCTCTAACAGACTGCCTTAGATTTCATCTGCAACACTGGCTCTTCCTGGTTCTACAGCCAACTGCCTTTTAGAAACTGTAACTCCTTCCTGAATATCCAGCCTGCCAACCTCCCTCACCAGATTTTGAACTCGCCAAGTATCTACAGTTGGGTAAGCCAATTCTTTAAAATTAATCTTATTTATAAAAAGTAAATAAATAAATCTTTATAAAATCTTATTTATAAAAAGTAAATATGTGTATGAGATATATATATTTGTTCTGTTTCTCTGAAGAATCCTAATATACATGCATACATGTGTACGTAACAGAGATAAATGCACATTTGTAATTTACATACAAATCCCTCTATATTCTGCATTATTTCCTCTTAATTTGTTATGAACAACTTATTCTGTCTATACACATAGCTTTAGTTCATACTTTCCAATGGCTGCAGAATATTCCATTCTATGAATTTATTCAGCCAACTCTTGTTGATGGAAATGGCATTGAACTTGATTTATAAGGATTATAAAGACAACAAATATTCTTGTTCTTATATTTTTCACAAGTGCCCAGTTTCTTATGATAAACTCTGAGAAGTGGAATCATTTCAAATGACATTCACATTTAATTCTTCTTAACCAAATTTATGCAGATATAATTTACAAACAAAATACACTAATTTTAAGTGTACAGTCCAATGAGCTTTGACAAATGCATTTTGACAAATA
This sequence comes from Pteropus alecto, assembly GCF_000325575.1. NCBI lineage: Eukaryota > Metazoa > Chordata > Mammalia > Chiroptera > Pteropodidae > Pteropus > Pteropus alecto. The sequence goes on from NW_006436284.1 coordinate 4,006,105, forward strand.
TACTTGTGTAACTATAACCACAATCAAGATATAGAATACATCAATATAAAAAGTTTCCTCATGACTATTTATAGTCAACACCAACTTTGGCACTTGCCCTAGAAAAATTACTGATTTGTTTTCTGTCAGTCTTGACTTGATTTCCTTTTTCTAGAATTTCAAAGGCATGGAGTCATACAATATGTATAGTTGCCCCTTGAGCAACATAGGTTAGAACTGCATGGGTCCACTTATTTGTGAATTTTTTCAATAAATATAAAGTTGTCCTGCCACGGTTCTCATTCTTGAATTCAACTAACCACAGATCAAAAATAGTATTTTCGATCGTGGCTGATAACCTGCAAATGCAGAGGACCAAGTGGTATGCATCGTTCTACACCATTATAAATGAGAGCCTTGAGCATCCACAGATTTCAGTATCCATGGGGGTCGTAGAACCAATCCCCCACAGATACCGAAAGACAACTATAGTTAAGTTTTTTGGGGGAGTAAAAAGTTATACTCAAATTTTTTACTGTGGGGGTGTTGGCACCCCTCTTGAGGTTTCTTCCACTCAGCATATTTTGAGATTCATCCACATTATTGCATGTATCAGTAGTTCATTCTTTTTATGACTGAGTAGTATTTCATAGTATGGATATAAACTAAATTTGTTTATCCACTTACCTAGTCATGGGGATTTGTGTTAATTCCAGCTCAGGATATTATGAATAAAGATGTCTTTATCCACAGACAAGTCTTTATGTGGATATATACTTTTACTTTTTTTGTGTGTAGATATCTTGGACTGTAATTATTGGATTGTGTTGTAAATATATCCATAATTTTGTTGTTGAACTTTTCCAAAGTGGTTTTACCATTTTGCATTCCCACCAGCAATGTGAAAGTTTCAGTTCCTCCATATCCTCACCAGCACTTGGTATTGTCAGTCTTTTTCATTGTAGCCATTCTGCTGGGACATGGTATATAGTGGCATCTCACTGTGCTTTCAATTTGCATTTTTCTGATAAATAATGCTGTTGAACATCTTTTCATGTGCCTCTTTGTCATTTTATATCTTTTTTAAAGTATCTATTCAGATTTTCCCCCATTTTTAACTGAGTTGTTTGTCTTATTATTGAGTTGTATTCTTTATATAATCTGGATACAAATCTTTTGAAAAATATTTGTACTTTAAATTTTTTCTCAGTCTGTGATTTGCCTTTAATTTTTTAAATTAAGTCTCTCATAAACAATTTTTAAAATTTTGATAGTCAACTTATTTTTTAATGGATCATTTGTTTGGAATAGCATTTAAGAAGTCTGTACCTAACTCAAAGGTCTGAAGATTTTATGTTTTCTTCCTGTAGTTTTAGACTTTTATCTTTATTATAGGCCTATGATCCACTTTGAGTTAATTTTTGTGTGTGATGTGTAAATTTTATATATAGTATAAAGGTTAAGATTCATTTTTTCCCCTATATATCCAGTTTTTCTAGCACAACTTATTGAAAAGTTCACCCTTCCCCATTTAATTACCTTGGAATGTTTGTTGATTGTCAGTTAACCAATGGGCCTCTCTACTCTGTTTCATCGACCTACATGTGCACCATTAGGCCAGCAATATACTGTCATGAATTGATGTAGCTTTACTCTAAGTCTCGAAGTGTAGTTGGGTGAGTTCTAAACCGTTTTTTTTTTTCCAAATTTGTTTCAATAATTCTAGACTTTTTGCATAAATATATACATATATATATATACACACATAAATATATACATATATACACATATATACACATATATACATATATATATATATGTGTGTGTGTGTGTGTGTGTGTGTGTGTGTGTGTGTGTGTGTGTATATATATATACACACACACACATATATTCATTCATTCCACACTTGCAGCTATATTCATTAGGATTAGGTTGAATACATGGATCGATTTGGGAAGAATTGATATCTTAACAATGAAAAGTCTTCCAATCAATCAGCATACTTCTCTAGTTATTTAGGTCTTACTTGGGTTTTCCTACCCAAGTTTGGAATAGTATGCAGGTTTTGCGCATATTTTGTTAGATTTCTTCCTAAATATTCCATGTTTTGAGGCCACTGAAAATCAAATTTTTGAAATTTCATTTTCATATTGTTTCATTTTCAAAACAAATACAATTAACTTTTCTATATAACTCTGTATCCAAAGATCTTGCTAATCTTCCTTCTGGTTCTCGTGTTTGTAGATTCCTTAGTATTGTCTACATATACAACCATGCCATCTGAAAATAAAAAGTTTTACTTCTTCTTTTCCATTCTGTATGCTTCTTATTTCTTTTTTTTTCTTTTTCTTTTTCTTTTTTTTTTTTTTTTTTTTTTTGCCTTTTTGCACTGGTTAGAATATTGAATAAAATGATAAAAAGTGGTGAGAGTAAACAACCTTGTCTTATTCCTTATCTTAGAGATCAGTCTTTTAAGTATGATGATAGTAAGTTTTCATAGATTCCCTTTTTATTTTGAGGGATTCTCTTCTATTTATAGTTTGCTGCATCATCTTATTACATTAAACTTTATCAAATATTTTTTCTTCATTTATTGTAATAATCATGTTGTTTTTATGTTTTATTCTATTTACATGGTGAATTACCCTTATTGACTTTCCAATGTTAAACCAACTTTTTAAGTGTAAGATAAACTCCACATAGCCATGGCATATTGACCTTTTCAGATATAGAGGATTCAATTTGTTAATATTTTATTAAGGATTTTTATATCGATATTCATGAGGAATATGTGTCTGTAGTTTTTGTAATGTCATTGGTTTTGGAATCCAGGTAATGATGGACATATAAAATGATTTGGGATGTAATCCCTTCTACTCTATTTTCTCAAAGAGTTGGTAGGATTGGTAGTATATCATCCTCAAATATTTGGTAGAATTCACCCGTAAAGCCACCTGGGCCTAGAGTTTTCTTTGTAGAAAGTAAGTTATTTATTCAAGTTCTTTACTAAGTATAGAGATATTCACATTTAAAAGTTTCTTTTAAAGCTGTTTTAGTAATGTGTTTCTTTCAAAGAATTGGTCAATTTCACTATGTTTTTGAATTATTGTTATAAAGTTGTTTTAATTTCGATAATATCTCTAGTGCTGTCTTCTCATTCTTGATGTTTATAATTTGTATCCTTTCTTCTTTTCTTTGATCAATATAGCTAAAGGTTTATCAATTTTATTATTGTTAATAAGCATCCAGTTCTCGATTTAATTTTTCTCTATTTATTGTCCATATCCTATTTCACTATTTCTTTCTTTTATTCTACATTGCCTTTAATATGTTATTTTCCTAGCTTCATAAGGTTGAAATTTAGATCCTTATTTTTAAACTTTTCTTCATTTTAATACGATCATTATTAAGCTGTAAATTTTCCCCAGCATTTCTCTAGCCATATCTAATAAAATTTTATAGACTGTTTTTATTTTCAGTATGTTAAAATATTTTAATTTCCCTAGTGATTTCTTCTTTTTCAATTGTTATTTTTAAAAAGTGTTTATTAATTTCCAAATATTTAAGAATTTTTCAGGCAACATTTTATTATTTATTTTTAGTTTAACTCGGTTGTGGTCAGAAAACATATTCTATAATTTTAATCATTTTAAATTTATTGAGATTTATTTTATGCTCCAGCACATGGTCTATCTTATGGAATGTTCCATGTGCACTTGAAAATCACATATAACATCCTAATTTTGGGTGGAGTGTTCTATAATAGTCTATTAGATGTGCACAAAACTAGATGTCAATAACAGGAGGAAAACTGGAAAAATAATAAATATGTAGAAATGAAATAACACACTCTTGGACAACCAATGAGTCAAAGAAAAAAATCAAAAGGAAAATCAAAAGTATCTGGAAACAAATGGAAATGGAAACCAAACATACAAAATTTATGAGATGCAGAAAGAACAGTTCTAAAGGAAAGCTTGTAGCAATAAATTCCTATATTAAGAAAAAAGAAAGATCGCAAATAAACAACCTAACATTATACATCAAGGAACTAGAAAAAGAACAAAATACACTCAGCATTAGCAGAAAGAAGAAAATAATAAACATTAGAGAAGGAATAATAAATAAAATAGAAACTAGGACAACAGAAAAGATCAACAAAATTAAGAGTTAGTTTTTTTGGAAAAAATAAATAAAATTGACAAACCTTTAGTTAGACCAAGAAAAAAAAGAATCAAATAAATAAAATTATAAATAAAAGATGAGACATTACGACTGATACCACAAAAATACAAAGAATCATAAGAAATTACTATGAAAAATTATATACCAACAAATTGGGTAACCTAGAAAAATAGATAAATCGCTAGATATACACAATCTCTCAAGACTGAATTATGAAGAAACAGTGTATCTAAACCAAACAATAATGAGTAAGGAGATTAAAGCAGTAATTAAAAACCTCCAACAAAGAAAAGCCCAGGACCAGATGGCTTCACTTGAGAATTTTACCAAACATTTAAAAAAGAATTAATGCCAATCCTCAAACTCTTCCAAAAAACTGAAGAGCAGGAAACATTTCCAAACTCATTTTACAAGGCCAGTATTATTCTCATGCAAAGCCAGAGAAGAAAAGAAAATTCAGGCCAATATCCTTGATAAACATGATGCAAAAATTCCGAACAAAATAATTTAGCACACTAAATTCAACAATACATTAAAAGGATCATACGTTATCATCAAGTGAGATTTATCCCTGGCATGCAAGGATGGTTCAATACATGCAAATTAACAAACATGATATACTAATGATATACTACATTAACAGAATTAAGGATAAAAAGCATTTAATCATCTCAATAAATGCAGAAAAAGCATCTGACAATATACAATATCATTTTATGATAACAACTCTCAACAGGAATGTACCTCAACATAATAAAGGCCTTATATGATAAGCCCACAGCTAACATCATACTCAATGGTGAAAATCTAAAAGCTTTTCCTCTAAGATCAGAAAGAAGACAAAGGTGCCCATTCTTGCCACTTTTATTTAACATAGTACTTGAAGTCCCAGCCAGAGCAACTAGTCAAGAAAAAGGGGGAAAAAAGTCATCCAAATAGGAAAGAAAGAAGTGAATTATCTCTGATGCAGTTGACATGATTTATATATAGAAAACTCTAAAGACTACACCAAAAAATTTTTAGAATGCAGTAAGCAAAATTGCAGTATACAAAATAAACATACAAAAACTAGTTACATTTCTATAGAAAACAATCTCATTTACAATAATATCAAAGAGAATGAAATATCTAGGAATAAATTTAACCAAGAAGATGAAAGATCTATACACCAAAAATTATGACACTGATGAAAGCAGCTGAAGAAGATAAATAATTGGAAAGATGTTCCATATTCATGGAGTGGAAGAAATAATAGTCTTAAAATGTCCATATTACCCAAAGCAATCTATAAGTTTAATGCAATCCCTATCAAAATTCCAATGTCATTTTGCATGAGCACACACACACACACACACACACACACACACACACACACACAAAATCCTAAAGCTCATTGGGAACCACAGAAGACCCTAAATAACCAAAGCAATCTTAAGAAAAAAGGACAAAGCTGGATGCATCACACTTCCTGTTGCCTCAACTACCATAAGTTGTTACCTCTGTTTCCTCAACTTGGTGAAACTGACATACTTTCGGGATCTCCTCCTTAACGCAATGATCTAGAAAGGCCACCAGGAAGAAAACAACAGACATCATAGAGCTCACTTTATTTGTTTCACTTATCTTGGAGATCAAGCTTTGCACTCTCTGATAACAGATATTTCATATATTAGCTCAATTTTCTAATTGTTTATAGCAGGATATAACTATCATAAATACCAGGGTTAGGACAAGGGTGAAGCCTTTGGTACCTTACACTTAAAGAGGCATTCATAGGCATCTCACATGTCTTACCCTAGTTCCAGTCTTAATAAATAAAATTAGGAAACAAAGTAGAAATTATGAAAAATATTCATAACATACATGACAAACCGAAGGATGGCCTCTGTCATATATGAGGATCTTATAAATCTAAAAGAAAAATATAAAAATAGTCAAATAGTGAAAAAAATGAAGTGTACTCACTGTTATTCCATTACAGTCAGAAGTCAAAGTCTGTATATTTACATTTTTGACAATTTATGCCAATATACTCCTCTAGAAGTAATGTGCCAATTTAAAGTCTCACTATTACCCATAATAAGAACATTCTCAATTCTCAACATTTTCATAGATAATTCTCGCAGTCTCTCAAATCTTTGCCCATCTGATAGGTGAAAAAAACTGTTAAGTTATATGTCTTAAGTTACTTCATAGATTGCTTTTTTAAATGTTTATTAACCAAATAAAAAAAAAGATACAATTTTTATTTCTTCTTTGAGAGTTGCCTGTTTTTGATTTTTTGGTCTAATTTTGTAATTCGTGGATATGTAGAGACAGGATTGGGAATTTTTGGACAGGATGGTTTGAAGAAAAAGTAAGTGAATAAACACTTTCTACCAAAATTCTTGACAGGAAGTGAAGAGAGAGTGCTCCTTTACCCAGTTGTACACTCTACCTTCCATCATCCAGCATCTTCAGGTTTCATTACAATGTATCCTCTTCCAAACCTGCTAGCACATATTCTTCAGCTTCTTCAGCATAGGACCCCACTTCCCCTTTCGCAGACCAACAATTTCCAAGCTGGCTGTGCTGGGATTTGCTCTTGTTGCTAGACTCTGGGATTTGACTCTCATTGCCTGCAGGGGAATTTGATCTAGATCCTGAGGAGGACTAGCTCTTTTAAGCATCTAGCTCATCTGGGGCTTTCACATCATCGTAAAACAACAGGGAGTCACTATTATTTAATGGGAGAACAGATCACTTCTAAAACTCGAAGTTCTGAAGTGAACATCCGCAGATGTCCCCATTCCAAATCTAACATTTCCACCATTTTCTAACGGGGGAATGAACAGCTTCTATAAGACCTAAGGTTTCAGGGGACTCTGGGAGCTCAAATTTCTTAAGGAAATCTACTCAGATGTCCATATCCCAGTCTCATAGTCCCACTCCTTCCCTATTAGTGCCCTGAGCCTGATGTAGACCATCTGCTGGAGGTAAGAGTTAACCTTCCCTCTAGCCTTGCTGGTCTAATGATTAAGCCTGGCCTCCACTCTGTCTCCTAGCTGCAGGAGAGTAAATATTTCCTTGAACACTCACATGGAGATGATCTGGCTTTTATGTTTTTCCTTGAATTGTTAAATAATCACTTTATATCTGTCACCATCTCTTTGATGATTCAGTGGTGCTCAGGAAAGCCAACCAGTTCTATAGTTATTAGAGGTACCATTTTCCTTATACCTTTCAAGAGCCAAAAATATTGCATCACTCGGTGTGTTCCCTTCCACTTATATGCCATCTTAGTTCATATCTGGTGAAGGTTTTAACAATTATATGTCATGTGCACTCCAGGGACTACCTACATTACACTTATCACCAGTGATGGGGTCCTCAGTGCCAACCTATCGTGAATGACCATCTCCACAATTCTATTTTAGAGACTACTTCCAGGGTCATTCCTGTTCCACTGGTTTGCATCCGTTTCCTGGAAACAGAGATGGAAAGTTGCATGAAGGTTGTTAGGGAAGTGCTCCTGTGAGACATACCTGTAAGGAAATGAAGAAGGCAGGAGTGGCAGGAAGGCAGAAGGAATTACTGACCTACAATGTAGTTTTAACTAAGACCTCAAACAATCATAGTCTTGAGAGTTTTCCCAAGCTGAGACAAGAGTTTGGGGCTTAAATGCCCAGACACTGGTTGTGGGCCAGCCCATGCGAAAGAGAGTAACCTTTGGTAAAGGGGAATTCCCATGCACAAAGCAACTGAGAGCCTTCGAAAGCTAAAATTGTGAGCAGCTGGGTGAATGGGTGGGTGTTTGGGCCTTGAAGAGAGGATCTGAATGGAGGATCACAGAATGGTCCTCTTTTCCCTAATTCTTGCCTCCCTGTTACCCAATTATGTAGTAGAACATAAGCCTTTGTATTGAGGTCTGCTCTTTTTAAGAATCTAGTCAAAGACATAGAAAAAAGAGTAGACTATACTAGTTGTTTGCTATTATCTCTTCAAATACTGCCTTCTATAAGGTTCTATGGTGCTGGCATTGAAACTCTGCAGGTATATTTCCCAGCCTTCCTTGCCTCAGTGCATCTCTTCAGAGGTACCAGAAGCATCTAGGACACATTTCCTTCTCAGAGATCTCAGCTCCACAGATCCCTTCATACAAGCTTCTTGGCTTAATGCTCCAATTTTTTTCTTTCCTTTCCCTCATCTTGAGAGATAGTAGTTATTTCTTGCAGTTATATTATCTCCAAATTTCCTTTCTGCTTGTTCGGCTTCTCAATTCCTCCGTAACCATCTTCTAGATCCAATTTCCTCTGCCAAAATACCTACTGTGGTCTCTCTTTTCTTGAGAGAAAAAAAAGGAAAACAGCAGTGTGCTTTGTGCTTCAGAAGAATGATGACAATTTAGAATAAGTCCTTTGGTAAAGTTAGTGCAAAACTGACAAAGAATGTGAAACAACTTGTTGCGCTGAACTGAAAATTATCTACAAATTTTAAGTAGCACCATTTTACGCAACTGTGTCACTCCCTCTGGCAAAGCTGTAGGAGGAGAATAGGCAAACATTCGAGCTGATTAAATGTTTTCTGAATAAATGGGTGATAGAAGGGCAAGGGGGCAACGTTACTGAGGATGCAGCCAGGAGAGAGTTTTAAGTCAGAAATCACCCTGAATAAGGTCCAGTGCATAATAAAACTTTCTTCCCAGGAAAATTTAACTACATAAGTCATATAAATAGAAATCAATATCAAAGCCATCTTATAATAGTGTTTAGAAGTGATAAGAAGACTTCACTGTTTTTCCATATTTGTCTCAGGTTTCAATGAAGTAATGGCAAGTATTATCGAATGATCGAATATCTTATCAAACCTTTGCAAAGCAAAACTAGTTCATTGCTATGGAGTCATCATTTGGATTCTGTTTAGGTTACATTTAGTGAATAAAGAAATAAATAGCTGAACTCTGTTTTGCCTTTTATATCCCATTCTCTTTGCCAAATACTCAAGGCTTAGGGAGGGTCACTTCAGCACAAACTTGCAAATTTCCAGAATAAATGCTGATTCTGTAATCTCTTGTTGTGTAATAAGACTCTGGAGAACTACCTTGTCAGAGTTGAGTCTGCCTCTCTCAGCAAAACTTGCCATTTGCTATTGCAAAATATGATTGAGGACAACTTGTAATTTAGGGGTACATAATTAAGAAAACTTTTAAAAACGATCTTCCTAAAAAAAGATGATTGACCCATGATCCACCTTTACCTACATCTCAGTTCCTTTAAGAAAGTTAAATGACTTTCATATGTAGAAAATTACTCTCTTTAAGACAGAGCTCAGTTGTTCCTCCTCTAATACCAAAACTGATCCTTGAAAGCGCTGTTCTCCGTTCCATCCAAAGCTTGGTTCTTCCTTTGGCATCCGTTATCACTTATACCTCAGATGGAACCAAAACTGTTTCTAAGGGTTGTTCACACTCCTAGTCTAATTAACTGCTCTGCAGGGGAGGGCAGGGGAGGGAAGGAAGAGGGGAATGGGTCTTGTCTTTTATTATAATCTTGAGAAAGTGTGCCTCCTGGTTGACAATAAACAAAATTCTTTTAATCATTTAGGGACATTCCTGTTTGTCTGCAGCCCTTCTAGCTGGAATACAACAAACTCCATTTCAAAAAACCAAGAGGAAAATTGCAGCTTGGATTTGGCTCTTTCATACTCTCTAAAGATCTTCCCTTACTCCAGAGTATTTCAGGCCAAGGAGTGTTTCCTAAAACTGGGAAAGGTAGGGAAACAAGAAGGGGCACTAGAGAATGACAAAATCGTCTCCTCAAGCCGTGAGCTCAGTGCGGGATCATATAATGGCACACCCTGTGAAAGAGATTTTCTGGGAGAACGGTATGGCTTTGTGGATTGGCTTTGTGAAGGAACTTATGCTCGGAAAATTAACCAAGGTATGTGTGTTATCTATCACTGTGTAACAAACCACCCCAAAACATAGTGATCTGAAACAACCTCCATCTTTTTGTTCATTATTCTCAAGAAAAAGAGAATCAATGCAAAACAAATTATTTAATAAAGAGTGATGAGGCAGTGATATCAGGATATAGTTTTTCACCAGTTCTGTGTCTATGAAGCACCTAATAATCATTTTAAGCCAGAGATTTTTTTCTCATCTAAGTTTATTTTAACCATTTATGTGATCACAAAATGGTCTCTAATTGTTATTTTCTGGACATCAGAGTGTATAAAGCAATGAATAGAAAAATATGATTAGTAAAACAAGAGAAAATAAATGGCTGTTGTTTAATCTTTTAGTTCTCTAAACACACAAAGTTCTCACACAACTCCATGTTTTTCACTTGAAGCTCTTTAAGCTGGCGGTATCTTTACCTACCTGGTTAACTTTTATTGTTTCTTCAAAATTCAGCTAACTTGTCATCAATTCCAAGAAGCATTCCAGAAGTCACTCTGATGGCATTGGATGACATCCCACATGTTCCCCTAGCACCTACTTTCCCCTTCTATGAAGTGACACATCATTAAAATTGTAAGGCTCCTCACCCATTAGATTGCAACTTCTTTAAGCACACAAAAAAACTAGACAGTCAACAAAAGTTTGTGGAAGAAAACACTGATGGGAGGAGGAATTAACCACTACATACTACTTAGGGGCACTAATAATCATCAAACAAAACAAAACGAAATCATCATTCATCTTACCCAAGGCAGGACATTGCCTAAATATCTTGTCTGAATATTTTTCTGCATTATCCCATGATTCCATGTTCTTAATGAATGACTTCATCAAGGAGGAGGGAGAACAAGTGTATAGGGAATGAGAGAAGTGGGGAAGACGGAAAGGGAGTTGAGAATAGCCCAAGAATTATCCCCTCCTCTATGAAATTACTTCTAAAATTTAGCAATTCATTGAAGACTTGTATGACACTATACTAAAATGTCCCATATATTACTTTTTTTCATCCTCACGACATGCCTACGCACTAGACCTGCATGAGGAAAACAGCATTCAGTGATATACTGGGAAGGAGCAGAAGCCTGCATCAACTTCAGTTCTGGCTGATTCCATAAGCTCATATTCAATTTCAACCACTACACTCCATGGTTCCAGTGTCCCTCAATCATTCCAGCAAGGAAGCTCCTTTATCTTCCTACTAAAATCCGTCCCCTGAATCTAATAATGACAACTATAAAAAATTAGGATTGTTATTCTATTGTTTCCTAATAATTTCTTTGTGACAAACACATCCTTGGACTTTGAGTTCTATTTGAGAAAGAAGGCAAAGTTCTCTGCTGAAATTTTACTCTCCATTTCAAAAGGCAACACAGGACTCATATGGTCATTAAACTGTCACTGTCTTACTGGTACAGCTGTACTGGAGAACGTGGCTGGAGCCAAGAGGCTACTCCCTCGCCCTGTACTGAACTTAACACTCCGTCACTGGAAAAACAGCCGGACAGCTATGGAACTCTGATCCTTCTCCTGGTCTAGCCCCGCCTCCCACCTCCTCTTACTCCCCAGAAAGGGCTACATTAAGCTTACTTGTTGGCCCTTTCCCCAAATAAAGGGAGGAGCAGGGTTATTTAGCTACATAATATGCAGGTGTCAGTGCAAAATGGATCCTTTGCTCAAAACAAGGAAAAAAGTGCTATTGGGGATAAATACATATAAAGTCTTTTCTTTCTTCCAAGACCTCACTCTTGATTTGTCATGGTGCTTTTATCTTAATGTTTCTCTAAGTAAGGAAAAATTAAAATATTAAATTGTTAGCAATGTCAAATATGTCAGTGATCACTACCAAAAATTACTTTGATCTATCAGCTGACAATCTGATTAAGACATTCTAAAATTTCGTTGAAAGCAAAAAATTTGAAACACCTGACCTGCAAAATCTATTACCTATGTACTTGTCATTCAGTTTCTCATAACTAAGATTTATCAAATTACTATTAATTATATCTGTTACACTTTCAGTGAGAGGCCTCTTGTACTCAAATTATTAAAACACTGAATTATCATTCATTATATTTTTTCCAAAGTAATTATTAAAATAGAATATTTTTTACGTTATGTGCTTTAAATACATTTCATTATATATTTAGAGCTTCAAATTTATGATTTTCATCATATAACTCATATAGAAAGTCTCCATTATATAATTTAATTGGCAAAGACAATAATGACTGTCAAGTCATTCCGTTAAGTCAGACTTATTTTCCATCAGAATAAAACTAACTTTATTTTTAAGTGAAAAGAAACATATTCATAAGTTTTATAGACTATAAAACCATGGACAAATAAATTTACAGAGAATATATTATAAGGTAGATTACTAAAAGCAGTAGGGTCAAGATTATTATGACATAGATCTGATATAATAAATGTGTCCACTTAAAATGTTATAAAAATTCTCATTTCCTAATTTTAATAAATGCAATATTTTATGTGACTAAATCACAACTTATTATTTGAAGAATATTATATGTATGTGTTTATGCATCAAATTTCAGTGTTTGGCATTAAGGAATAATTAAATAAGAATTCTTTATGAAAATCAGAAATAATTTTAGTAATTTAACATACATCATGATAAAAACTTATCTATGTTGCAATAAAAGAGAAAGGTATAAATAGTTAAAAACTATTAATATCAGTTGACAGAAAATATATTTTTCTTCCTAAGGGATTTAAATTATAAAAATATTAATAAGAAATTGAAAATATAAAATTAATATCATTTAATGTTAATATAGTAAATTAATATCAGTTAATGTTAAGATATTAGATGATATTCACCATTCTATAAAATAAAAAGGCAATTGAATAAATATTTTATGATAAAGTTTAAAAAATAAGTTTTAACTACCATACTAAATAAAACACACTGATTCTGAAACAAATCGCATAATATTTTTATCTCTGGATTTTAGTGAGGATACCTTAAATATTTCTGGTAGTTATAAAGTATTTCATTTACATTTAAATAAAATCAGCATCATTAATATCTTTGGCTTTGGCTATTTATAGATGTCTTTCTGTCCAAGTAATACTATACCCTAGAGATGAAAATTGAGAAGAGTTAAAAAATAATGGCTTAGGTTTTTGAGATTCACTTTATGAAAATGTATGTTCTGTAAGAGTAAAGATCTTTGTTTTGTTCACCAATGTATCTCAAGTGCATAGAATATGCTTGATATTTAGTAAGCGTTCAAAAACAGTTGGTTAAAAGAAAAGATCTTCAAATAGTCCATATATATTTCTATGGGATCAATTCTTAACAGTGAGATACTGGTCTCCTAGGGTTATAAGTTACTTACATTTCAGATAGAAAAACCAAAAATTTAGTTTGTACTAATCTATTTTATAAGACAGTACCAATCTACATTCCTTTCAGTAATGAACTAAATTATAGTTTTCCACATTTTCATCCTCAATTGGTATTTTCACTCATTTTTAATTTTAATTTTTATTTTTCTACTTATTAATCATGTTCATCATATGCATATTAAAGAAACACTGTCCAACTTAATTATCAAAAAACGTGAAAATCTAGCAGAGATTAATTTAGACTTAAATCAGAATGTTAAAATGGAACATTTTTGTTTCAGTATCGGTAGAGGTTCCAAAAGAGCAGAAACTAAAAGAACAGATGCAAATACTCCCAATCTCCAAAGTGAGGTGCTGAATGACCTGTGTAGTTTCCACACTATACGTTTCTTATCTGCAGCCTAATAATGAAGGGAGGCAACGAAAGAGTTGAGGTTGTTGGAAATTAAAGGGTGTTGGCTCACTAGCAGTTCCTTTCCCTGCCCACATGGGGGAAAAGGTGTCCCATACAGTCTCGGACACACAGCAGACTGCCACCTGACTCACCCTTGAAAACAGACTAAAACTGAAAAGCTGGGACATTATTGCTTTCTTGCCAATGGCAGATTAAAATGCATAATTCCTGGAAACCCGCAGTGGTAATGATAGGATCATCTCAAAAGTTTCATAGAGCCACTGTAACAAAGTACAACAAACTAGGTACTTAAACACGTAGAAATGTGTTCTCTCCCAGTTCTGGAGGCTGGCAGTCTGAAATCCAGGTGTCCACAGGGACGTGCTCTCTCTGAGTCATAGGTCAAATCCTTCCTTGCTTCTTCCTAGCTTCTGGTGGTGGCTGTAGATCCCTGGAGTTTCTTAACTTGAAGTTGCATCACTCTAATTTCTGCCCCTGTCATCACGTGATGTTCTCCCTGTGTGTCTCTGTCTTCTCCTCTTGTAAGGACACCAGTCATATCAGATTAGGGTGCACCCTAATGAACTCATCTTAAGTGGATTACATTTGCAAAGATCTTATTTCCAAATAAGGTCACATTCACAAGTGTCAGGGATTAGGACTTCAACATATCTTTTCGCGGGGGGGAACGGGGGGCGGGGGGAAGGGGCACAATTCAACCCCCATCATCACCCAAGCGAGGATCT